>NC_060268.1:166234437-166544437 GCF_021613505.1 Equus quagga
CCTCAATTTAGCCCTCATTGTTTTATTAAAATATGCTACAAGGTCATTGAGTTTCTTCCTTTGACCTCCAGCCTCCCTCTTTTACCACCTCCTGCCATGTGACACGAAAAACATGAAATGAACTGGGTGCCAATCAGACATCTGTGCAGTGGCCTTTACAGCCATCTCAGTGGGGGTTTTTTGACTATGCCATAGCACCCTTCCTGGGACAGAGCATACCAAGAATGTGTATGGTTTCAGGGACAGAAAAAGGGAGAGACAGAAGGAAAGATTTTTAAAAGCTGTGGTTACGCCTGCCAATAACAGAGTCTTCAGCACCCCTGGGAGTTATTTAGAGGTTCCCAGTAGACTGACGCCCAACTTGCAGTATTGGGGCTGGACGCTCTCTCCCCACGGATATGGCACCCTCAGGAATTCTTAGTTAATGTTAGGGATTTTCCCCTTCTGTGCCAGAAATTCTTGGACACAGTTTGCATCCGTCACCAGCTACTTAATCCCATTCACAGCCTGTAGTTCTTGATGTGTCCGTCATTGTAGCCAGCTGCAGGCAATTCGTGATTATCTGCGAGAAGGGAGACGACCTGTGCGTGGTTAATCCAAAGTGGTGAATAATGCAAGAGAGTCATATTTTGAGAATTATCTTTAGTTGGCTTTGTTTTTATAAAACTGCTTTACCTTCCTAATTATATTTTGCTTATGCTAAACTTGGTAACTAAAATATTATATTTTAAGTTTTTATATAATGTAGAATAATGTATTTTTAAAAATTTGAAAATTATAGGAGATGGTAAAGGAAATAAAGTTCACTTATAATCACACTATTAATAACTTTTTGCTGAATAGATGTCTTGACATTTTCTCTTGCTACATATCTATATAGATATAAAATTTTAAATTAAGTTGAGGTTTTTGCATTTTAGTAAATAGTGATCACTGCTCCGCATCAGTTAGTTCATCAGCATCATCTTTTTTTTTTTTTAAAGATTGCCACCTGGGCTAACAACTGTTGCCAATCTTTTCTTTCTGCTTTATCTCCCCCAACCCCCGCCCCCATACACAGTTGTATATCTTAGTTGCACGTCCTTCTAGTTGTGGGATGTGGGATGCCGCCTCAACGTGGCCTGACGAGCGGTGCCATGTCCGCGCCCAGGATCCGAACCCTGGGCCGCCACAGCGGAGCACGCTAACTTAACCACTCGGCCACGGAGCCGGCCCCCAGCATCATCATTTTTATCAGCTGTATGGTGCTTGATGTTATGGCACCACGATTTGCTTATACAAATGTGTGTTGATGAACATTTGCGTTATTTCAAAATTATGGTTACTAACAGTGTTACAGTGTTCTCTTGTACATCTATATACCTATGCACACATGTTCTAATAAATCCTTAGAGTTAATGACAAAGTGTGGCATTGCAGGGTCATTTTCAATTTCCAGAATAATGCCAAACTACAGTCCAGAAAAGCTGCACAAACGCACATCCCTACAATGGCAATTATCCACGTGTCCTTGCTGGGTATTATAATTCCCTGTCATCTTCACTAACCTGATAAGTGGGGAGGAAATGACATCACTTGGTTTGACCAGTTTCTTTGTTTAATAGTTGAGGTTGAGCATATTAAAATATTTGCCACTTCTCTTTCTTCTTTTGCAAATTACCTGTTCATCTCTTTAACTCATTTCTTCTATTACAATGTTTGTCCTTTTAAATGTTACATTTGTTTATTTTGAATTTATTGAGCAGCTGTTAGATGCTAAGCATTACGTGGTGGTGGGGAAACAATGGTGAGCAAGAAAGACACAGTTTCTGCTCTCAGTGTAGAGGGAGAAGCAGACATGAATCAAATAATCACACAAATATGAGAGTGTAATTGTCGTGAGCACCCTGAGGGAGAGCTCCACAGTGGAATAGGGCTATTTAAGCAAGTGCTTCTCGAACTTTAGCAGGCATCAGAATCACCTGGAGGGCTTTTTGAAACAGGTTGCTAGGCCCCACCCCCAGGTTTCTGGTTCAGTAGGTCTGAAGTGAGCCTGAAAATCTGCATTTCTCACGAGACCCCGGGGTGGTGCCAGCGATGCAGGTCCAGAGACCACATGTGGGGAACTTCGGGTCTAGAGATTTCATCTCAACAGGGAGACCAAAGCTGGTTTCCCGAAGAAGTGATGCTTGAGCTGAGTTCTGAAGACATTACCTCGATGCTCGTGGCATAGAAAAGAGCCTGTGCAAGAGTCCTCTGGTGGGAGGGAGCATACGGAGAGCAAGAAACAGTTAGGCCAGCGTGTCTGGAGAGACAAGAGAAGGAAGAGAGTGGTATGGGGTCTAGCCAGGGCCAGACCATATTGATGTAGGAGGACATGTGGAGGGATGCTGAGGAATTCGACAAGGTTCAGCATAAAAGGAAACCTTAGGCCATAAAATGTTTTCTAGAAGAGGAAAACATTGCATTCAAATTCATAGTCATAGGAAAAGCAGGACCCAGATTCTCATGGGAAAGAAGAAAGTGTTTGTCCTTCAGAGAAGAGAGAAAAATACTTGCTTCAGATTAACAACAAGTGCTCAAGGGATCCTATAGTCCATGGGACCAAAACCTCCCATTTGATTCCTGTCATAAGGAAGAGAGGTAATGTTGGCTTTCAGCAAGGGTGCTGGTAGGAATGTCCTTTCTCTAGGGAAGAGGAAACTTAAAATAGCATAAATATTCTAAGTATTTGTAAGTATTTTAAGAAGCTCTGAGACTGGTTTAGTGGCAGGTAAATTGGATGAGAAGAAAGCCAGGAATTTCTACCTTGGAAGTCATAAAGAAAAAAGGAAAAGGACAAGATCCACACCAGTTCTGGTTTAGTGAGAAAGGTGTAGCAATATTGTGTTCAAGTGTTAGTTCTTTAAATCTTGCTCCATGTATACAGTAGTTCCCCCTTCTCCACAGTTTTGCTTTCCATGCTTTCAGTTACCTGCGGTCAACCATGGTCCAAAAATATTAAATTGAAAATTCCAGGAATAAACAATTCTTATGTTTTAAATTGCATGCTATTCTGAGTAGCGTGATGAAATCGCATGCTGTCCCACTCCATCCTGCGTGCAACATGAATCGTCCCTTTGTCCAGTGGATCCGTGCTGTATACGCTACCTGCCCATTAGTCACTTAACAGCCATCTCAGTTATCAGATCGACTGCCGTGGGATCAGTGCTTGTGTTCAAGTAACCCTTATTCTACTTAATAATGGCCCCAAAGCCCAAGAGTATTGATGTTGGCAACTTATTATAGTATATTATTATAATTTGTTCTGTTCTATTATTAGTTATTGTTAGTAATCTCTTACTGTGCCTGATTTATAAATTAAACTTTATCATAGGTATGTGTGTATAGGGGAAAAAAGTACATATAGGGTTTGGCACTATCTGCAGTTTTAGGCACCCACTGGGGTCTTGGAACTTATACCCCACAGATAAGGGGAGACTGCTGTCTGACATAGCCTTCAAAACAGAGTTTAAAAGCTACTAATTGCTTAGCCACATGAGTTTTTATTCTTTAAAAGGGAAATCCATCAGTTTCCCAGTCTGTGGTTTAAACCTGACTTTTCAAACCGTGTAAAAATAACAATGATAGTAACAGTAGCTAGTATTTATTGAGTGTTATATATGCCAAAGACTGTGCCAAACTCTGTATACATGGTATCTCTTTTTAATTCTCACAACAACCTTTGGGGTGAGTACTTTTATCATGGCCTGTTGCAGATGGTAAAACCAAGGCCCAGAGTCATACAACTAGTAAGTGGGGATTTGGGGAATTGAATCCACATGCTCTGACTGCAGAGCCCACGCTCTTATCCATTTGGCTCTCCCACCTCCCCTAAGCCCCTTTTTGACCTGGGGGCAGCGAACCCTCATTGCAGACTTAGTGCCCAAAAGGAACTAAGTGCCCATGCAGTGCTGAGTGTGAAGTGAAAGTTCTCAGAGTAAAAGCACATAGAGAAACCATCTCGTGTGTTGTGCAAAATAGATTTGTCCTAGTCCTGAAAACAGGGAGAGGAAGTAATCACAACAGTGAGGACCATGCTGGAACAATGGGAGCAAATGGCGTCTAATGTAAAGTGCATTCGTGTTAGGGTAGTCAAATAAAGGGGCCTGCCTGACCTCCTGCCTTCCTCCCTTTCTCCCTTCCTCCCTTCCATTTTCTTAGTTACAATGAAAAAAGTAATTTTTTAAATTGTTTGAGTATCAATGGGACATTTAACCAACTTATTTTAAACACTAACTCCATACAAGACATGGTGAGATGGTGTAGAGCCCAGAATGTTCTGGGCACTCAGACTTTTCCGGGGACCAGTCTTGCCATCATGCACCTTGGAGAGGGTGGCTTGCAGGTGTCTGGGTGACGTGTGGTTCTCTTTTTACTGAATCCGGCAGAGGAGTGAGTGCATAGGGCAGCTGCAGAGTGTCCAGTAGGATGAGGACATGGCATCTGCTGAGGTCCTGCTCTCCCCCAGGAGCTCAGATAAAATGCATCACTGTAATTTGCGCCATGTGCCATGGAGCACTTGTGTCATGGAAGTGTGACCCCACGTTACTTCTCCTTGCACCCCAGTGCCTTTCCTGGGACTTCTGTGCCCCTGTCTCCTCCTCCACCCCCAACCCCATTTGATAAGTGACCACCACGACGAAACCAGGCCTCCCCCAGCCCCTCTCTGTCCTGACCCCCACACATCCCACATCCTATTTTGACCTCCAGTGGCTTGCAGCTCCCTGCAGATATTTGAAAAGAGAATGAAATGATTTACATAATTAAAACAAATTGCTTGCCGAGTGTGAGACTCCATTGTTGTGGTACAATGGAATGACTTAGATGCTTTATGAGGCGCAAGGCTGGTGGGGGGTGGGGAGGAAGCTGCTCTCCCCCACTGGAAATGCAGTTACAGCTCCACAAAGCTCTTTCTGGAGAGACTTTAGGGCGATTAGAGCAGGATGTGGCAGTTTTCTCTGGAAGAAAGCATAACACCAAAACAGAAGACTCTCAACTCTGCAAGTCTGCCTTCTCAACTTTAAGCATATGATGCAATTCCCAGAGCAACCACTGCAGCCTAGGGGAACATTTGGTGATCCCCCACCAACCGTCTACCATTTTACCACTACGTTTGGGGATTATTTTTCTTTTTTTGCATGTTTCCACCCTCTACCTCTATCTTTTCTGGTTCTCTGGTGACACAGAGAAAACATCTTTAAAACCACATTTAGGATCTACTCTCTTAACAACTTTCCTATGTATCATACAACAGTGTTAGCTCTCGTCATCACATTGTACATTACATCCCTAGTACTTATTTATCTTATAACTGCTCATCACAAGGAGAAACATTTTTTCTTTTCTTCTTTCTTTTCTTTTTATTGTATCTACATGAGATGATATACGGTAGCCAAATCTATCGTGGTAATCATTTCACAATATTTGTAAATCAGACTGTCATGCTGTATGCCTTAAACTTATACAGTGATGTATGTCAATTATTTCTCAATAACACTTGGAGAAAAGAAACCTACATTTAGGATTTCAGATGAAAGGAGACCAAAGGGACCTGAAAACTAGACAACTAAATTCAGGGTGTGATCCTAGGTTGAATCCTGGAAGAGAGGTGGAGTGAGAGCAGACGGAGCTCTAGAGGACGTTATTAGGACAGCTGGCAGAGTTAGAATGCAGGCCGTGGACTCGATGTTAGTATTATGCAATTGTTAAATTTCCTGTTGTGGGCACATGTGTTATAGTAATGTAGAAGGGCTTGATGTCTGCACCTGATTCTCAAATAGTTCCTGATGAAATATGTATTTATGCAGAGAGAACGGTAAAGCTTATGGGGCAGAATAATAACAATTAGTAAATCTAGGTGAAGGGTATAGGAGCTCATTTTATTATTCTTGCAACTCTCCTGTTAAGTTTGGAATTATTTCAAAATAAGAAGTTAAAAAAACAATCACATTAAGAATGATTTGGGCCTCATAGTACTGACAGTTACTCATTTCTTAAAAGAAACACTGAGAGAACTAGAAAAGAGAAATAACATGCACACTCTAAATAATTTCTGTGTGAAGGAGGGAGAGCTGAAATTTGCAGTTAATTGTATCCACAAGTAAGATGAAAATCCAGACCCCTACTGCAGCCCTGCTGACTTTGGAACACAGAACGCAGGCTCGCCTGTGCCCAGCGCAGGGTGCAGTGTTTTAGAGACCTCATCATAAGGTTATCACAACCAGGAAGTGAGTCCCTCATGTGCATGGAAGGACCTGCGCTTCCTCTCGTGGCGTCAAGCAAGGTTTGTCATTTAATCTGCAGGGCTTTTTTTTTTTTTTTAAAGATTTTATTTTTTTTTCTTTTTCTCCCCAAAGACCCCCGGTACATAGTTGTATATTCTCAGTTGTGGGTCCCTCCAGTTGTGGCATGTGGGACGCCGCCTCAACGTAGCCTGTCCGCGCCCAGGATTCGAACCGACGAAACACTGGGCTGCCAATCTGCAGGGCTTTTTTGCCTCCCATCTCATAAGGAAGAAAACAAGTTGACTTGGAGTCCCAATCCATTTGGAATGTTAGATGAAACCATGGAATTTCCCTGTCTTCCCATCTTTAGCGCTCTAGACTTGCCATCAACAGCCTCCCTAGTTTATACCTAGATGTACCTCCATCCCTGAGCTGGAGATCCTGGGGAAGGGAGAGCAGTGGTGAGGGCTAAAAGCCCTCCAAGTGTCTCCCTTGGGTCCTGCTCTGGGTGTGGTCTCCAGCTTGAGGGCCAAAGTGGTATTCACAAGAGCTTTTCTTCCTCTTGATATTGGCAGCAATCCGTGCATCCCATTGCTCTGCATAGTATTTGGAAAAATATATGGCAAGGTCTAGGTGTCTCATCTCGCTTTTGCCTTCCTGTTGGAACACTACAAAGCTAGAGCATAGCCTGGGAGAGCAGGTAGGAACCTGGGAGAGGATGCAGTTCAGAGGTGGTGTACTCAGATGCTCATGGGAACCAGGAGGTAGCATAGATGAATAAAACGAGCCAGGAGGTGAGGAGGAAAACTGGAGAGTGAGTGTCTTGTCCAAAAGGCTTCTCAGAATCCCTTCCTCTGTTGCCATGAGGAAATCTGGGCCTTGCTGTGGAGCAATCTTCCAGATTTTCCAGAATGCCTGAATTCTAGATTACAATTCTCCCATTTGTAAATATTGGCAAGAAATTTTTTTAAAAAAAAATTAGCAAGTGAATAGGCCAAACCAACACATCTGGCAGGTGGGATCTGGCCATGGGCTGCCAGTTGGCAACCTCTGATCTGATCCAACCCACTCATGTTATGTGTTTGACAGTTGTATTCCACAAACAGTTATTGGACTCCGACAGGGTGCTGGCACCCAGAGAGGGCAAGTGACTGGCCTATGATCGCACCGCAAGTTAATGGCAGAGGTGGGCACACTGCATCAAAGTGTTAAACTCATACAGTGAGTGTTCTGGTTTGATATGAAAATGAAAATTTGGCTAACAGATGCAACCTCGTGAACAGGAGTGATTAATTCCAAATGTATTTAAAAAGAAAATTAACTCCATCATTAAATTTCGTAACATCCTACTTCTGTGACATGTTTATAGAAATACCTCCTTAAAACTCACTGAGTATGTTTCTTCCTAACCGCAAACTGGTTTTCAGAAACAAATATGTGTAAAGATGGGGTTCAAAGTGTCAGCTACAGTGTTGCAGCAAAAAAAGTACACCCCCCCCCCATTTTTAAATGACTTGTTTTAGGAATAAACAGGATGAATAGGGCTACTCTCAAAAGAAGTTTCTGGCTCTCCCAGGGAACACTCATAGTTTAGAATGGAGAGGGCTTTGGGATTCCCCAGGCCCCAGGGGGAAAGGGAGCCTTCCATGTGCACACACTGGCCCCCTTGCCAGTGTAATGTCACATGTTCACAGGTAAGTACGGCTCCTATGTGCCCAGATTCTGGAGTCAGATGGGCTTGGGTTCGAATCCAGAAGCTGCCGCTTGTTAGCTGTGTGATGTTAGCCAAGTTACATAAACCCCTTCAGGTTCCTCATGTTTAATGCAAGAAAGAAGGGTACCTATCTTGGAGGGCAGTTGTAAGAATTAAAGGAGGTGGCTTCTGCACGGTACTTAACACAGAGCCTGGCATGTTGTGCATGCGCAGCAATGCATAGTTCTCATTACCCATGCTCCATCACTCAAGGGATGAGTGGAGAAGGCACTTTGAAATGAATGGCACACCTGCCAAGTGGGGCAGACCCTTGGAAAGGAACGTGGGGAAGGATTTGCCCACTGCCAGCAAAGCAGCTACACCATAAGAGCAGCTCCTAAAGCACAGTTGTATGTTTGGTTGTTTCAGGAGTTTTCTGGTAAAGTTGTATTCAGACATAATTCAGATAGCCTGCAATTCACCCACGGAAAGTGCATAATTCAGTGGTTTACGGTATGTTCACAGATAGGTGCAGCCATCCTCGCGTCAATTTTAGAACATCTTCATCACCTCAAAAAGAAACTTTTAGCTATCACTCCCCAATCTCCCCATCCTCCCAGCCCTAAGCAACCACTAATCTCCTTTCCCTATAGGTTTACCTATTCTAGACATTTCATATAAATGGAATCATAAAATATGTGATCTTTTGTAGCTGCATAATGTTTTTAGCAATTAGGATAATGTTTTCAAGGTTTATCCATGTTATAGTATGTATGAGTACCTCATTCCTTTTTATGGCCAGATAATGTACCATATTTTATTTATCCATTCGTCAGTTGATGGGCATTTGGGTTATTTCTACATTTTGGCTGTTGTGAATAATGTTGCTATGAACATTCAGGTACAAGTTTTTATGTGAACATATGTTTTCATTTCTCGTGGGCATAAACCTAGAAGTAGAATTGCTGAGTCAAATGGTAACTCTCTGTTTAACTTTTTGAGAACTGCCAAACTGTTTTCCAAAGTGGTTGTACCATTTATATTGCCACCAGCAGTGTATGAGGGTTTTGATTTCTCCATGTTCTCACCAGTACTTGTCATTATCTGACTTTTTGATTCTAGCTGTACTCATGAGTATGAAATGGTATCTCATTGTGGTTTTGACTTGAATTTCCCTGATGATTAATGCTGACAAATGATCTTTTCCTATGCTCACTAGCCATTTGCATGTCATCTTTGACGAAATGTCTACTCAGATCCTTTTCCCATTTTTTAATTGGGTTGTCTTTTTATTATTGAGTTGTAAGAGTTCTTTATAAGGTCTGGATACAAATCCCTTATCAACTATATGATTTGCAAATATTTTCTCCCATTCTGTGAGCTGTCTTTTCACTTTCCTGATAGTGTCTTTTGAAGCACAGACATTTTAATTTTGATAAAGTAAAATGTGTCTATTTTCTTTTGTTGCTTGTGCTTTTGGTTTCATATTCAAGTATCTGTTCCTAAATCCCAGGTAGGTCACAAGAGTTTTGGCTCTTGCGTTTAGATCTTTGGTCAATTTTGAGTTAATGTTTATGTATGGTGGGAGGTAAGGGTCCAACTTTCTTCTTTTGCATATGGATATCCAATTTTACAGCTGTATTTTTTTTTTAGGAAGATTAGCCCTGAGCTAACATCTGCCACCAATCTTCCTCTTTTTGCTGAGGAAGATTGGCCCCGAGCTAATATCTGTGCCCATATTTTATATGTGGGATGCCTGCCACAGCATGGCTAGATAGGCAGTGCGTATGTCCACACCCAGGATCTGAACCGGTGAAACCTGGGTTGCCAAAACAGAGCACGCGAACTTAACCACTGCACCACCAGGCAGACCCTGTACAGCTGTATTTTTAAAGGAAGAAAAAGAACTGTGGAGTGATGTGATCATCCACTAAGACACTCCTCAGCCCAATCCACCTTGGAAGCCCACTGGCCAATCAGCGCAGGACTGGCAGGGTCAACTTTCACAATGGGAGACCCACTTCAGCTCTCAGAAGCTAAAGGCTGCAAGCCATGAAGTATAACTCTAAAGTTCATAAAGTATGCCCATAAGTGGATGAAATAATAACCAAAGGAGTTAACCTTAACTTATAGTTGTCTCTTACCTCTCTGCCATCTCCAGGCATTTTGGCAGAAGTAGGGTGTAATAGAAAGAGAATTGACCTTTTTGTCAAAACTAAGAGCTGATTCTTATCCACCTTGTGACCTTAGACAAGTCACAACTTCTCTGAGCATTAGTTTTCTCATTGCTAAAGTAGGATAATGATACCAACTTCACAGTATTATTGAATGGGTTAAAGAAAGCATCCCCAGGTATGGGAAAGCACATAGTACCTAGTGGCCAGTTGCCATACAAAGCATGTGTGTTCACTCTCATCACACTCCTCTCCCTCTTCCACTGTTGATGAAGATCAAAGCTAACTATGTGTCTAGTGCTTCAGATCACAGAGGCCAGAACCCTGGAATTCCATACAGTAGCAAATTCCAGAGACACAAACCTGCCCTATGAGCTAACCTACGCTAGCACCATTCCTCCACCAGAGTGTTAACCACTGGAAGGCTTAGAAAAGCATGATGCCCAGACGCACCTTGACTCAGCAGAGGGTGTGCTTGGAAGGTGTCCAGGCCTCGATCCATCTCGTTGTTGCAAGTGGCACCCCTTGTGCCTGGCAAGAGACAGTTGATTGGAAAGGAAACTTGTAGCCATAGGACTGAGTGACTGTCCATCCAGTGCAGCCTAAATGTTAGAAAAGAGGACAACGAGGGATCTTGAGGTTATGAGTTGAGATTTTCCCCTGGACCTGAAATTCCTTCCAGTGGTGCCCTGCCCTTGTGTTAAGGCATAGCGTCTCATTGCCAGGATCTGCCTTCTTACCTGGGGTGGGCAGCAGAGAGCTAGTGGATGTGAAGACACTAGGAGCAGTAAGCGGGGCGATGCAAACGTGACAAAACATGATAACCCGTGAGTAGCCATTGGCATAAATAATAGGATGTTAGAGCTGAGAGGAAGCATCCTTAGAGACCTTCTATCCAACTCCCTCATTTGGCAAAAGAAGACAACTAAGTCTCAGAGACACTGGTGACTTGGCTGAGGCAAGGCAAGGAGTAGCAGCAGAGCTAGGTACCTGATGCACAGGCCACTTGGCCCTGAGGTCATGGAACCTGGAACTGCAACATTTTGACGTGGAGAGTATTGGAGAAGGTGTCACAAAAAAGAGGCTGAGTGTTCAGGTCTGGAGGGCACCAGAAAAGCAGCTCAGGAGCTATTTCCTTGAGGACAAGGAAGCCGAAATAGGCTGAGGCAGAGGCACAAAGGCTAGAAGAAGCTCCCCTGCATCTCTGTTTTGCTGAAACTTCAGGATGCCAGAAAAAGATGGTGGGAAATCTATGACCCAGGCCTGCCACTGCCGCTGACTGTCCAGGGGCTCCAGGACCACCATATCTGCCTCCGCATCTTGGTCTTGTCACGGCGAATGAGATAGGAGTGAAGTAGATGAACTCTGGAGGCCTGTGGTTCTGCCCGGTCTCCAAGCTTAAGACCAAGTCATGCTTGAGGTAGTAAATTAATCTGAGGATGAACAACTTTATGTGAGCGTATTTAGAAATAAGTTTGGGGTGATGATTTTAAGTTCCCCCTTTTTTTATGTATTCATTCCGGTGATACATTCGACCTGATTAATAGAAAGTACACGGGCCTAATATACAATATTAGGAGATAATTGCAATGGATGAAAGTCTCCTGAGTCAATTAACTCTTATTACCTGGAAACCATTTATGAGGCAATAAATTATTGGGACAACACAATTAGCAGTCCCACAATAAAACGGGTTCCACGTGTGTGCATGTAGGTGCCCCCTCCTGAGGGCCTGTCAAGTTAAAGGGTACATGTTTGAGGGGATTTCTGGACCCTTTTGTGTTCACAGGAGTGTGTTAACATGCAGCAGGGCTGACATATCCCAGGCTAGACTGAAGCAATGAAATAAGCTTTCCACGCCTGGGAACAATGATGCCTGTGTCACAGCCAGTCAATGGCTGTTTCAGTGCCTTGTACCTCATGGACCCTCACCAAACGTTGGCCAATCTGCTGAGTGATATTTGAAGCTGGATCTTGTGATTCTGTTTAAAGACCATTTCTAACACTCCCACCTCAAATTTAAAAACTGAAATTGCTTAGCATTTTTAGGAAGACTTTTTTTTCCATCAAGCTACAGGTTCTATACTAGCGTGGACAGAGTTGAGACCAAAGAAAAGTTTTGTATAAGGATTCTAGAAGGTACTGCTACAGTAGCAAACAAGCTCTAAGATCCCTGTTGATATCTTACATTTGTTTTCAATCTGTGGGAGAAGATTTTCTTGTCCCCAAACTGGCCCTAGCTTAGTTCACTGTGTCTTAAGGCAGTAGTATCCTGGGCCCCTGAATCTTCACACCATTTGCTTATTAAATAGGAGACCTACCCTAGAATTCCTTCGTAATGATCTGAAATAACCTGACATTTACTTTCACCGACCTTTTAGTGTTTCTGACACCTAAAGCATTTTTCCCTCCGTGCTTGTGTTACAAGCAGGATTCAAATTCCTAACAGCAGAGGGAAAAAAAACTAACAAATCCCAGAGTACGACAACGTTAATGATGAACGTTTTATTTTTATCGTGTTGACTGTTTCAACCACAAGCTTAAAGAATTATCAAGGCAGACTGCATTAGTCCAAATAAGCTGCAAATAATAGACTGGCCAGAACTAGTGCTAAGAAGGCAAATTTATAAGTCGAGTAATTGAAAATGTAATAAAGAAGGAAACAAGTCACCATAAAACGTGAGTCTTTCTCTTGTGTGGGTGCGTCCAAATTTGTAGGTACCTTTTTTTAATATCACCAGATAATTTTGTGATAGTCTATCTGTGACTTCTTCAATGATGATAAATGTGCAATCTGATCTTTTCGAAGAATAAACAGTTCCTTGTTAATTAATTTATACAGCTGTCAGTGCAGCTCGCTCTCTTTGCACTCTAAGTGTTTCCCTGCCATAGATTTTCTTGCCGTTCCTGGCAAACCTCCAGTGAGAGCCTGGGGTTTATTAGGCTGACTTGGTGCAAAGTCTATTGATTGTGGCCCCGAGGGTAATAACTAAATAGAGCCGGAGCAACAAGTCAATAACACCATTGTTGCTGCGGCCTGCATTCACTCGAGGAGTGAGATTGTTGTACGGCAGCCGAGGGTAATCATGGGCAGATCAGTGTGTTCACCACACGCTGCATGCCCCGTGTTAGAGCCGAGGACTGTTTGAAAGCTTTCCGCGGGATCGCTGGAGAATCGGGGTGGGGTCCTGGGATTATGAACCCTGTGAACTCCTTCATTACAGCTTAAAGGTTTCAACTTTAGTTTTTAACATCTGCTGCAACCTTAGGGAGCTCCAAAGCGGGGCTGGTGCAAGGGAGTGCAGAAGCAGGCCCTGGGCCTCAGCACGAAGCCGCCTCTTCTGGTCTGTGTCCCAGAAACAAGATGGTTGTGAGCGGAGAGATTCTTTCACAGCTGCTTTCTGTCTTCCATCCATCCATCCGGCTGTCCATTTGTGTGAGGTGCTAGCCAGCGGTGCTGTCCCTAGCTTCTCAAAGCCCAGAATATGTCCAACATTAACCATCTAAACCCCGGAGGAAGTCATGTAGTTGTAATTTTCTCGCTTCCAAATCTTGAGTTGCACTGACTTAGTTTTAAAAACCATCTTCCCCTGGCTTGCTTAGAAAGAGAAACCAATCACGTCTTCCAGAGCTCTTCTTTTCTAACTGGTATAGGTTCAAAACTCTGTCACATTCCTGATGATTGTTTTTTTAATTACAGAAATTAAAGTCTAAGTCCACATGAATGCCTGTCTCTCTTTTGCCTTTTGAAGACTCCTCACCGTGCCTTGTGCCAGAAACCTGTTTCTGTGTGTGGAAGCCTAGCAAGCCATGAGTCAGGCTCCCAGGTGTGGTTAGTGCTAAGCAGTCTCCCATCTCCCAGCCTCAGCATGTCCGAGTGGTGTGTGAATCACTGAGGGGGGATGGATTTCCTAGGCCCCTGTGGAAAGCTCCGGGACCTTGGCACACAATTGAGGTACTGAATTGATCACTGACAAATAAATGTCTTCTCTTCAGGTGGGAGGGTGGAGACAGCCATGGGGCAGCCATTCATTACACAGAAGTTTGTCCTTGGAGTTTTTGACATAGAGCATTGTGGGCAAAAGGCAATCTCTGGGGCTATAGAGTCAAAACCAAGACTTCACCAAAAGGATTTTATTCTGAATGTAAAATCTGCACCATGGAGAGACCTTCTCCGTTAGTCCTTGGTGGTTATCGCATTTTGGTTCCATGCCTGACATTCCTTAGAGAGAAAACTCACCTGTAGGGAAGAGGACTAGCCATTCTGAGCCCAAGATCAGGAGAGCGCTGGGACTCCCACCCAGTCTCTGCAGATCTCAGTCTTCTGGACATTGTGGCATTTGTCCTCTGGCTCCTTCCCAAGGAAGTGCTGAAGTTAAATTAGATTTTGCCTGTATTGTCATTTACCTTACACAGAAGCAAATAGAAAGTATTGATGATGGCAGGTCCCCTAATAGCCTTGTTACTCATATCACTCCAGGAAGGTGACCTTTTAGATCTGTTACCTGGGATTACCAGCCACTGGATAAGCACCACCTCATTTTTAACTTAGACCCAAGGACATCGTTTCCAAGTTGTTGAACTGAAGAACTAGAGAATGGCTTCAGGAAAGGCAGGCGCCTCTGAGGGGTTGTTTAGGTTCTTCTGCTGAGTCCTCATTCGTCCTCCTGATAAGAGATGCCAGCCACTGTGAGCTATGCCCAAATGTGGCCATGTGAACCAATTACCCACAAATAACCACACACCCTCGTGTGACCCAGTCTAGACTGAATGCAACTCTTTCACAGAATCTTATGTTTTTAAACAAATCTACTTATTCTGTACAGGACTAAGAGTTTTTTCCTGTTCACTCCTATTTTACTGAAAGAATCCTTGGCAAATCTATGGCAAAAAATAAAACTTGGGAGGGTTTTTAAAAATTACTTGCAGTATGACTCACTTTAATGAAAGGAACAATTCCATCAGGTGGCAGTCCTTCTGGGAAAAAAAAATTCTTTTTTGAGAGTTTCATCAATACTAACATATAACTTAGGAGCAAAGGTGGGCCACTTCTTCCTCCATTGGGAGACACAAGTCACTTTCTCATCAGGTTTTTTTTTTTTGTCTGAATAAAGAAATTCCTTTCTAATCTGCTTAGGTTCAACCCTGTGATCCAAGCCGTTTTTGACATATCTAGATGACCTAAGAGTTGATAAGCTTTGGCACAGCAAAGAAATATGCAAGAGAAGTTCAGGAGCTGAGAGGAAAAAAAAATAATAATGATAATCTAAGCTGATTTGTAGAACACCTTCAAATTCTCGAAGAAGACGTTTGTGTTGGGAGGCTGTGGAAACCTCACGTTTGCTTTATCACAGCTTGAAAAGGGAAAACCCCAAAGAATACATACATTTGCTGTTTTTTTGGATGATATGACCAATATCTCATCTCAAGGTTTTCAAGAGTGGAAGCCAGATATTTTCAGTATTATGCACTCTTCTAAGTGTCAGAGGTAGTCAGAATCATCTCGCATGGAATGAAAAGGAGATAAACTGCTGAAAATAAGGGCTTTGTGTATTTGCTAGATGCTGAGAAGTCAAAGGGAGTCCTGCGTGAGCTCCTAAAACAGTGGCTGCTGGATTTATCTTTTTAAGAGGCGACTGGATTTTGGCACAGAGACAAGCATAGCAGGAGTATTACAGTTGAGAAATGACCGCTGATTTCTCTAACTGCCACCAAGAAAACAAGTCTGTTGTGAGTACATCTCCGTAAGAGAGACTGTCCTCTTTTCGCCTCATGGAGCAGGTTTTTCCAAACTCATATACACTTGTGAAGCCAATAGTATAGGAGCTGGACTGACTTTTAGCTAGATCACCTGGACTTGAATTTAGAGAATATCTCTTATCTGTTAGCGCATGCTCACCCACTTTTCAAAAAAAATGACCATCCAGGAAAAAATTTTCTTTGACAATCAGATCAGCTTCAGCAACTACAGCCAGCATTCATTTTTCATCACTTTATGTTTTTTTTGTTTCTTGCCTTTTATGGTTTGGAATAATCTGAAACTAGGTATCTGAATGATTACTCACATAGAGAGGTGAGATTAGAGAGAGAAAAATATCCGTATTTTCAGTATTGCTATTCCGTGGAAGCCGTCAGGTTCTGTATAGCCACATTCCTCATTTACAATGTGCTGTTCTCTCTAAGAGCTCCCCTGTTCTTTAGATTTCTTGTGGACTGTTTTTCCATTACAAGCTATTTATTGCTTATTCAGCTCTGAATTGCCAATATTAATTGTTTAATTCTAAATTTATTTGTATGCCTGGAATTTCAATAATTGAGGATTTGGGTGGCTCCATAATCTTGGTGGAAAAGGAATTTAGCAGTTTCGCTTACACTTTGCTCAAATGCATGTACATTATTTCATAGTAAAACTTTAAAATCTTTGAAAACAAAATTTAAAAGTAAGTCCATTTTTCTCCTTTGCCGCCTTTGAGAAGGCATTTCTACTTGAGGTTTTCTGTTGTACCCACCATTTACCAAGTGTTACCCATGTACGAGGGACTGGATTAAGCTCAATATGCATAATCTCATTTAATTCTCATGTTACCCTTATAAAGTGTATACTCTTGTTCCCATTTTATAGACTAGGAAGCCAAATATCAGTGAAGTTAGTAACTTTCTCAAAGCCACGTGGCTAATAGACAACAAGATCCTTACGATAGTCCACAAGGCCAGCACGATCTGATCTCTGCCTTCCCTTCAGCTCACCTCCTTCCCATTGTTCTCCTCCCTGACCACACTGCCTTCTCTTGGTCCCACCACATGCCACTCTGGATAAAGGGCCTTTGCACGTGCTGTACCACCCGCCTGGAATCCTTTTCCCATTCCCACCCTGCGCCCTTACTTATTAACCAAGGGCATCCTTTAGAGCTCAGCTGAACATCATCACCACCTTAGGGAAACCCTCTCCCAGCCCCTAGATGAGCTTAGTCCTGTGGCAGCGATGAGAGTGCAGCCGTCAAGCTGCAAGGCATGCGGTCGCTCCAGGTGTTGGCACCTTCAGGTACCCAGCTCAGCATCAGAACTGAGCCAGCTTCTTCCCTAGCAGCCCCCAGCCATTGTCTGAACACAGTAGGGGTCCTAGGGCCAAGCCATTTCTGCCCGCTGTGGGATTCCTTTAATGGAATGGAGCCCTCTTTACCCCAGAACTCCTCATTGGGTTTGGCCGAGACTTGTTCACACCTGCAACGTGGTCTGAGGCTCTGCCTACCTATTCCTGCCTCTTCCCCGCTTTGCTTTCGTAGGTGTCAGATCTGCATGGTGGTCTGGAGCCTTTCCCTGCCCAATCCTGCCTCCTGCCCCTTTATCTTTCACAGGTGTTACCCTCCAATAAATTTCTTTCATTCCGAATTCCATGTCAGCATCTGCTTTCCTAGAAGTCCCGCTGACACAATCCCCTCTTCTAGACTCTCACAGTTTCTCATCTGCATCTTTTGTAGCACTTGACAGTTTTGTGGTACTTACACTTTGAAACTGTATACTGTGTGCGTGATTGTTTTGTTAAGGTCTATAAGCTCCATGAGGACAGGCGCCTGTCTGATTTTGCCCATCATTGCATCCCCACACCTAGGTCTCTTGCCTTTTACCCCAGAGTAGAGAGACTTATGCTCGGGACTGGAGCCAAATCACTTCCCATTGCCCTGCTCCGGTGCTTGCTCGACTCTGTGTGTCCAGGGCCACTTCACCGGTCGTAGGCAGCTGAGTGCTAAGACCATCAACACAGCACTGAAAGCACAACACTGAAACCCAGCGCTGACTTGGAGAGCATGCTGGAAAAGGATGTTGTGATGTGGCCTGGGTCGGACCAGCCCCTATGTTAAGGCCCTTGGGCTTCTTTTTCCTGCATGGAAGTGCATGCCCTTTCTCCTTGAGGAGAAGATAGGACTTCAGCGTTTCCAAGGCCTTCTGAGTGAAAACATCTGTATTCGGTTTTTCCCGTCACAGCGTATTAGTGAAGTCCTGCTAAAGAGCAGCTTGTAGTTGACAAGACTCTCATCAGAAGGTGTCACTGCCATCAGCTGGAATTACAGTGGGGCAGTTAGAGCTGGTGGCCTAGCCAGATGCCAGTCTGGGTAATTACATTTGGTCTACCTAAATTCCCTCCAGACTTCTCATCGTACACAGTATTCTTCATCTCTGCCCTGAACTGCTAGGGAGTGTTTGCTAAGAGCCTTTCAGCTGCTGCCATAGTTCATTCCAAAAATGGATGCATTCCTGAAGGACCACTTGTCAGGGGGTGTTGTCGGCGGGGGGATTCCTGCTTGGGAGAACGGCTGGCCTGCTTAGATGGCCCCTAAGGCCCCTTCCCCTTCCAATTCCGATTCTGTGATTCAGTGATTATCACCTTCAAAATGTAGCATTCATGGAACTGCTAAGAGCCTTGTAAATGAAAATACTGCCAGATCAAAAGGGTAGAACTTAGTAGGAGAGACATTTAAATACACTCACACACACAAAAAAAACGTGGACCCAAATCTGGATATCTCTGGGACCCAGAAACAGCCACAGTTGTGTTTTCTCTCTCGAGTGGGTTCTGAAGCCATAGTTAAATGAAGACAAAAACATCTATACGTTGAATGAAAGGCGTGTAATCTTTGGGATAATTCTGATGTAATTAACACAGCAGAGCTGCATTAAGTCCAATGTGCAATGAGTGGAATTTTCCAACATTGATTAAGCTGGACTTGAAGAGAACTGACTCTTTGTCTGCAAGCTGCCAAATGAAAACAACTTTGGGATATTTAAATTCAGGTTGGAAATTGGTTTGAGTAAGGGATATTCAAACCACAGCTGTTCAAGGGCTGAAAACATATGAGATATGTGCACGCATGCACACACACGCACACACTCACACACACACTGCCTCCTCTAAAAACAAGTTAGCCAAAGGTGTACATTCCTTCTAAGTTCTCATGCTCAACAGATGTAAATGTTCACGGTGTTCAGATGAATTATGGACCCTAATGAGATTTCAATACTGCGCAAACAATAAAAATTTATGCATTGCATAGTTGCCGTGGCCTTTGGCTCCATGGCTAGTGTTCCACCCTTTCAACAGCTTCAGTAATATAATATCCAGCTGGCTTTGGAGGTAAGGAAAATTCGAGGGGTGAATTGAAATTGTGAGAAATTATTTGATGGATTACTTTGTCAGAGTAATGCATGGCCTTGGCATAATTACCATGGCCACCTTAACCCTTGCGGCAGGTGGTGACAAAGGCCTGCAGGGCCTAGGTGCTGAGCTGATTCCGCACGGGCTCCTTGCTCTCCTGGGCCCCATGTCCATGGAGTCTAGGCTCTCGTGAACAAATGCCGAACAAGCACATTCCTGGCCAAGTCCAGCGAGCGAGCGGGACGGTGGAAGGCTGCACTTTTCCTGAGAACTGTCGTCTGTGTCAGAGTGAAAGGAACCAAACAAAAGACAGACCGACCTTGACATAAAATGGGGCAAAGACGGGAAAAGAAGGAAGGATGCCTTTTAAAGCAATACGTTTCAACACAATGGTGGACACGGGCACAGTAATCCTTTTTCCCTTCTGTCTCTCTTTTTTTTCTTTATCAATTCAGACCTTGAACTTAATGGTTGTCTGCCTTGTACTTTATAACATTCAAATCTTAACATGTGATTAATAGCAGATTCCCCATGTGTACGTGTCAAAGACCACATCTGTAGCAAATCTGCCAGCATATTTCTTACGCTAGTTTTACTTTGGAACCATAAAGTCATTCCTGTTTTGTGAATGAGAATAAACTTATTATGCACTAATATAGCTACCCCCAGCGTCCGCTCTTCAGGGAAAAGAAGTTGCCTATATGATAGGGCAGCTCAAATTTCAGCGTTCTGAAGTGCTTTTCAGCGTGACCTTCAACAGCAAGAAACCGCCCCGCCCAATGCTTGGTTTTATTATGATAACAGAAATATATTTGCAGCATGTTGACAAACTCATCTGGAGTAAACAGAGCAGTCTTAATTCTAAGTTCTAATGTTTTAATGCTAAATCAGGCGATAAGTCAGTGTTTCAATTTGGCACAGTCAACCGCATGTTCTCCAAAAATAGCCTTTGACACTTTTTAAAGCAAGTCAGTGGTGTACTTAAGCTGTTCACAAAAGCCTTCATTCTTGTCTACAAATGGCAGACCTCCCCTTCGTCCCAAGGGTGCCCAAGTCAGGTGAGGCTGGAGAAAAATAGACACTTCCCCTATTTTAAGGCATTTCTCCAACTCTGACACTTGTCAAAAAGGAAAGATTTTGGAGCATATAGAGAAAGCATGCCTAAGAAAGGTTATCTTGATTGTCATTTAACAAACCCTCCTACTGACTTTTTTAAAGGTCCGTGGTAAATATTTCTGCATAGCTGAAAACACAGATTCCACCCCGGAGAGATCTCAGGGCTGTTCATGTTACACTCTGAAGCCATGTGTTTTCACATCATGGCAAAACCCAAGATGTAGGCATATCTCTTGGCCCCTGTTGGCTTTGGATTTTAGTCTTTTCATTGTTCTCCACTGTAAACTTATACAGAAAAAGACCTCCACATCCCTGAACATAAGCACAGCCAGTAATGTTTTCCCACAGATGCCAACAATGTGGCTGAGCAAGACCCAGGCGTGGTGGGAAAGGGAAGGAAGAGGGACAGAGGTCCGTGAGTGCTGTGCATGGTAGTGAGGGGCTCCCTAGGGTACCCCAAGGTACCGAGCACTTCCCCAGGCAGCTTTGTCAGCAGAATGACCATGGAGGCTGATGCAGAGAAGCCCCTCCCCAACAGAAGCAACTCTAGAGCTTATAAGACCCTGCTTCAAAGCCATACCAGGGGGTGGTTACAGAAATAATAATACCAACTCTTTACTTTTATAGTGGTCACTAAGTGCTAATCACTTCATATGGTTTATCTTATTTAGTCCTTACTACAACCTTATATGATAGGTATTGCTATTATTCTGAGGCCCAGAGAGGTAATGACTTTGTCCAAGGTCACACAGCTAAAGAGTGGCAGGATCAAACCTAGGCAGGCTGGCTCCAAGTCTCACAATCTTAACCTCATATTCTGCCATCTTCCATTCTTTGGAGGTTGCCTACTCCTGTCTCTTTTTTAGCATAACCTGATCCAAATTTTTCTGCCTTGTCACGTTCTCTTCCGCTTATCAATATATTTGCAATGGCTATAAGATTTTATTATAAGTTACTAATGTCAGGTAGTTCAGTGTTCACTTGAACTATTTTGCTTATAAAGTGCCAAAGTGGTTCCTACCCACAGTGCCTCAGTGCAAGTTTGATAGCTGGGGTAAACAGACAGCTCAGCTGCTGGGGTCCCCGTGAGATCATGGCCCTGCTGCGTTTTGAGGTTTGACCTAATCCAGACATCCTCAGGACTCACAGCTTTTCATGGTGCTCTCCAGTGAACTCATCCTGCTTACCTTTGTAAGTGTCCGTGGTCCTCAGTGGCCTTCACTGATGCTTTGTAACTATCTTCCAGGGTCCAGCTTGATGGATGGATTCTGAGATGAAATGCCCCAGTCCCTCCCTCTGCCTCCTCCTAAAACAGTCATTCTCTAAATTTTAGGTCTCAGGACCCTTTTACACTCTTAAAAATTACTGAGAGCTCCAAAGAGTTCTGGTTTGCGTGCTTACCTCTATCAATATTTTTCATATTAAAAATTGAAACTAAGAAAAATTTAACTATTTATTTCATTTTAAATAGTGATGATAAACTGATTACGTATGAACAAACACTTTTATGAAAAATAACTATTTTTCTAAAACAAAATTAGTGAGAAGGGGGCATCGTTTTACATTATTGTAAATCTCTCTAATGTCTGGCTTCAGAGCGGACAGCTGGAGTCTCATATGTGCTTCTGTGTTCGATCTGTTGTCATGTCACACGTCAGGTAGCCTCTGGAAAACTCCACTGTACACTCCCGAGAGAGGGAGAGTGGAAAAAGCAGATAATATTGTAGTATCGTTATGAAAATAGTTTTGATTTCATGGATCCACTGAAAGAGTCCCTGGACCACATTTTGAGAACTGTGCCCTAAAATAAGACTGATATTTACAAAACCACACTGTTCTGAATAAAGGAGGAACAAGTTCTTATGCAATAAGCAGGTGGTGTCCTGGGCTGTGAATTAGTTTACCGTTCAGCGGCATCTCCTGTGCCCTCTGGGCTCACAGGCACTTGGTGCTCTGCCCCTTTCCTCCAGATTTGCTGGAGGCTGGGCTTTGCCACTCGCGCTCATTAGATGTCAGAATACTGTGTCTTGTTTTCCCCTAGACTAGGAGCTTCTTGAGGACATGAACCGGTCTGTTATTTCATTCCCTAGTATCAAGCACATAATGCCTGGCACACGGTAGGTGAATTTCGCTAAACTGAATAAGGTTCCACGATAAAGGTATTTGCAAACAATCCAGGCATATGAGTGTGTTGATTTTTTTAATGAAAACTCAAATATTTCTCCTGTTTCTCAACATTATTTATTCATCAAATATTTATTGATACCTACAAGGTGCCAAGCACTAGAATAGGTAATGGGCTACAACAAAGACCGAGGCAGAGTTGAGCCTTGCTTTTATACAATTCCATTTTGTAGAAGGTACAGTCAAGAAACAAATAAATAATTAGAGGTTGAAGGAAATGAAGAGGCTGCCCTTACCAAGAGGGGAGGCGGGAAGTGGGCTACTTCAATCTGAAAGATTGACTTTACCTCTTTACTGCTAGCACACCGTCTCCTTTGGAATCCAAACAGGTATTTGCTGGTCTGTGGACTTTTTGTTTAACAGCTGTGTTGAAGCATCATTTGTATACCGTAAAACTTATCCATTGTAAGCATACAGTTCAATGATTCATAGCAAATTTAGAGAGTTGTGCAACCATCACCATGATCCACCTTTAAAACATTTCTATCAGCCCAAAATGTTCCCTCATGCCTGTTTGCATTGGGTCAACCCCTGCTCTCACTCCCAGCCCCAGGCAACCACTGATCTGATTTCTAGAAATTTCATATAAATAAAATCATACAATGTGTAATCTTTTATGTCTAGCTTCTTTTGCTTAGCATAATGTTTTTGAGGTTCATCCTTATTGCTGCATGCATCAGTAATATCTTACTTTTTATTGCTGAGTAGTATTCCATTGTGTGGCTCTACCACACTTTGTTTATCCATTCACCAGTTGGTGGACACTTGGCTTGTTTCAAGTTTTTGGCTGTTACAAATATGCTGCTATGAACATTTGTATACTAGTTTTTGTATAGACACACGTTTTCATTTCTCTTGGGTGGATATGTAAGAGTAGAATTGTTGGGTCATATGGTATGTATATGTTTAACTTTTTCTTTAAACTGCCAAACCGTTTTCCAAAGTAGATATACCATTTTACATTCTCACCAGCAATGTATGAGGACTCCATGTCCTTGGCATTGTCCATCTTTTTGATTAGGGCCATTTAGTGGGTGTGTTGTGCTATCTTATTTTAATTTGCATTTTCCTAATGACTAATGAGATTGATCATTTTTTTCATATGCTTATTAGCTATTTGTATATAATCTTTGGCAAAATGTCTATTCAGCCCTTTTCTAATTTTATAGTTTTTTGATTGGGTCATTTGTCTTCTTAGTATTGAATTTTGAGAGTTTTTACGTTTATGCTTCTAGATACAAGTCTTTTATTGGATATATGACTTGCAAATATTTTCCCCCAGTCTGTGGCTTGTCCTTTTATTTTCTAAATGGCAAATTTGGAAAAGTAAAAGCTTTTAATTTTGGTGAAATCAATTTATCAATTTTTTATTTTATGGATTATGCTTTTAGTGTCTTATCTAAGAAACCGTTGCCTATCCCAAAGTCACAAAGATTTTCTTCTATGTTTTCTTCTACAAGCTTTATAGTTTTAGCTCTTACTTTTAGGTTTATGTTCCATTTTGAATTTTTGTGTATAGTGTGAGATAATGGTCTAAGTTCAGTTTTTAAAAATAAGAATATCCAATTCTCCTAGCACCTTTGAATTGCCTTGGATCTTTTGTCAAAAATGAATTGATCATGAATGTAAAGGTTTATTTCTGGAATTTCTGTTTTGCTCCATTGATCTATATGTCTGTCTTCACACCAATACTACACTGTCTTGATTACTGTAGCTTTATCATAAGTTTGAAATCAGATGATATAAGTCTTCCAATTTGTTCTTTTTCAAAATTGTTTTGGCCATTCTTGTTCTTTCCATTTACATATACATTTAGGGATTCACTTTCCAATTTCCACAAAAAAACCTGCTAAGATTTTGATAGGGATTGCATTGAACTGCCATCTTACCAATATTGAATTTTCCAATCCCTGAACATGGACTTACTCTCCATTTATTTAGATGTTTAATTTTTCTCAGCAATATTTTGTAGATTTCAGTGTACAAGTCTTAAACCTATTTTGTTAACAGTTATCCCTAAGTTTTGTATTCTTTTGGATGTTATTGTGAATTAAATTGTTTTCTTAATTTAGTGTGCATACTGTTCATTGCTAGTGTAGAAATACAATTGATTTTCGTATGTTGATCTTTTATCTTGCAACCTTGCTAAATTTGTTTATTAGTTCTACTAGCTTTTTTGTAGATCCCTTAGGATTGTCGACATACAGGATCATGTCATCTGTGAATGAAGATAATTTTGCTTCTTTCTTTCTGATCAGGATGCCTTTTTTGTGCCTGATTGCATTGGCTAGAAACTCCAGTACAAGGTTGAATAGGAGTGGTGGAACAGACATTCTTTCTCATTCCCAATCTTAGGAGGAAAGCATTCAGTCTTTCATCATTAAGTATGTTGTTAGCTGTAGGTTTTCCATAGATGCCCTTTATCAGGTTGAGGAAGTTCCCTTTTATTCCAAGTTTGTTCAGAGTTTCTATCTTGAATAGGTGTTGGATTTTGCCAGATGTTTTTTCTGTGTCTAATGAGATGATCGTGTGGTTTTGTTGTTTATTCTATTAATGCAGTGTCTTACATTAACTGATTTTCATGTGTTAAATCAACCTTGCATTACTGGAATAAATCCCACTTGGTCATGGTGGGATTTTTTAATATGTTGCTGGATTCAGTTTGATAATATTTGTAAAAGATTTTAGTGTCTTATGTTCCTGATGGATATTTCTCCTGATGTCTTTGTTTTGCTTTTGTATCAGAGTAATACTGGCCTCATAGAATGAGTTGGGAAGTATTCTCTCCTCCTTTATTTTATAAAGAGTTTGTGTAGGATCAGTATTATTTCTTCTTTAAATATGTGATAGAATTCACTGTTTAAGCCATCTGGTGCTGGGCTTTTCTTTGTGGGAAGGTTTTTAATTACTAATCCAATTTATTTACTTGTTATAAGTCTATTCATATTTTCTATGTATTCTTGAGTCAGTTTTTATAAAGTGTCTATTTCTAGGAATTTGTCCATTTCACCTAAATTGTCTAGTTTTTTGGCATAAAATTGTTCAGTGTATTTCCTTATAGTCCTTTTAATTTTTGTTAAGTCAAGAGTGATGTTCCTCTTTCATAATGTTGGTAATCCTGTCTTCTTCCTTTTTTCTTGGTCATTCTAGCTAAAAGTTATCAGTTTTGTTGATCTTTATAAAGAGCCAACTTTGGGTTTCATTGATTTTCTCTATTGTTTTTTGTTTTCTATCTCATTGATTTCTGCTCTCTTACTCCTTTACTATGCTTGTATTGGGCTTAATTTGCTCTTTTTCTAATTTCTTAATGTGATGACTTACATTATTGATTTGAAACTTTTCTTTTTTTCCTTATTAGGCAAGTAAATTTCCCTCTAAGTTCTGTGTTAGTTGCATCCCATAAATGTCGATAGTTATTGTTTTGTTTTCATTCCTTTCAAAACATTTTCTAATTTCCATTGTAATTTCTTGTTTGACTCATGGGTTTATTAGAACTGTGTTACTTAATTTTCTCATATTTGGGGATTTCCCAAATTACTTTCTTTTGTTGTTGACTTCTAATTTAGTCCTGTTGTGATTAAAGAACATACTTTTTATGATTTCAGTTCTTTTCAATTTATTGAGACTTGTTTTATGGCTTATGTATGGTCTATGCTGGGAAATATCCCATGTGGTTTTGAAAAGAATGTGTACTCTGCTGTCATCAAGTTGAGTGTTCTATAAATCTTAATTAGGTCAAGTTGGCTGATAATACTGAAGTCTTCTATATTTTTACTGATTTTGTGTCTAGTTCTCCTGTTAGTTTTTTGAGAGTGAAGTATTGAAATCGCCAGGTATAATTACTGAACTTTCTATTTCTCCTTTCATTTGTCAGTTTCTGCTTCATGTATTTCAAGACTTGGTTGTTAGGTGTGTATATGTTTATAATTGCCATATCTTTCTGATGCATTGACCCTTTCATATTTATGAAATGTCCCTCTGGGAATATTTCTTGTCTTAAAGTCCATTTGTCTGATACTAACATAGACACTCCAGCTGTCTTATGGTTACTGTTTGCATGGTATATATATTTCCATCTTTTAACTTTCAGCCTGCATGTGCTTTTGAATCTAAAGTGTCTCTCTTATAGACAGCATAAACTTGGATCTTTTTTTATCCAGTCTGACAATCTGCTGCTTGATTGGAGTATTTAGTCCAGCAACATTTGTACAATTTTTGATCCCGTTGGATTTATGTCTGCAATTTTGCTATTTGTTTTCTGTATGCCTTGTGTCTTTTTGTTCCTCTGTTTCTCCTTTTTGCTTTCTTTTTTAGAACAGATAGTTTTTGTATACCATTTTAATTCATCTGCTGATTTTTTTAACTACATTTGTTATCGTTATTTTCGTAGTCTTTGCTTTAGGAATTGCAATATATATTCTAAGTTTTCACAGTCTACTTCAGCTTATTACTGACTTACTTCTAATAAAATAGAGCAACTTTATTCCAATATAGCCAATTTCTTTCCTCTTCCTTTGTACAATGATTATCATATCTATATGGTATAAACCCAACAATACTAAATTATAATTGTTGCTTATGCAATCTTTATGTTCTTTAAAGAATTAAGGGAATAAAAGAGAAAATGTATACTCATACAGTCTTTTATATTTACCCACGTATTTACCATTTCCAATGTTCTTCATTTCTTTCTGTGGATTTGAGTTACCATCTCATGTCATTTCCTTTCAGCCTGAAGAAATTCATTTAGTATTTCCTGTAAGGCAAGTCTGCTAACAAGAAATTCTCTCATTTTTTTGTCTAGAAATGTCTTTATGTCACCTTCATTTTTGATGGATTGTATTGCTAGATATGGAATTTTTGGTAGACATATCACCCCCATCCCCACCCATTTTACCACTTTGAATATGTTGTTCCACTGTTTTCTCCCTCCATTGTTTCTGATGAGAAGTCAGCTATCAATCATACTGTACAAAATGAGTTATTTTTGACTTGCTGCTTTTAGGATTTTCTCTCTTAGCCATTATTTCTTCAAATATTTCTTTCTGCTACCTTCTCTCTCCCTTCTCCTTCTGGGACCTTCACTGCATCTATGTTGGTATGCTTGTTATTGTCACATAGGTCTCTGAGGCTCTGCTCATTTCTCTTCCATCTTTTTTTTTTTCTCATCTTCAGATTGAATGATTTCTACTGACAGATGTTCAAGTGCACTGATTCTTGTATATTTAGTTTATTGTATTTTTAACTCTAGGATTTTTTTGTGGTTTTTCTTTCTATGTTGGGATTCCATATTTGTTGAAGCATTGTCATCATAATTTCTTTTAATTCTTTAAGCATAGTTTCCTATAATTCTTTGAATATATTTAGAATAGCTGCTTTGAAGTCTTTGTCTGCTAACTCCAACATCAGAGCCACTCAGATTCAGTTTGAATTGACTGTTTTTTCCTCTGAATAATAGATCACATTTTTTCTTTTTCTTTTCTTTTCCTCTTCTTTTTTTTTTTTTTTTTGTGGTCATGTCATAATTTTTTGCTGCAGAGTGGACATTTTGGATGATATCTTGTAACAATTCAGTGTTCTGATATTTTTAAGTAGCTTGCTTGAATGTAATCTGCAGGATCTCTCTCCCTTGCAGTCTGCTCAGTTGTTGGTTATTTTGTTTTTTTAATTCTTATTTTTATTTTATGAGCCTGCTTCCTATGGGTGGCCCCTTTGTGTGCATAGCCTAGTGGCCCCCCAGTGATTGAGTGGAAGTTGTGCTCAAAAACCTTGAACCCATAAGACTTCCATCCCTAAGACTTCCATCCTCTGCCAAGTGATCTGTATGTGGGTTGAGGAGAATATTCAAAGTCTAGCTGGTTCTCAAATCTGCCTTCGCTTTGACTTTTCACTGGTCTCTCAGGTCTCCCCAGCACATGCACATACTTTGCCAATCAACACGAGATGTGCAGAGAGCTTTGCTGGCACTTCTCTGGCTCATTTCTAAGATCTCTTCGTCACGGTTTTGGTCTGTCACTTACCCCAACCAAGATGTAACCTCAGGCTAGGGGAACTGTGGGTTTTTCCCCATTCGTTTCCCTATGGAGTTTGCTAGTTTTACTGACAGTGCCACTGGGCACAGGTTTTGCCCTCTGCTCCAAATCAAGCCAGCCTTGTCTGGCAGCCCAGCCCTAGTAAAACCATCATTCTAGCCAACTAAGCCAGGGGGTGAGTTAGGGATGTTCTTACCCAAAGTTCTGCCAGCGTTCTGTGAATAAACACTTCTCCATTTGTTTTTTGCCTTCAGTCACTATCCAGAGCCCTGGAAGGATTGTTTTAATAATTGTTCAGTTTTATACTTATTGCAGGGGGAGTGAATTTGCCAACCTCTTTACTCATAGCTGGAAGTCCCCTGGTAGAAGTATTTTGCTAGTCTGTATAAAGTGTTTGCATAAAGTATTTAGGATGTGGTTGTAATGAAAGACCTTGTCCTTGACTCCTGTGGATCTGGGCCCCTTCTTTCCCAGTGATCCAAGCCCTCCTCCTCCAAGAGCTTTCAGTGCCTGAGGTTCTCTGAGGTGGGTGCTGACCAACTCTGTGAGTTTTCATTCCACTCATTCCACCATCGATAATTTGATGGTCGAAGTCTTATCTACATGTGCTTACATCAGCTTCAAATCCAGGGCAGCTCATTGCCCATTAACTGCCCCAAAGGCAACAGGTGGGACCTGTTTTTGGCAGAACTGTTGAAGAAAAATGGCCTAGTCATCAGCTTGTTTCACTTTCATTTATCTCTGTCATCCGGGAATACAATATAGATAGTATCAGGCCCAACAAAAGGTACATTCTGATATTATTTTCAGGTTTTTGTCTAGACAGAGAAGACTAAGCACTTGGATGTCAGAAACACCTACGACCAAAAATAAGAACGATGGGCTCGGTGGAAGGCCAGAGGGGGTAGCACTGCTTGTTCGCTGGCTCTCTATATATTCTTTTTTTAAAAAAGAAAAAAGTTTAAACCCTACCACCCACTCATCAGGTGATTGGAGACTGTAGTTGTAAAAATGTGCTGCAGGCAGAAGTTCTGAAAAATCCCAGAAAGTGTTGAAAACATCTCTAAACAAGGTATTTTTCTCCTGCACCTTTCTTGCTAAAGGTCCCAATTGCTGCCAAGAAAACTAGTGAGAATGTTAGCTGCCAAATAAAAAATTTATGACAGTGTTTGGCAAAGGACTATCTCGCTGCTTGTTTTATACATTTCCACAAGGCACTTGAAGGCAGCCTCTTTTTTCCTTCCCCTCCTCCCTCCCCCCGATTTTGGGTACGTAAACCTTACTGATCACTGTTCCGGGTCTGTTCTCTAATAAAAAAGCAAACTCTTGTAAAGTAGGATTAAACAATATAACTTTTTTCCCTTCAGTAACCTCTGAAAATGTGAGGGAAATGTTTTCAAATATGATATGTTGCATAGAAGAGGAAAAGAGATGCTGGATTTGCTTGTTTAGAATAGACACGTTTGTAAGAAAAAGAAAAGGAACCCTTCAGTTAATGACTGTAGACTCTTAGTGGCAGAAGGAATCTTAGAAATCCTCCAGTCCTTGCACACCCCCACACCCAACACTTTGTAGACAAGGAAATGGGGGCCCAGGAGAAGACAGTGTTCTGCCTCAGGTCACACAGCCAAGCCCGCCTAGACAAGAGCCTGGCTTTTGCCTCAGTGCCAGGCTCTACCCCCTACTTTGCACCCCAGCCCAACTTTGCTTTTGTTTATTGAGGTTCCCACACACACAGGCACTTACAGCATGTTTTGTGAGCATTAGAATTCTAAGCTGGGGCCGGCCTGGTGGCCGAGTGGTTAAGTTCACGCTCTCCGCTTCGGCAGCCTGGGGTTTTGCCGGTTTAGATCCTAGGCGCGGAAATAGCACCGCTCATCAAGCCATGTTGAGGCAGCATCCCACATGCCACAACTAGAAGGACCCACGACTGAAAAATATACAACTGCGTACTGGGGAGATTTGGGGAGGAAAAGCAAAAAAAAAAAAGATTGACAACAGTTGTTAGCTCAGGTGCCAATCTTTAAAAAAAGAATCCTAGGCTATTCTGCTTTATGAAAATTAGAACATTTCCTTTCTCTAAAACTCTTTTTTAAAAATCTAATGCATTGAAACTGAGTCAAGATAGGGTAATAATGAAATGGCATTGCCTGCACATACCAATTAAACCTCCCTGCTGTGTCGTTAAATGTTTGGGGTGGGGGGGGTGTTTAAAAGAGGGCAGTGCTGTATTTAGAAAAACGTTTTCTTCTTCTAAGTTTGAATGTTGATAGTAATGATTACATAGGCCGGTGAACACTCTGAAATATTTTGCCCGCCTGTCTGAGAAAGCAAAATTATCTGTCTCTGTCTTTTCAAAACAGTTATCAGATTATGCTTTCAGTTGTTAATTAGTGCTGTTTAGCACGCATTTCATCTTTCTAACTTCTTCCGAAGCCCTGCTGCACCCACGTTCCTTGCCTTGCTTCTGTCTGCAGCAGCATCTGCAGTAACTGTCGCACGCTCGGTGATGTCGAAGCCCAGGGCCAGGCTGCGGCTGCCTTTTGCTGCGGCTGTGTTAAGAAAGCAAGTGTTATTTGATATAAAGTACTGCGGACAGACCGGGAGTAAGCGGATTATTTCAGACAGCGTTAGGAGGTAACTGGAGGAAGATTAGCTCGACGTGAGGCAGATATCATAAGCAAATTAGAAAACCTCCCCAATTAGTACAAGAAACCCAGATTTGTGCTGTTTGTGATCTTCTGCTGAAAGGCAAAGTGTCGATGTTATGGGCTCTAGTCTTGATTTGAGTTGAAATGTTGGCATTTCCTATCAGTGCACGTTAGCATCTGAGGCTGTGTACTGGCCTAATAAGTGAAGTAAATCCCTCTTCTCCTCGGCTGCCAAGTACTCCCCATTCTGAGGTTCTGTACATTGGGTAATGTTTTATTTGGCCCTGGAATAATCTCTAGGGCATATTACAATATTTCTATACTGGGAATATTCGACATGACTCCACTGTCCCACACTTAATCTCTCCTTTGTTTGTTTGTCTTACGGAACATGTATCATGCTGAAGTCATAAAAATGGAGTGTGCAAAATGCCAGATGCTACAAATGCAATTAGATACTTAAAAATAGCTTCCTCGGTGGCACTGCTGGAAATCTGAACTAGGCCTTGTTTTTCCAAACAGAGTGGTACTTTTCTGCTAAGCTACTGATTGCACGCTCCGACAGGAGGCACGAGTCCCCTTCTGAGGCCACCATGCAAACTATCAGATCATTCTAGAAATCAGGCCATGCTCTATTGTCCTTCCAAAGTTGTGGCAGCCCCAGGCTTGTGTTTTTTTCTCCAAGTGCACCACGTAGTCTCCTGCTTCTTGACCTCTGATGATTTACAGCCAAGTTATATGTGGCAAAAGGCCTCAGCAGACTGAGCCCGACTTGTGTCAAGAAAATGGGGTCTCTACACTCCTCATTTTAAGATTTAAATGCATTCCAAATAAACTTTTATTTCACCAGAATTCAAACCACCACAAAGCCCAGAATTTATTTTGCAGTCCTATCCGAGGAAGAAAGGGATGTTTTTGTACATGTGTGTGGAGGCTGATTTTTTTTTTCTGATTATAAAAATGGTGCATATTTATTATAAAAGAATGTGGAAAATGTCGTAAATCATAGAAGATTTTTTAAAAATCATCATGATCCCAACACCTAGACACAATCATTACTTTCATTTCAATGTGTACCTTTCCAATTTTTGTTTATATATGTATTTTTCTTTTGCAAAATGGAGGTCGTAATATACACACTATTTACAACCTTTGCTTTTTAGCTAATATATGATGGGCAAGAAAATCGGTGATGTTGATAAATAGGGTAGGACAGGATCCTCTTACGCCTTCTGAATCCTCAAGAGCAAATATGTTCAGTATAGTTTCAATATTAATTCTATCTTAGTGTGTTTTTTCCTTTGAAAATTATCAGTATCTGAATGGTATTTGTGGCGACTCTCAACCCACCAGTATTATATGAAATATTATCATATCACTATATTTCTTTGAGCAGAATTTTGCATTTTCTCTGTTTTTACGTGCATGAACTAATTTGAACATCACAAGAACTTATAAGGTGGGGAAAAAAAGAACAGATGTTGTTATCCCTGATTTTATTCATAAATGCAAAGTGAGCTCGGGTGTAAGATACACTGGGATACCAGCCATTACTCTTCCCACCACGCGCAGCTTGTGGTCTTTGACGTCAGACCTGATTTTAAATACCAACATTGCCACTGAATAGCTCTGTGATATTGGGCAAATTAGCCTCCCAAAGCCTCAGTTTCCACCTCTGGAAAATGAGAACATTGATACCTTTGTCATAGATTTGTTATAAGGATTAAATAAGAGAATTTGTGTGAAGTCCTTAGGATAGTATAAGGCATAAAAAGAGATTCCTAAAAATTTTACCCTTGTTTTTCTTTTTTTCACACATTCCCTCTTACTTTCTTATAACATTGTGAATAAATTATTATGTTTCTTTTTCCAATTTGCTCAATTCTTAGTTTAGCATTATTTTAAATAATAATTAAATATGAAATAATATACATTTCAAGAAAATGTAGAAATATAGAAAGAAAGGAAAAGAACACCACCACCCAAATACAAACACTGTTAAGACTTGGCTACATTTCCTTCCAGTCTTTTTTTTTTCCTTCTGTGCGAAGGCTTGCCACTTGTTTTTAGACATGTCAACTAGTGTCTTGAACTAAGGAAACATAGGTGGCAGTTAAGGCATGTGTTTTAGAGAATGTGTTCTGTGTGCCACCACACTCTGCTCTTGCTTCCAGATTATAAAAGAGGTGCTGCTCTGGAAGCCTACTTCCGTTGGCAGGAAGCCAAAGTAAGGGGTCAGATGGGTGGTCCTGGCGGGGGTGCAATGAGGATGTCTCAGGAGCCTGAGCATCTGAATGCACTGATGAGTCCCTAACCACTGATCCTGTAGCCTTGGAGCAAATAGTGTAAATCTCAGCCCACTCATTCATAAAACTGGACTCTTTGATGTAAAAAGTGAGTCTGGACAAGACTTCAGCAGAGGCCACCTTCTGTCATACCCAAGTCAGCCTTGTCATCACCCAGGGCATGGGCAACTCTGAATTACTACACTTGAGTATCTTCAACCACTGGGAGGAAAAGCTTTGCCTAGATCCTTAAAAAGTGTTCTGTTCAGACTGAAAGGAAAATTCCTACAGCCAAGCATCTCCTGTCAGCTAATTTGATGGTTCTCTATCAAGTAAACCATTAGTGAATACATTGATTCTTTCTCTTTCTTTCCCTTTTTTGCAGTTCTGCCTTGGCTATTCCCAAGATTTCTCTGAACCAGTTGGGCAAAATTGATTTTTATTAGTTCCACTGGCCTTGTGGAAAATTATCTCATGAACTGGTTTTTATAGGAAGACTCAAAACGCAGCCCAGGGTGAGAAATGAGCCTATAGCAGTCAAAACTGTTGTCTGAAATGTCTTCAGACTGGAAGGCTGAATTTATTGCACAAAACAAGTACGAGCAAGGCGGAGGTGTGCAGTCCTGCTCATTATGACTGGAAAGGGGAACCAAAAAGCCGAGTAAAAAATTAAATTTTAATAATGCTAGTGATATTTTCTAAATCTTTCCTGACAGAAAGATTCTCATTATTTTTATCTGTCTCCAAGTAGGTTCTTTCAGTGCCATCTCAGAAACGGCCTCAGCTATGATTGTTTTCAAGGCTTTAAAGCATCTGAAAAACCAAATATATACAGAGAGAAATATGCTTTAGATTGTTCAAGGAGGGGCCATGACCGTGGTAACGTTTCGGCTAGCATATTTGCAGCCAACATTTGCTGGGAAGGCCTTCAGCTTTCACAAAAGAGGGCCACATTGTTAAGACAATTGCTGCCAATCCCCCGAACAAAGGGGCCCCACCATCCACTGCACTTGGCCACAGAGGAACCCAGGGGCCCCAAGTCCTAAGTTTGGGCTGGTTCTGGAAACCGCCCCATGCTGGCCATGAAAGGAGGTGCAAGAAAAAATGGAAAGATCTTATTGTTTTGGTAAACGTGCAAACTTGCCTTCCAAGTATCACATAGTACAGAATTGTTTGGGGAAATGAGGAAAAATAAAGCCAGAATCATGAAAGTAGCCGACCCGGGAGGATGCGGATTCTTTCGGTTTTCTTAGCTCTTTGGTGCCTGTGTATAAACCTGCCTTGGTCCCAAAAGGATTTATAGCAATTTACTGAAATATATACACTACAGTAGATTTTCTATATTAAAGTGAAGTCAGGAGTGAGTTTGGCACACACCGGGGGCTAGCCTATACGTTTGTGAGAGGTGGGCCAGTTTATCCCTGGGCATTCTGGATGGCAGGCGGCTTGAAGAGAGATGCTTTCAGTTACGTGAGTCAACGTCCATAAGATAAAACACAGCTCTTTCCCCTATCCCGACGAGAGGGAACACCTTCCCGTGGGACCTCATCGCAGGGACACACGCTGTGCAGGGTAATAAACAACATGTTCAAGAGCATCCTTACAGGAAATACGAGTTCCATGGGGCTGTCTTTTACTGTCCCTCTGTGTAAGCTGGTGGCTTTGCGCCAAGCACAGCTGAGAGTGCATATGCAAACCTAAACCTCGCCAGGCGGGGTAGATTCCAAGGGCTCCGCTGCTCCAGGGGGTGACCCTAGAGTCTCCGGGAGAGATGGACCCCATTCCTTAGGCTCCTCATTCGATGGTTTCTCTCACCTGTACTGTGTGATCCTTGGAAGGCAAGTCTCCCACAGGGGAGTTTGAGGTTGTACCCTCTGGCAAGGACCTGGAGTGGCACCACCTTGTATTGGTAATTAGGTGACTTCCTGTCATCTAGTAGCCAGTTAGGGGTTGGGTTTTGCCATGCTTCTTGTGAAAACTAAGGGCAGGGAGCTTGAGGGTAGTACCCTAAAGAATGACAGAGAAATGGCTCCTTTTTAAGATTCAGGCTGCTTTTTGGCTCAGTTCCTGTAAAAATCCCTCCTAATTTATGGTTGTTTTTTCTATTGATTGCAGCTAAATAAAGGATCTGAGAAAGTGTTCGAAGGCCGTTCTACTCCTTGGCAATTTATTTTCTTTATTTTTGTCAAGTCCACAGACATGGTCCTTGGCGTCCATCCTTACAGGCACCGGGGTCACATGTATTTACTACCATTTTAGAGATGAGGCATATTTACTTGCATTTCACAAGATCACACAACATATTAGGAGTAGAGGCAATTCTGCAAACCTCTGTCTATGGCACTCACCCTCCAATAGAGGCCGCTTGATTTCCCATCGCAGGCCTACTGATTATAAGATGTTGCATATAAAATGTATGCTATCCTCCTTAAGAATAGCCAGCCAGGCTCTCCAGCGCATCCTGAAGGCTGTGAAAGTCCAGCGGGGTGCACACGTTCACTCCAGCCCTGACCTCTGCCTATGATTTTCCTCACGTCGTGAGAGGTTCACAAGGCACATACAAGCTGGTTTGTGGCTTCTGTTGACCTCTCTCTGGCCTTTGACTCCATGGTTAGGAATCGGTTATGGGCTAAGTCAGATGCAGTCAGTGTAGACCCTGGCTACTAATGCTCATGGAGAGGCTGAACTTCAGACTTCTGCAGGGTCAGGAAGGCTGGGCTTTTCCCGCCTCCCAGGGAACCTCCAGTAACATAGGGCAGGGGTGCCCTCACGCACTCACCCCCCTCCTTTCCATTTGTTCCTTAGTAACTAGTCAGAGGTGGCAGACTGAAGATCCACAGGTCCACCCTGCACCACAGCCATCTGCTTTGTTGGCCACCCAGTGTTTTAGAAAACTTTTACTTAGTTGCCAATATTTAAAACTTGGGAGATTTCACAGAAAGAACACAAGTTCTGGCTTCTCTTGGCAAATCGGAAGATCCGGCCACACTGAACCCGCTTGCAGTCCCAACAGCCATCAGGAACGGCCCCCCAGTTTAGAAAAAGAGCAAGCACTCCTGTTCGCGCAGTCTCTCTCCTGATGCCTGCAGCCCTCAGACTGGACAGTGCCCCTCATCCCTGCAAGACTTCCTTCCTTAGAGAGAAGACTCACATGCGTTCCCAGGCCAGCAGGGGACATGGCTTCCCAAGCCTGGGGATCCTGCCATCTGATCGTTGCCCCGCCCCACCCTCCTCCCGCCCGAAGAACTGTGAGTCAACTACTGTGCTTATGGTTCATAAGCCTTCAGAGGAGGCCTTCTCAACCTGGTGCTCACCTGCTCAGAAGTGATTACTGCTGCTTTGGGGTATGAAAATCAGTTTAAGGTAGAAGATCGTGAAGGAGATACCATAAGTTTGAATAGACAGCACACACGCTGCTGGGTGTCTCATGCACTCTCCAACCAGGAAAATAGAACAGCCTAGTCAGCCCCTCTATGACGAAGAGCAAAGGGACAAAGGGACATGCAAAGGATCTGAGGAGAGGCAGCCCTAGGACTGGCACAGTGGGGATAGAGTTAAGATAGATCCCATTCAGCTTGCCATGGAACCAAGTCTGGACGAGAGAGAAAAGTTCTGATGTTATAATAGAGAAAATGTAACACATCCCTCAAGAGTTGACAGAGATGCAGGTGGCTGATAAACCTCTGCCAAAATGTTTTATTCCCCCCAACATCAGGAAAGAAAAGAGATGTAAATCCAAGACAATTGGGAGATGTGTATCTATCGTCAGATCTTGCAGGGAACTAATGTTAAAGCCCACCACAAAAGCCAAGGCAGCTGTGTCTCCACCAATGGGACGTCAACCAGCCATGATCCAGAGGAAGCATCTTGGCTGTCAAAGGATGTCCCCAGGCAAACTAACAGAGTTGGAAAAAGCAGCCTCCACCTTTCTGGGTAACTGAGTAGCTGCTGAAGATGGGGCTTCCAAGAGGGTGGCTCAGCCTGGAACCCACAAGGCAGGCTAATTAGGGCCAGCACCAGGATGTGCCCTGCAGAAACCTGCGAGGAGTCTGCAGGCTTTCTAGGCCACGGCGCCTGAAGCTGGGGCCGGGGGTGGGGGGTTACTGGAGGGGGACAGCCAAATAAGGAAGAATTTCAGGGCACATTGTGGAGATATCGGTGAGTAATAATAGGAGTAGAGTGAGAATAATTATTACTGTTATTTACTGAGCAGTTATTGACAAGCACTGATCTAAGCACTTCATGTTGGATTAACTCATTTACTTATTAATGTAATTCATTGACTGGGTACAGCTATCATTAGCCCCATTTTTCTGATGAGGAAACCTAAGCATTGGCTCTTTGGAACTTTCAGATTCCTTGTATTGGTACTTTTGTTTGCTTTTTTAAATAGAGGATTGAAGGACAGTTGTCCACTTTTTATTTTGCCAAGTAAGAAAGAGTAATTTCCAAGGAGAGAGTATATTTCCAATGTCCAAGTAAGGACACTGGGGAAAAACACTGCCATCTACTATCACTGTCACTCCACAAAATAGAGAACATTTTCACTCTAAAAGAGTCACACAGACATACTCTCAGAGAAGTAATGAAGTAACTTGCCCAAGGTTGCATTTCTGGTGTGTGGCAGATCCTGGATTCGAATCCAAGCAGTGTAGCTCCAGAAATGAAGGTGGCTGGTCAGCTTCTGCCTGATCATAGTTCATGACTTCTCTGGAGGGTGAAGAGGGTGAGGGACCCTCAGCCGAGGGGATCTGGGCGTGGCTAGTTCAGGAGGGTAGTGAGGTTGCTTCACAGTACAGGGGCAGGGCCCGGTGGGAATGCGGACCCTCCCTCAGGGCACCCAGCAGGAGGTGGAGTGGGGAGGGTGAGAAGCGCCTAAGACGGGGTCGGCAAGGGGGCCATCCCAGGCTGACACCAGTGATGGTGTGCCTTGCACTGAGAACTTTACCAGGGCCACATCTGGAGTGGGCCTCACCTTCTCCCTGGGTGAGCCTGAGCCACTCAATCTGGGTCCTAATAAATCAGGATTATTGTGAAGATTAAATGACATCACATGTGCAAGAAACATCCGAGACCAGAAAAAGACTCCCTGCCTTTTAAGACTGTCTGGAAGTTACATGGCTGCCCACTCCCCGCGCGGAGAACACTGGGGAGAGATTCCTTTCTTACATTTCGTACATGGCCAAACTCAAGAAAAGAGACATTAGTTCTTTCCCTAGATCACACGGTGAGTCTTGCTAGTTCTCCCACTGGATTTTCTTTTCTCTCTAACACTCTATTCCAAAAGATGCATTAAATTAAATTTTCAGCAGACCTAGAATCTTTCTATAGCCTATCCCCTCATCAGTATGATTGGCTGATGTAGACATAATAAAAAATCATGTGTGGTACAAGGTCACTGGGCCAAGGACAGTCCCTGGTGAGTAGCCCCCAGAGGACAAGTGCCCTACCCTCTGTCCCCAGATCTGGTAAGGGATCAGGTGATCGTGCATTTACTTAGAAGAGAGAGGCTGAAAGGACACAGCCAATGTGCCAGTGACTGAAGAAAGCTGATGAAATACACTACTGAAAAAATAGGAATATTACCATGTTAATTTACTGTGTATTTACACTAGGCACTAAGAAAAGGGGTGACTTTGGTTAATTAGTGTTCCGCACTTTCACTGCATACCCAATTACTTTGTCTATGGAGAAGAATATAAAGATGAAGCTGTCAAAGACTCACCCTTCAAGCAACCAAGGAGAGTCTGGTAGAGACACACCAGTTATTTAAATAACCACTTGATAGTTTGTATTTCCTGCAGGGGTGGAAGACAAGAGAGGAGAGGTAGGTTGGGGCTTGGGGGACCTCCTCTCTAAAAATGGGGATGATAATAGTCTCCATCTTGTAGGATCACTGTGAGGGGTCATCAAAGTGCAGAAAATGCCAGAACATGCCTGGCCTGGAATAAATGCCCGGTTATTATAGTTGCTGGTTTCAGTGTTGCTGCAGCCATCGTAACTGTCGTGACTGACGTTGGTGTTGTTGCTGCCATCGCCATGGACACCGTGGGTAGAGACTGGAAGAGCCATCTCCAAAGAGTAGAGCTGGGTGGGATTTTCTAGCTCCAGAGTTCACGAACTTTCACCTTTCTTGGATTGAGACTTTTTCTTTTTAAATAGAGGCCTGACAGAGCATTGTCCACTTTTTATTTTGCCAAGGAAGAGAGAGTAATTTCTGAGGAGAGAGTACATTTCCAATGTCCAAATAAGGACATTGGGGAAAAAACCTGCTGTTTGCTATCACCATCACTCCATAAAATAAAGGACATTTGAGCACTAAAACAGTGCAAGGACAAAATCCCTGAGAAAAGGGCGGCCCTTTAAAGTGAGTGATCTTGTTTTCAAGAGAAAGTAGCCTTCTCCGTTGCTCTTCTTTTCTCGCTTCGGCTCAGCCTGGAGTTTGGGAACCACCGCTCTCAGCCATCCCTGCCTCTCTTCATTTCACATGGAAGTGGGATTGGGTTGGGCTCAGTAAGAGGTGGGGGCCGCTGCTAGGTTTTGAGTCGTGTTCCTTGATTATGTTGAACAGTCCCTGTTGGCAGAAGACCTGTTTTGAATTGCCATTGTGTACGGTTGCCATCAGTGACACTGGCTACTCAGATGAAAATGAGTATTACAGTGAAACAAGAGTGGGCCTGGGGGTCAGAAGACCTGGCTATGCCCTGAATGGTTGACGTTGGACATGTCCCTTCACCTCTCAGGGCCTTGGTGTCCCCAACTCTAAAATGAAGAATCCAGACCAGACTGTGGACACCTTTTCCAGCTCTAACAGTCTGCAAACCTTTGAGGGATTAAGTATACCTCACATTTCTAGAGCATCATTATTTAATTCTCTTCAAGTTCTTTCCAAGCCCTTTGATTGAGCAAGCTGCCTTGATCCTATCTGAAAGCCCGGAGCCAGCAAAGCCACTCTCCAGGCCCCCTGCCATCATCAAGTCCGTATTTAAGAATGGTGGTGGCCGTGGTGCCCAGGCTGAAATTTGATGTACATATTTGGCAACGTAGAGAGCAATGTAACTACATATCACTGATCAAAACCCATTGGACTTATCAGTGGGCTCTGACAGGTACTTGTTGGCTGCCTTCCCAGGCTGGGAAGGTATCCCTGAGCCAGCCAATGGGACGCCCTCTCTTCGCTTTTGATGTTTATGCCACCACCTCAGAGAGGAGGCTGGGTCCTGCTGGGGAGAGTGTCAGCGTGAGCCCAGATAGACACCAGCCTGTGGGAACAAGGAGCCTGGCAGGTTTGGGGCGGCAGCAGCTTCCTGGACTCCTGCCTCCACCTTCCCATCCAGCCCCTGGAAGTTTCCCAGGCAGCTTCCCCGGCCTCGGACAACTTTCCTCTTTCCTGAAATGGCATCTCCTTTCACAGAATGATTTGCCGACTGCACACATGTGAAAGGTTTTACCTTTTGAAAGTGCTTTATAATCTTTAATGAGCTAATCCTCCTCTCCCTGGGGTGGTTGGTGAGCTGGCTGATTTTGTTTGGGAAGAAACTAAAACCCAAGTGTCATGGAGTGACTTGCTCCAGGTCACCCCAGGCAAATCCAGGACTGTGGGCACGCAACAAATTGTCCCAGGCGCTGGCATTACTCTAATTACGGCCTTTGTTGTCAGGCTGCTGTAATTGACTGCTCATTGTGACACCGTAAGCTCCCACAGGGCAGAGACCCTGGGTTTCCTTTTTTCTTCAGAGGGACTTGGCCAGACCTGCCATACTCATCTGTGCATGGTCCAGGGACCACCACCTTCTCCAGCAGGGGAGGGCCTGCCGTAGTGAGCTTTTTGCTTTTAGACCATGAGTGGGCAGACTATAGGCCAGACCTAGCCTGCTGCCTATTCTTGTATGGGCCACGGGATAAAAATAGTTTCTACATTTTTTAAATGGTTGAAAAAAAATAAAAAGAAGAATGTTTTTTGATATGTGAAAACTATATGAAATTCCAATCCCAGTGTCCGTAAAGAAAGTTTTCTTAGCACACGGCCATCCATACTTATTTACATATTGTCTATAGCTGTGTCTGCACTACAAGGGCAAAGTTATGACTGTATGGTCCACGAAGCCTAAAATATTAACTGTTATGGGTTAAATTGTGTCCTCCCTTCCCCTGCTCCTGTCCCCTAAATTCATGTGTTGAAGCCCTAACCGCCAGGACCTTAGAATGTGACCTTATTTGGAAGTCTTGCCTTTGCAGATGTAATTAGTTAAGATGAGGTCATTCTGGAGCAGGATGCTCCCCTAATCCAATATGACTGGTGTCCTTTCAAAAAGAAGAAAGTTGGACCCAGATACATACTCAGGGAGGGTGCCACATGAAGATGAAAGCAGTGAGGGGATAATGCTTCTATAAGCCAAGGAACCTCAAATACTACCAGCAAACCACCAGAAGCTGGGGGAGAGGCCTGGAACAGATTCTCCCTCACAGCCCTCAGGAGGAGCCAACCCTGCCCACACCTTGATCTCAGACTTCCAGCCTCAAAGACTGAGACAGTAAGTTTCAGTCGCTTCAGCCACCCAGTCTGTGGTACTCTGTTACGGCAGCCCTAGCAAACTAATGCGCTTTCTGGCTGGCCCTTTACAGAAAGTTTGCTGATCCCTCTTCAGCTAAGCAGAAATTTAGAAAAAGGGTAAAGCCACTCTCGTTCTCACTCAGGACCTGACCAAGGTATGCTGGGGCTCAGGTAATGGCTCCTGTCTCCTCATTTCCTTGGGGAGAGTATGCTTATTTCTCCATCTATCAAAACTTATCCCTCCTGTGTCCCATTGCCTCAGGACTCCTGGACAACTGCCCACATGTAAACTCAGGTCGGTAAATGTGGACTCTGAATGGTGGGCGATGGCTTAGTGAGCTGGCCCAGAGAGAACACCTAGTTTTCTTCTATTTTAAATGGCTTATCCCAGAGGCAGGAGTCTTATGGGCCATGCCCCCTCACTTCCCTCATCTCACATGACTTCGGGCAGCTTCCTGCTCTGACCATGAATGGAAATTCTCATTCTGAGATGAACGAACCAATAGCTCCTGAAGATTGTGACCCTTATAGCTGTCTGCAGAGCTTCCAAGGAACCAGGCTGGGACTGTCCTGTCCTTAGAGGAGGACTTTGTACACATACGTGGCAAATGTGTGATGCAGTGATGGGGAAGTGGGTGGAGACATGGAGAACAGTCATCATGAAGGCCAAGATAAGGCCCATATCCTGGTCTGGATCTGAGAACTCCATGTATGAGTGTCCTGGTGCTGCTGTGACAAAGTACCACAGACCAGGTGGCTTAAACAACAGAAACTTATTCTCTCACAGTTCTGGAGCCTTGAAGTCTGAAATCAAAGATTCAGGAGGGCCATACTCCCTCTGAAGGCTCTAGGAAAGAGCCCTTCCTTGTCTCGTCCAGATTCTGGTGGCCCCAGGCATTCCTTGGCCCATGGCAGCATCACTCCAATCTCTGCTTCTGTCTTCACATGGCCTTCTTTCCTGTGTCTCTGTGTCCTCTCTTCTTATAAGGACACCAGTCATTAGTTCTGGGACCCACCCTACATCCAAGATGATTTTATCTCAAGATCCTTAATGAATTACATCTGCAAAGACTATATCCCTATTTCCAAATAAGGTCAAATTCTGGGGTTCCAGGTGAATGATTGCAGGTTAGGGGGGAGCACTATTCAGCCCAGTACAATCAGTATGGGTTGAAAGTGAAAGAAGTCCCAGCCAAACTTGCTCAAATCCAAAGGGAATTATTTGGCTCCGGTAACTGGGCAGTTTAAATGTGACACTTTAGGTTTCAGGCACACAGCAGGATCCGGGGGTTCAAATAATGTCTTTAGGAATCCATCTCTCTTTCTTCATCTCTTGGCTCTATGTTCCTCAGTGTGGGTGTCCTTCAGGCAGCTTCCCCTCCTGTGTGGTAATAAGAATGGCCCCTGCCACTCTAGGCTTCCATTGTCCCTACAGTCAATCCCAGTAAAGAGAGTACCTTTTTCTTGATTTTTCCAAGGAAGATCCCCAGGGGACACTATCTGGTTTGAGTCACATGCCAATTCTTGAACAAATGGTTGTGCAAGGAATAGAGAGCTGTAATTAGCTGGGCCTGCCTGGGTCATATGTCCACCTGTGGAATCAGAAAGTGGGGTCAGAGAGTGGGGCCACCCCCAAAGAGGCAGGAATAGAAGACCCTGGATGGGCATTATCAGGTGGCACAACAACCACACAACTCTAGCTCTGAGGCAACCATGTACCCAGCTTTGCAAATAATGCTTCAAATTAAAGTTAGTGTCAGAGGCTGATAATAAACCATTTCCCCTCCTCCTGTTTCCATGTCCTTCTGGTGAATACTAACGTTGAGTTGGATAAAGAACTTGGAGAGCCTTTCCCTTGTATTCGGGATGTTCCCAGAGAGGTGTGGGTATAGGCTCCTTTGCACAGAGTTTATCTCATGCTCTCCTGGCTGCTAATTGTCCTGTCAATTGTTACTGTTCTGTCAGACCCCAAAGGTGGGGCATCATTATTCAGGCCTGCTCGGCCAGGCAGGAAAACATGCGCAGGATGGGGTGCTGAACCTGTAGAGTGTCGTGCACTCTCCAGCTAATGAATGCAGGCTTGTAAAAGGGTTTGGACATGGCCAGCATCCTTAATGGGAGGGTGGCTGACAGCTAACTCCTAAAGCAGTGCTTGTCTACAAGCATCCCTTAGGAACCAGGAAGAGGGGGCCAGCCCCGTGGCCCAGTGGTTAAGTTCGCGCGCTCCGCTGCAGGCGGCCCAGTGTTTCATCGGTTCGAATCCTGGGTGCGCACATGGTACCGCTCATCAAGCCACACTGAGGTGGTGTCCCACATGCCACAACTAGAAGGACCCACAACTAAGAATATACAACTATGTACCGGGAGGCTTTGGGGAGAAAAAGGAAAAAAATAAAATCTTTAAAAAAAAAAAAAGAAACCAGGAAGATACTCCATGAAACTTCAGGAAGGCACATGTGGGTGTGGGCTCTCCTTCATGCGTTCAGCAAGCATTTCTGTGAGAACATCTATGCCAAGCTCTGTTTTAGGCACTGGAAATACAAAAGACAAAGAAGATTCAGACACTAGAAGGTCTGCTTCTCGTTGGAGAAACCTGCACAGAAACAGAAACTTATAAATCCGTGTAGTACCTGTAGTGGTAAGAGAGATGCACGGGGAAATACCAGAGTGAGACGGGGCATGATCAGGAAATTCCTGGAAGAGGTAGGGAAAATACGCTGGAGGTCAGGGACTTGATTTTGGAATCAGAATGAATCAACCTGAAAATGCTTTTGGTCACAAATAGTAGAAGACCTAACTCGAACTGACTTGAACATAAAGTTAATTTATTTTCTCATATAACCAAAAGTCCAAAGGAAAGGTGGTTTGATATACAGGTTCACCATGTCTTCAGGACTGGGGTTCCATTTCTCTGACATTCTTTCAACTATTCTGTCCTTCATTGGGCAGCTTCTTTCTTAGGCTGGCTTCCCTCATGGAAATAAAATGGCTGCAGCAGATCCAGACCTAACATCCACACACCCCATGGTCCAGATGACCCAGCATTCCAAGCAAAGCGTCTGAGATTCACTCTATTAGTCTAAGTCACATGACTGCTCCTAGTCCAGTCACTGTGGTCACCATGGAACTCGCTGATCATCTTTGCCTAGGTCACAACTCTACCCCTGGAGCTAACAGTAGTGTCAGATGTTTGGAATGGAGAAACGGATGCAGCCAACATACGTCTGCTATACATGGGAAGCAGAGTGCCTAGCTGAGCTTGCTGAAACATTCACCAACACACACTGGCATTGGTTACAGCTGCAAAAAGCTCCTGAGTCTTCAGTGAGAAGTATCGTGACCAACTATGAACAGAAGAGGATCCCAGCTTTTGAAAACGAAGAGGCAAAAACCTATCCTTAAAGAAAAGAAGTCATGTTGGCCCTCATCATATGTTGGCTTCCTGGAATACATTAAACCAGAGCCTCACTTGGCTTGGTCAAACACCCCATCTTGTTGAGAAGGGGGGTGATAGTGTATCACTCAGGATAGTTTGTGTTATGCTGCAATAACAAACAATCCCAAAAATCTCATGGGCTTAATACAAGTCCACTGTGAGTCCTTGTGAGTCTCCTGGGCAGTGGTCCTCCAGGCGCTGCCTCAGGGATCCAGGCAGAAGAAGTCTCCACCATCCGTAACTGCATTCCTGGGACATACAGCCTCCTAAATCCGAACAGCAAGGGAGAGTCAAACACTGGAAGAGAAATGCCTCCACCTGGAAGTGCCGCCCAGCACTTTTGCTCACATTTCCTTGGCTAGAACAAGTCATGTGGGCATCCCTGAAATCAAGGGACAGGAAAGTGCAGTCTGTGCCTAGAAGTGCAGAACTGGATGCTGGCAAATGGTGAGAGCCTGCTACAGTGGAATTCCTGGGCTTCGCAAGCAAGAGCAGAGAGCTGTGCCAGGTGCCACACCTGCCTCCTTCCCTTCAACCAGTCTTCTGTGATTCCGGCTGCCACACGCAGGGGCTTGTTTCCAGAGGGGGAGGAGACTGGCGATGGAAAGATTAGCCGCTCCCTGCGTTCCACGCGGGGATCAGTATTTTCAATAGTACTTTGTGAGTTCAGCCTCAAAGTAAATGGTTAATTCATCTTGTATCAACAGCACTGTGATTCATAATGTAAACTTGGAGAATCCTTGATGTTTCGGGCCCACATTCCTTTTAATTTGGCTCTGCATTCTTTTAAAGCCACAGTGTGCTCTCTTAATAGAATGCAGCATGCAAATGCACAAGTTTTTGCCTGGAGGCAATTTAGCCTGGCTGTTTCAATGGATGTCTTCTTTCAAGTGTATATTCTTTCTTAAATTATTTACTGGGTAAACACACTTTGCATTTTCAAAAGGGAGATTAAGACTGCTTGCTGCAAACCTAGTTGAACATAAAGCTTCCCTAGCCCAAAGTTAGAAGGAAGTTACTCTGGGCTTTCCCCAAAGTTCCTTCTCTAGCTCACTAGCTGGGAATCCCTCTTCCTGGCTCATTTTTTCTGATTCTCTCCGAACTCTGCATTCCTTTCTGCTTTGCCTACAGCAATACCTGCCTGCTGCTCCTGGCTCTGAGTGTTCTCTGGGCTTCCTCACCGGTGCCAGCCTTTGTTTCCCCTCCAGGCTGGCTCTGTCCTCTCCACCACAGGGCCCCAACAGTTCCCTTTTCTGGTCCTTAGAGGGGCCGTACCTGCCCAAACCTTTGAAGTCCAAAGCTGGGTTGGTAGTCCTGTCGGAGTCAAGCTTTCTTCCAGCTCTGTTCCAATTCTTTTTTTCCCCCTCTATACCCTTCATCCCAAATATCTGCCACCCTTTGGTTTGAAAACAAATGCTGTCTCCGGCTGACCTCTTCCATCACCAGCACACGCCGCAGTTCCAAGAGGGCCATTCTTCTCCTGGCTTGGGGGGGAAGACACAGGAGTGCTCTGAGAAGGCTCGATGGTGTGAAGTTACATCCTTGGGGGTTTACTTCAACTTTTACCTTCAGCCTTTTCTACACAGACTCCCTGAGATTTTCCTGCAAATTAAATTTGCACAGATTTCTTCTCCATTCTCAATTAAATGGAGTGATTATAATTACGGAAGGCTGCGTTCTTTCATTATCATTCTTTGGACAGTTCTCTTTCGAGTGTGAGAGCAAACATGCTGTTTCCTGGGGCTGTGGAGCTGACTGGATGCACCAAGGAGGGAGTGGACAATTCCATCTTTCTGACCAGCCGTGACCCAATGGTGGGGTCACCCATCTTGGGGTTGGGTGTATGTTGAGTGCATTAAAGATACGAGCTGTTAGGAAAGATCATGAGTGAAGCACACTCCTCTTTGCCTTGAGATGAGGGAAAGCCCAATTAGGAAGCCCAGGGAAGGGCTGAGGATTTGGGGATTCCTGTGTATTCATTTTTCTAACTATGCCTCAGATTAAACAAGTAACACCCACAGTTAATCCTTTATAAATTAGCATCATGGATGCCTTGGGGCCCTCAGCCCACAAATAAAATGGTTGTCAACCAAGAGACACACTACCGTATATTACTTAAGGCAGAATTTTAAAGACTTTTCATGCTTTTAATCTGTTTCACTGCTGAGTTTCAATTTTGCTGATTTCCTTTGCAAGCTTGATGTGGGTGACTGTGGTAAATAGAGATTTTGACAGTGACTTGGGCAAACGCGATGTGTAGGGACTGTTCTGAAGACTTCTGCCCCTTCTAGAGAAAAGGGGGAAAAAAAATCAATTTGGGTTTTGAACGGAGCCACCAAGTAGCAGCGATCAGTGTTCATAATTAGCCTCACTTTAACAAGCCGTGAAGTCCCGTTTTTATTTATTTATTTTGAGGACAGAGAATCTTCTTGCCTCTTGAGTAAATATGGCCTGTTAAGTCTGAATTAGCTGTCATCACATAAGAATTAATGTCAGGGCGCAGCCTTTCTAGTGGGGAAGGGAGAAAATAAACGAGACAGATCTTAGCTGAGCCTTCCGTGATAAATGAGGACCGAGCAGATCATTCATCTCCTTCGAGGAAAGTGGACACAGGCACTAAAGCAGTTTTGCGGAAGACGTGTCAGCAAATGTGATCATTTTGTAACCTGTCAGGAGGAGAGAGAGCTAGTCCTTCCAGGGGGCCACGAGGGAGTGGGCTTGTCTGATGCGACTGTTTCCATCCATCCATTTAGGTTTGGGGAAGAAGGGGTGGGCAAGGAGGAATCCGACTAAAACCACAAGGGTGTCATCATCCTTCCAAGAAAGAAACTCATCCGGAAGCTAGAAAAGGCTGTGAACATCCTGCCAAGATTCCTTCCAGAAGATTCGAAGTAGGAGGGTGGGGTCCCTCTTAAATTCGGGCCTGGCTAGTCCCACCTGACTCCTCCCCTTGGTAGCCGCCTGTTCCGTGTTCTGTGTCAGGCTAAGGCAGAGACCTTTCTCTGCTTGATATTCCGAGGACAGGAGGGTGGATTTGCTGAGGGGGCTTAGCCAGATGGACAGCCTGCTAGACTGCCAGCCACTCTGTCTCTGTTTCTGTGTGGGTGGTTCTGGGAGAGAAGCATGTGCAAGGCTGTTTGACCTAGGTTCCCTTTGAAACTCTCCACAAAGCATTCTGATGTTTGACCTCTTTTTCCCAGAACGAGGTAACAAATTACGAAACAAGTTCATCAGAAGCTCTCTGCAGGCATCTGGGCGCATGTGTCTCCACTCTGGTTCTCCTTCTGAGCTCCCAGTTCCCCATCAGCATTTGGCAGAGCCAGAACTGAGGGGGATGGAATCCCTAGAGGTGAGGGCCCACCAACCGAAGCAAAGGAGACACTCGGGTACTTTGTAGTATTTCTCATTTCCATCTTGCTTTGCTGTGGAGCAAATGTAACGTTTCCTCCCGGCATAACGCAGCCTGAGCCCCAGTGACAGATGATGGTTTCACAGCCTGAGCTACAGGTTTGACACTTGCTTCTTAATCCTGTCCTTTTCTTCCTAAGTCTCTCTTTTCCTTTTCCCCAGGTATTTTTGTACAGGTAAGTACTTTACTGACATATGTTTCCTTGGAGTCTTTTACTTTAACAGGAAACAGTGCAAAAAAATGAAGCTTGTCTCACATTTTAAATTAAAAAAGAGAAACTCGCATGGGGCCCTTGATCACTACCTGGTACTCCGAGCCTGGAAAGCCATTTGATTCACTGTAGCTTTGCAGTAAGCATTTCTCTGGGTGCAGTGTGACAGTCGCTGTGGAGTCAGTCATTTCCTGGTGGACCATTCGTAGAACTAAAATACTACGTGGTCTCACACACACACCCCCACACCCCACTCCAGGCTCCCCACTCCCACCTGCGAAGCCATCGTTTGGTTAGTCAACTTAGTCTTGGATGATCTTTAGAACGTCCTCCTTTTATCTGTGTGAATTTTTTTTTTCCTTTGCTCTCTCCTAGAATCATCCAGAACCGCATCCTGGTCGTCATCCTAGCCATCATCCTGGTCATCACCATCCTGACAGCGATCACTTTTTCTGTCAGAAAACGCTGATGTGTCTGCTCTTCCTTGATAAACAGCAACCAGCAACAACGGCTTGTTCTGAGTAATTAAGACAAAATGGTCACATGAATCATTCTTTCTCGCTGACAGGCCCTGAATGACCCTCCCTCTCTCTCGCCACTGTTCAGCTGAAGTGCAAAAAGTGTAAAAATATTTTCTATTCCTGTGTGCATGTGGGTGGGTTTCTTTTTCTAGGTTTGTCTTCACCCAGATTTGTTTTTATAGGGGAAGGTGATGTTTATTTGCCGTTTGGTAACTTCATCTCCCAACCAAAACAGCCTTGGTGACAGTCTTCCTTGCCCTGTGGACATGTCAGGGGTCCTAGTTTGGGAGAGGGCATGATGAGTCAGTGATGGGGCTTCTGATGGGCTGTGCTGTTTGTCATACACCTCTTGTCACCGACTTGCCCTTCTGTGATGTCCGAGGATAAAAATGCAGAGAAAAGCAGAGGCCAGAGCCAGTGACCAGCTCCAGGAGACCAGCCCTGTTTCTCCCCAGGCGTAATGCATAGAGGCAATGTGTCTCAGTGCTTTCATTGTAAAGGTGGATATGTCATGTCAGTTGTGCAGGAGATTGACTTAGGATGTTCCCTGTTTTTTCTATGCATAATTTTTTTTTGGCCAAGAATATTTTTTGCTGAGGCTGCCCAATAACCTCTTTTCACAACTTTGATTACTGGCTACAAGAACTATTCCCTTACATTCCAAAAATCCCATACTGCCCAGAATTTGCTGGCAAAGCGCGCCCTGACACGGTATTTAATTGTGACCTGCTCTCCCCTGACCTGTGTAAGCATCTCTGTATCCTTTCGGTCTTAATATTTGCACTGCCAAAAGCAGCCCTCCTACATGCAAAAGGTCTGACAAGGTTCTCTCCACATCCATTCGAGTATGTAAAGAGAACATGAATATTTCAGGAAGAGCAAGAACATGACGCTGTCAGTGTGAAATTTCAAGTGATTATAAATATGGTAGAGTCCTATAAGATGATCCGCTAGAAATAAACTTTATGGAGAAGATTCACTAATCTCCTGTAAAAGAATAAGGGATTGCAGCGTGTTACAAAAGGACAGCTTGGGTTTTTTACTAACAAATGTCAGCAAAGGCTTCTTGACTTCACTATGTATTCAAACCTTTACCATGCTTTGTGATTTTCTGTGGTTTCTTTCTGTCCAAAGTAACTGGGAATTGCGTTCAAAATGAGTTCATTTATGATCAGGCTTAAAATTGCCCAAGCTGAGGTCATTTTCCCCCTAGTCATAAAGCAAAATGTTTTTTTCTTAAGACTTCATAGGCACTTACAGGGTCCATACTGTCTTTTGAATATAATTGGAAGCTTTGAATCCTTGAAAAGCAAACCTGTTCTCTTCATAAAAATGCTAACCACCTGTGCCCATGGATTGAGATCACCTGGCTGCAACAGTTCTTTTTTTTTTCCCCCCAACTCGGAAGAGAACCATTATGGTTTAGAGAGGAAATGCAGAATGGCGAAATCCACCAGAGAAATCGTACTTATCGAAACAGGCCAGGGCCTGCATGTGTTCAGATAAATCATTTAGTATTGTGTAAATAAAGCTGCAGCCCTTACTTCGCAGGGACGGTGTGGGATTTTGGCAGAGCGAAGTAGGACAGCGAAGGAGTGGGAAGGCTGTGCTGTTTTTCCTACCGGCTTAAGGGATCTATCTCAGCAAGAATCTTTTATTCTGATAACGGAATTCTGTATGTGCTAAGCACATCGAAGAAAACATTAAAAAGCAAGGAAACAAACAAATAATCTTCTCCTCCTGAAACAGTAATGGTGGGCAGGTATTATACCATCCTCTCCGGTGGATTCCTTTGAAACTGCTGAGCTTAGCTAAAGAATATAACCAGTTATGAAGCTGCACCTCACACCTCCGGACTCTTCCCGAGGCCACCTGGCAAAGCAGGTTGATCTGATCATCTAAACTTGCTGGCTCCTAAATATTTCATTAAAACCTCGTGTTCTTGTTGAAGTGGATGAAATGAGGAGGGAGTGCATCCTTCACGTCTCAGTGGCTTTTTCTTTGGGGTTCCATCTCTTTCTCAGTGGTTGCCTGAGACTGTGCCGCAGTTCAGCCTTGGAAGTGGAAAGAATAGGAACCGATAACTGTTGGCCTGACAGCCCCATCAGACCCACCTCAAGAGAGACCCCCTGGCCTGGAGTGCTTTGTAGGAAGCTGGTCCGAAGGCCCCTGAACTCCTACCTAGTCGTCCCAGATGCTGCAGGACAGACTCAAAGGAGCCCCCATGGAGGCAAATTGTTCTCCCTTCTTCCCTGCCCCACCGGGGAAGGCAGAAAGCCTACAAACTCGAAGCGGGTCATAGATCTGCGAAAGGTTCTAGCAACTTCATATGTAGACTTCAATTGATGAATATTTCTAAAGTCGGAAGGCTTTGTTAAAAAGGATGTTTGACGGGAAGAGGGGGTGCGGTGAAGATGAAGATGCAGAAGAGGAAGAGGAAGCCTTGCCATATAAAATTCATGCAGACTAAACAGTTGCCCTGACAGGATAAATAAAGCGGATGCTCCCCTTCTCCAGAATCAAAAGCAATTTAATTAAAGTCTCTTAAGTTGTAAAGAGTTTTAAATGTTCCACGGTGAAGACGAATGCCTGCAAAGGCAGCAGGCTTGACGTCAGCTGCCAGGCCTGGGCTGGGAGGCCATTTGCTATTCTGTTTAAGGCAGGCTGGATTGTCTTATTTTGGAACCAGCTTGGTGGGGGGTTTGCTTTGCTACTGCTTCTGAGCCCTGAGCTTCAAAGGCAGAAATTAATGGTGAACAAAATTGTGCGGCTCTGGCCGTCCCATGCGGGGCAAGCCCATTGAGGGTTATCATTAAGTAAAGAAATAAAGAGGGGGAAAAAGCCTGCCTGTTCCAGAAAGCTCATCAGATAATGACCTCAGTGATTGGGTTTTCATTACCAAGCAGCATCCAGAGATTATCTACCCCCTAGAAGAAGGGAGAGGGAAGAAAAGAAAGAAAGAAAAGCAACTCTCTTTCTCTCCCTCTCTTTCTCCTTTTTTTTTTTTTTTTGCACATCTTTTCTTTAAAACTGTCAGATCATTTCAGTATTTCAAATCTGAGGAAAACAGCCTGCCTGCTGCTGTATTTGAAGTTGTAATGGTGTCAAAAAGTCACGACTGACTGACAGCCGTCAGTCCCAGAGGGGCTCATTAAATCATAAAAACTTGACAAGGAAATAATTGCGCATCACTAGCAACTTGGCGCCTGTTTAGACGTTTTTATTTTCTTTCATTATTAGTCCCCACCATTACGTTCATTAACAAATTGCATTAAACAACTGTTAAGGGCTAATGATTTGTTTATCGCTTTTTTTATTATTATTATTTAAACATTAGCTGTGTCATGTGGTACCCCAGCAGCCTCTTGCCATCATCTGACTGAATATTTTTCCACTCCGAGCTCTGGGTACTGTTGGAATATGAAATAGATTATTCATTACTCTCCTCTTTGCCACTGATTTGGTTTCATGTAGCGTCTTCCACAGAGAAAGATGAAAACTTGTCAAAAATAGGTTATATCTTATTCGAAGGGGCAACAATAGCAGCAGGTACAGGCACATTTAATATTTAATTAAGGTGGATGTTAACCCCTTTAAATGACTTTAGCTGTAAGTTCTATTCAGATGCAGAGGAGAAAAATAATTGTTCTTAATTTGCGACCTATTCAGCAAGCATCCTTCATGGAGTTAGGTGGAAATTTAGAGCAGAATTTTTAAATAATGAAATGTCCCGTCATAAATATTTATGGCCGTTTGTCTACGTAGTTGAGAATTAACTACGAGCAATGATTTCCTCATTGCTTTGGTTTGAACTGCTAGCCTACTGGGGCACCCGGTGCTTGGGCTGGAGATGGCTTTCCTGGGAGAAATGTGTATCCAGAGCCAAGGACGGTTGGTCGGTTGTGGCTGAGGCTGCTTTCAGAGGAACCACTGTGAGTCCCCTGTCTCTGGTGCACTTGCCTCCCCCTTTAGCTGAGTGTGTGGTTGGAAGACTGTGGTCTGGAGTGAGAGCAGGTAGGAACTTCTTAAAGAAACACTTGTGTATCTGCTCCGCCAGTGCAGGGAGGGTGTGATGGGGAGATGTCTGGGGCGTCTCTGTGTAGTCAATGAGCTCATTGCAAACAGTGCTTCCCTCATAGACAACAGGAGCAACGCTTTGCTGGGATTGACCTTCTGCCTTTTTTCCTTTCTGTGACTTGCCATTGGTGAAATGATCAGTTTTTCCATGGGCTATGAGCTTGACGGAAAAAGCTCCATCATCATCACCATCATCCCAAGTCAGAAGTCAATGGCATTCTCTATTCTGTAATTGCTCTCTACATCTGGTCACCCTGTTTGATTCAATGAGTTCATGTAACCATGGAAGCCACTCTCAGAGGCCTGGTTCATTGGTACTTCAAGGCTGGGGTGTTCTGGTCAATATTAGGAGACAGGGAGTATCTTTCTCCCAGCCTGTTTCTACTCCCACCCACTCATCCCCAGAAAGACCAGTCTCCTTGAGCAGCTATGCCATGGATGTGAAGGGGAGAGATGGTACTTGTTCGTCACTTAGCACAGCATCTCTCAGCATTACCCACCTAAGGACAGATGGTCCTACAGGAGCCATCACACAGGAGAGGCCAATCCAGCAGGCGTGAGCCAGGTGAGGCCTGGCCTCAAGCCTCATCCGTCACTGTGGGTGTAGAAGCGGCAGACACACCAGGGTCTAGGGCGTCTCAAACCTCCATTTCAGTCCACTCCAAATTAGCCATGGGACAACTTGCCACCTTTGGGATGGCCTCCACACCTCAACAGAAGGTATGCTCAGAGTCATTTTTCCAGAAGGAAGGAGGGCTCTGTGGGAGGCCATCCCCAGTCCAACTCCCAGAGACATTGGTTGAGGCTACTGCCTGAGAAGAGACACCAGTCTTCAACTTGAGCCCTCCCTATGGTGTAGCTCACTAAACTTAAACTAAACCCCAGGAAACATTCTTGTTTATGTGGCTTTGCTCTGCCTGCAGCCCACTGGGCTCAAACCAGTAGTACCTGTCAGAGGCCATTCACATTGTGTGACTAGTCAGGTGGCTCTTAGACAAGATGTCAGCATTTTTTAAATAGAGCAAGTGACTGTGTGGACAGCTCAGAAAAGTTCTTGAAGCCATAGGCACTGCACCCAAGAGGGGAGACATTGAAGGGTAACCAAGAGCAGCCAGGCACGGGCAGAATTGTGTGTGTGATTGGAGCCAAGGCTGGATACAGGGTCCTGAAATGGGTAATTGAGCCAGGGTCAGTGCCCTCTCCTGTTGTGGAGGAGGGAAGACACAGGGAGTGCTAAGAGAGACTGCCCATCTCTGTTAGGATTCCAGGTCAATAACAAAGTGAATGTTCCAGAGCCAGCTTACTAGAGGCAAATAGGGTGAAAACAAAATGGCAGGGCAAACCAAGATGGTGGGGCAAAACCAAGATGGCAGGACAAATGGGTTGGGAATGTATGAGGAGATGAGGAACAGGTGGTGTGCAGGTTAAGGATGGATTCCCCAGCACCAGGGGTTAGGAGATGGTAAATGGGGTTCATCCCAGGGAATACTAAGAGGGAGGGGCACAGGCAAGTAGCCCCACTTTGTGCCACCCTGGGCCCATCATTGCCTTCTTCAGGAGAAGCCAAAGGAGGGGAAAGACAGGGTGCATCTCTCCCAGGACCCCGGCCCAATCACGTACAACCCCCACTGCCATGCCTTGCAGGGCTCTCAGCATGCTGTGGGAAAAGCACTTCCTTATCCTGAATCACCTCGTTACTCGCACTACATAAGTAACGAAGGCATCACAGAAAGAGGGGATAATGCCGGGATGCAGAGCTCTGGACTGTGATTCTGTGAACTCCTGCACCCCCTCCTTCCCTTCATCCAAACAAGGCCCTTTGGCGTGAATAATAGCTCAGCGGCCCCGAAGCCCGTATTGATCGGCTGCACACGTGGCTCCACTGAGAACTGCCTGGACTTTTCCTGGGGGCAGGATGGGCACTGCTCAGTGCAGCCTGCCTCCCCCCCCCACCAGCCTCCCCCAGGTGTGCTCAGGAGGGGACAGTACGGGGGGAGCTAAGGCCCTTCTCCAGCTCAGTGCTTTGTTGCCTCAACTTTTTGTTTTTAACTTATCTTGCCAGGAAAAGGACCTGCGTTGGAGAGAAATGTTTTTTGCATGATGAGGCCCCACAGAGTTGAGAATGAATATATCCTCGGGCTCCAGCCTTCTCCAAAAGGTTCTGCCACAGACCCAGGCCACAGAGGCATCCTCAGCTGACACTTACAGAGGCCTGCTGTACGCCAGGCATTGGGCTGAGCACTTTGGCATGCTGTACTGCATTTTCCTGTTAACTTTCTGTCTTACACCATCAGAAGGGAGAGGAGCTGAGAACGTGGCTAGAAGCCATCACTCCCTTGGGGGATGGGAGCGGTTGCTAAATTCAGTGGAGAAGCGTCAGCCATAGGCTGGTGAACACACAGGGACTGAAGCCTGCCAGCCCTCTGCCCTGAGGCTCTGACCACACCATCCCCTTCCCTTGGTCCCTTCTCTTCTGGATACGGAAAGTGGCCAAGGCCTTAATCCTCTGAGGGATGTACAATTGGAAGGTCAGCCAGGCTCCTACACGGGTGACACCCTCCAGGCTGGGAGATAACCTGAAATCCCAAGTTTGAAGATTCACTCCTTTGGTTTCTCACCTTGAACCCTGTGAAAATGAAGATCCATTTTCCCCTAGGCAGCTTCAGCCCCATCAGCCACTGATCCCTCTGGGTGAACTGAATTCCTGGGGGAGATTTTGGTTTTGGGGGAGGAGAGACCCCCTACTCAAGGCAACCAGTGGTGGTCTTTGGGAGAAGGGATGCAAGGGAAAGGGGCCTGGGTTCCCTGCGACCAGCTCCCTGGAGCTTTCTCCTGGGGTCAGCTGCCCTTTGGGTAATGGATGGGTTACTGGGGACACAGCCTTGCCCTAGGAGCCCACACATACCCTGGCCAGGGTGCAGGGCTGCTCAGGCTGTTTAAACTTGAGGGGTCTGAGAACACATGGGCTCTGCCAAGGAGAGGCAACTGGTCAAGGGTCCTCTGGCACATCCCACAGCAGTGCCCTTGCTGAGGAGGAGCAGGGAGAGCAGGAAGGCGAGGGTGGCGTTGGAAGAGTTAACCTTGGGGTCCAGCAGCTAGCTTCCCTCCATGAGCTGTGCCAGCCTCGTCTTGTCCTGGCCCTGCTGAGAGCGAGAGGAGGCCGAGACCACTGCAGCACACCGTGTGGCATTTGGGGAAGGGCCCCAAATAGATCATTTATGCCCTCAGCAGACCCTCCCCACACCGCCCCATCCGGGGGTCTCGGCACAGCGGAGACATCGTGACCATCAGCACCTGGCTCTTCTTAACTACCATCTTCTCTTCTTCATCCAAGCCCACCCCTCTTGAGAAATTACAGAGCGAGGAGACCCAGATGGCTTCCACGAGCTCAGTATTGTCCCCAAGACTTCTAAATCATCAAACCTTTCCCTGTTAGAAGCATGAGAGGTGTAATCAGATTTATTCATCTAGTCAGTAAATATTTATCGAGTATCTACTCAGTTCCAGGCCCCAAAGACACATGGTGAATGAGATAGATAAGACAACGAGTAAGACAGTCCCCCAGCCCCAGGGCTGGAGGTCAGAAAGCTGTTTTCATTCCCAGTGTCCTGACTTGCTGTCTGATCTCAGGCAAGTCCCCCTGAGGTCTAGAAATCACATGGTGATGCCCCTGCCTCTGCCGGCATCCACCGCTGGCCCTGAGAAGAATGCCCCATCTCCGTGAACTGCTTGGCCAGGCCCTACCAAACGCAGTGCTGTGTGTTCTTTCCTCCCTGCACTTTCCATGGCCACATTTGCAAAATTGCCCCATGAGTGCGTGACTAGGGTTGATGCATGCAAGTAAGTGAGTCCCCATCAGCACCAGCCCCTTGTCCAGGACCAGCCCAGGAGAGGCAGGGGACAGGAATGGGGACATTTAGACTGGGACTGACTTGGAGGATTTTTTTTTTCTTTGCTACTTATTAAATGATAAAGGTTTGACTTAGCAGGCAATCGGAAACCCAAAATATCATAAAAGGGAAAAACGCTGCCGAATAGCTAAGAGGTGCACCACGGGAGTGTCGCTGGGCTCGGCAGCAAGTGAATTGCTGAGCGAATGGAGCGGGAGACGTTTTTCAAAGGCTTCTCGCTCCTTCTTCTCCTCTCTCTGTCCCCCGTGTGGAAAGGAGAAAATAGAAGCAGAATCCAGATTGGGGCACGTGGGTGATTTGGTCACCACCCCCCTCCCCCGCCATCAGCACCCCCAGACAGTGGAGAAACTTTGATGTCTGGGTGCGTGGCATTTGGGGACAGGGGACAGGAGGAACCTGGGCACCCCAGCCTCTGGACGGGCCTCCCTCAGCTCCTTTGTGAGGGGAGATGAAACCCACAAAGCCTGAGAGAGCGGGGTTTTCAAATGAGGACACATGAGATCAGAGTCCCTTGAGCTCTGTGCCGGGCCACCTTGGTGACAGTTGGATGCAAAAGCCAATAAAGCAGATGAGCTCAGATTCGTGGAACCTTTGAGCTGTTATGGGCGTTAGGGGCCGTGTAGGCACACCGGCTCATTTTCAGATAGGGAAACAGGGCTCAGAGAAGGAATGAGACTTGCTCAAGATCACCCAGCAAATCAGTGGCAGGGCCAGGAGTAGACTCCAGGTCTTCAGCCTCCAGCTAGGCTTCTCTTCTCTGCACAAGGAGGTGTAACTTCAAACAGCACCACATTCTGGAAGCCTGGCCTCCTTGGTAGTGTGGCCTTCACACCACGGGGGCTAAAGTTCCTCACTTACATTTTTTAAGCCAACATGTACAGAAGAACTCAGTTCTATCCCTATTGGCTATGATCATTTTTTTCCCTGAATGTCTGATCTTTGCTCTTTTGAGAAATTGGCAGGGGACACGCTGGGTCTCTCCTCAGCTGAGCTACTGACATCATCTGGGAAGAGCATGTCTGTTCTCAAGCCCCTGAAATCTCTTCTGACCCACCACCATCACTAGACACCCCCCGCCACCAAAGGAATCTTGTGAGAAATAATTAAATAATATTTAGAGCCCCCACCCTGACGCTGAGCCCAAAGGGGACTCCCAGAAATGCCTTGGCAGCTGATGCTAAGAGGATGCTGCTTTAGAACTGGCGGGGGAGCCCTGAAAATGTTCCTGGGTCCTGGTGGTTGTGGCCACAGTGCATTCGCACCCAGGAACGGCCTGGCAGGGAGACACCATGAGGCTTTAGTCTTTTCCAAAGTCTGGCATCTTCCATGCTGAGTTGGGCTTCAGATACCCAGAGCTCTGGGCTCTGCTGTGCCACCAGCCTGACATGTGGCCTTATGCGTGTCATGCCCTGCTCCAGGCTTCAGTTCCTCATCCAGCAAACAGGAAAGTCTCAGGAAGGAAGGTCTCTGCCAGCTCCAGTCATCCATGGCAGTGGAAAGGGTACGCTCCCTACAAAGCCAGGGCCAAGGGCCTGGGGGTAATATGGCAGCCTTTGGTATGTAGAACCTCCCTAGAAGACCAGGAGACTTGGCTGCTGAGCTTCTGAGTGGTCTTACATGCAGGGCTGGTGTCATGGGCCTGTGACCAGTGCAGTCACACAGGGCACTGCACTCAGAAGGGCACCATGCTTGGGGTTTAATGCTCTGCAGTTGCTGTCTTGAAATTCTTAATAATGTTATCTTTGTAATTGTGTTTTGTAAATGAAGTTGAGTGGAACAATGGACCTTGAACCGGGGGCTTGGAGCCTCAGCTCACGCGCAGTCCTGCCTGCCACCACCTTCCTGCTTCTGGGGTCCCTTTCTCAGCTGCTCGCGCCTCTGCCCCCTGGAACCCCAATTCTACAAGGTCTTCTCATCCCCACCCCCACCCAGCAACTGCTGCCAACCTGTCCCCAACCTAGGCACAGGCATGGGGATGGTCTGGGTCGGGCATGCGCACCCCACAGCATCTTGGGCTGGGGCAGGGTGATTGCCCTCCCCGCCCTAGGCTGGCAGCATCTGGGTGCATTCAGTGGAGAACTCAGCGGGGACGAGCCTTTAATCCACCCCTGATCTAGGTGCTGAGTGTACCTAGTGCCTCCTGGCACGAAGATTGCAGCGCCCATCTGCTGAAGGTTGGGCCAGGGGGCCTGTGGAAGGCGGAGATGCCTGCATCGACCTCCTGCCCCAGGCCTGGGGCACAGCATGCCCGTCCAGCCACTGGGGAGGAAAGGAACCTGGCTGCCAGGCTCGAGGGCAAGTGCATGCCCCAAGTCACGAGGCAGGGCCCAGCACCTGTGGGGTCTGCACTCCCCCTTGGAGAATCCCCACGCTGAAGGAGCACCCCATTGGCCAGCTCCATACTTAGAGGAACCCTCTCTTCCTCTTCTGATCCTCCTGAGTCTGGCTTGACTCTTCTAGGCAGTTCGAGGCACCCTCTTGTGACGAGCCCCGAAATGCGGTGTATAACTTTAGTGATTCCACACACATGTTAAATATTCTATTTGCCCTTAAAACCAGCATTGCACAGTATAGAAATGAATGATATAATTCATGCTAATAACTTAAAATTTTGACTTTACTTCCAATGACATTAACTAGGAAATTTTAAACATCATGACAAGTCAAGAGAGAGAGAGACCAGGGAAGAAAGGAGAAAGCATTTTTTCTTGCCTTTTGAACAAGGGGCTGCACGTGTTCATTTTGCTTTGGATCTCTCAAATTATGGAGCCAGTCCTGCCTGGGTGAGTCACTTTCCCTCTTGGGCACCAATTTCTCTATCAGGAAACCAGACTGTTAACATTGTGCTTGCCCCTCCCTGGCTCACGGCACATTATGAACATGCACTTGGATGAAATCCATGAAAGATTTAGAAACAGTGTGTGGTGCCACTTCTCGGCTTGCTGCCACAGCCCTTGTTTCTTAAAAGGAGGTTCAGCCCCCCTCACAGAGGCTTAACCACCGTTGTCAAGTCAGTCTCTCCCCCAGGTATTCTCCTGAGGAATTATGAGCTGGAACTGAAGCCCCGGTCTGAAAGCGCCGCCGCCGCCCCCCCCCCCCCCCCCCCCCACAACTCCACCGTCCATACAGAGTAGCGGCGTAAGCACCCAGAGAGATTTAATTTGGAATCCAGGCAAGTTGTGACATGGAAAGATGTCGGCTGGCTCGAAGGGCCTCATAGTATGAAAAGACCAGTCATTGATCTCTGCATCCGTCCATTTTATTGTCCAGTGAGGCCCAGGACTCCAGAGCTCAGTACAAAGGTACCAGCACTGAGGAGGGTGGGTGCCAACCAGATTTGGGTTGAGGGTTGTCATCCTCTTGAGAGTGGTAAAAATCCTGATTCCACTTACACTTCCAGGGGGAAGATATCTCCATTTCAGGATTGTTTCCATAGCTACCATCACGGAGGGTTCAAGTGCAGCCTTCAGTCTGCCTTGTCTGACCTTTGAGGACTCAACTGTCCAAAGGTCGAGTGGGTCCAAAGTAGCAGCCTGTCATATTCTATAAAAGTGCTGTCACTTTAAGATAACATTTATGGAATGTATGAATGAATGAGTCCGTTTAGATCAAGTTGCCTCAAATGGAGTCCAAATATTAAATTACACACTCAACAAAGTCATTTCAGGAGAGAGAAAAAATTAGATGACCCTCATTCGGCTTCTACAGCTTTTCCTGGATAGTGGACGATCTCTCTATCATTTTAAAGTTTTGTTTGCTTATGTGTATCTTATTTCACTTCATTTCATTTTGAGTAGGGTCTTCTGACTCCAGCTCAACTTTGTCCAGATAATTCCTCAGGCCTGAGAGCTGCTCCAAAGTGGGATTAGAACCCGTGTAATACATAGTCGCTTTAAACTGAGATCTGCTAATTAATCGCTCTTCTCTGTGTAACTGAGCGATAGCGCTCCTTCCCCGAGGAATTGCAATTTCATGGTTCCTAATGATGGTGCGATTACATTATCTGGATCACTTAGACTGTGGGTGTCGGGAGCGGTGCTCGGAGCCTGTCTCGGGGATGGGCAGAAATCATTCCTAAAACCAAGGGGACAAGGAGAAGGAGGGAGAATGTCTGTTGCTAATTTCCATTAATGTGCTGCTGTTTCTCACATCTCATTCAGGCATTAGTTTCAAGTTCCGATTCCTCCCAGCTCCACAATGCCTCCTTCCCCAGAACCTCACATTTTTTGCTAATAGACACAGGGTTATTTTTTGTAAAAACCTATTTATTTGCTATATTCCACAAAGTAATTTATTTTCATTACATTTCTTGGAAATGTGGTTCTACATATCATTAGTACAAGTAATACATTTTGATTGTTGTTTCCTGAACTAACTTGTGTTATTTGATGAGTTAAATAAAATGCCTAATTGCAAAGTCTGCTATTCCCATCTTTCCCGTTTGAATGATTTATCTTGCAGTCCCTTTCTAACTGAAGGGGAGTTGTAAATCTTCAGTTCAGTGCTCTGCTACAGTCTTTGTACTGTGAATATAGACACTGTCATTTTGTTTTAAATGATGAAAGTTGGGAGGATCATGTTCAAGTTGCTTTTGAATTGTGGGTTTTGTCCTTCTTCTTTAATTGCTCTGAGAGCTGGAGTCGCAGAGTGATCACAGACCTAGTTCCCTCACTGGCGAGTTGAGATAATCTACTCACCTCCTCACTGAGCCTCAGTTTCCCCGACCGTAAAGTAGGGAACGTATCATCCCCCTGCCTCCCCACAAGGCCTGACATGAGGATTGAGTTAGGGAACCGTGGACGGCCCCAGCAGGCATGTGATGAACCGTCACCACTCCACTCATCTTGGTTAAGCGGGCTGCTCTGTAACATCATGGGGAACAAATATTATGGGGGCGAGGTGTTTTTGTTTTGTATTCTTTAGTGAGTCTTCTGATTTGGGCCTTAAAACATCTCAGGAATGCCTTAGATTAATAAAAGGAAGATATTCATTTCTTCATTCATTAAAAATATTTCATTAGGGCTGGCCCCGTAGCCGAGTGATTAAGTTTGCGCGTTCCGCTGCAGGCGGCCCAATGTTTCGTTGGTTTGAATCCTGGGGGTGGACATGGCACTGCTCATCGAGCCACACTGAGGCAGTGTCCCACATGCCACAACTAGAAGGACCCACAACGAAGAATATACAACTATGTACCGGGGGGCTTTGGGGAGAAAAAGGAAAAAAATTAAATCTTTAAAAAAAAAATTTCATTAAAAAATTTTTTAAATTATTTTTTAACACTAAATGTCAGCTGTGGCACCAGGGACTGAAAAACAACATTGAACCACAAAACCTGGCAATTACCTGCCGTCGGAATTCAGTCACAAAGAGACCTGAAGAGGCAAGGCAGTTTGGGTTGGTTGGCGTGACTGGAGCCTACCCACTACCAAAGGTGCGGCAACCTGAAGGAGATTTGAGGACACTCTGGAAACATTAAATATTTATGTAGTGAATGAGAAAATGGAGACTGAGAAATTATAAATGCTGTGATAAAATGCTTTTAAATGAATTCATAACAATAACATCTATGGGCTGGCCCAGTGGCGTAGCAGTTAACTTCACACACTCTGCTTTGGTGGCCCAGAGTTCGCCAGTTCGGAACCCCGGAGTGGACCTAGCACCTCTTGTCAAGCCATGCTGTGGCAGGCGTCCCACAGATAAAATAGAAGAAGATGGGCATGGATGTTAGCTCAGGGCCAGTCTTCCTCAAAAAAACAAACAAACAAAAACAATAACATCTATACAAATTTGAAAAATGAGACATGTACAAGATCTAGTATCCATTCATTCTGTAAACAGGGCCTGAGTCCATATGGAATCTTGAGCCCTTGGTGACTGAATGGTCCCTGAGAAAGCTACTACCATCGGGGAGGGGTGGAGGAGGGAACAACAGATCTGTAGAACAGAGATTCAATTAAGGATGGGCCACCAGTGCCTTGTGTCCCCAACTTACTGTCACATAAAAGGGAAGTACAGAAGACATAACCTACCTGGGTTCTCCCGGTAACACCGGTGGGATCCTAGTCCCCTTTTCTCCATCCCCACCACCCCCCTAGTCCAAGCTGCCATCACCTCTCACCTGGACCACTGTCAGAGCCTCCTAGCTGGTCCCCCCACTTTGGCTTAGTAGGTAGTCCAAGCTCACCATAGCCACAGTGATTATTCGAAAATGCAAATCAGATCTTAGAACTTGCTGGCTCAAAACCTTTTGACTTGGCATAACCTTTCTAATCATAATTCCTTCTCATGGCCCACAAGCCCTGAGTGACCTGACCCTTGCCCCCTATCTCTCCGCTACTTCTCAATATCCTGCTCCAGCTCCCTCACCCCTTTTCTTCCTCCAACACTGCAAGCTCTTTCCCACCCCAGAGCCTTCTCCTGTGCTGTTCCCTCTGCGTGAGTGTTCCCCTTCCCCCGACTTCTGCCTGGCTAACTCCCGCCAGTCCTCCGGGTCTAGGGTTAAAAGACACCATCAGAGAAGCCTTTGCCAACCCATCCCCCAGTCTCAAGATGATCCACTTGAGTCTTTCTCAGCCTACCTTTTTCCTTGTCACCATATATAATCAAGTATTTCTTTCTCTGTTTATTTTAATGTCCACCTACCCCACTAGGCTGTATGCAACATGCTCTTTGAGACCTGTTTTATTTCTCCATTTTGATGCCAGAATTGAGCATGGCACATAGCGAGTCCTCAGTAGATTACTATTGAACAAATGAATGAATGAATGAATGGGAAACAACTATCATTCCAGGCAACCTTCTCAGCCACAAGTTCACCACCAGGAAGTTCCCCGTGGAATTACCCTGTTCCCATCCGAAGGTGGAGGCACTGTGGATGGCTCGGGCAGAAGACACATGGGATCCCCCCCGCACTGGACAAGAGGGAGGCTGTGAGGGAGCCCTGAGCCACCCGGCCCCACCTGGTCCCAGCACCGCGGGTGCCTCTCAATGTTTGCGGGGGACCGCCTGCCTTGGATGAAACGGTTTCCTCCAGGAGTCTCCTTTTACCCATCTAATTTGGTCACCAAGACACTCCCCCGTGTTACGAGGGAGCTGAGCCGCTGCATGAGGCTGGCCTCGTTTGGATGCACAGCACAACGAATTTGTACCGACCGAGCCTCCAGCGCTGATATTTCAAAACCTACAGTACACTAAACGTGAAACTTTTGTTCAAATTTCAAGGATTTTGATAGCCCAAGTGAATAGACACTGCCTATTGATTTTTCCCTTACAATGACTCTTGGATAACCTATTTTCTCATTTATTTTTAAAGACAGCTCATGAGATTTCATAGCAATTCTGCCCAACCTCCTAATATCAAAATCCCTCCTTGACCCTGAAAATTGTAATTCTGCTATAGATCACAGCTGCTGAATATTACCTTTTACTAAGCTGGTTAAATAAAATATGTCCAAATCACTAGATCCCACAAGCCGTGGCCTGCAAGTGTAATGATCCCGGGGCTGAGGTTCCCGCAGCTGGCTCGCCTGCCAGCCCAGTGCTCTGCCGGCCGGCCGGCACTGCAGTGCGGGAATTGAGAATATCGGCTGGGGCCTGGAATTCAAGGAGGAGGAGAAAGGGTAGCTCTGCTGGTCTTCAATGATTTTCTTGTAAAACTTTCATAAGGGAGACTTGCCTGTTTGATGTGTTCTCCACAATCAAATGCCCTCCGAGGCTGCGGCAGAGTGGCTGGAGTTTCTCCCGAGCGAGGAGGGCGCGTTATTTGATGTCGGGCAAGTTCAAAACCCCCAAAGCCTTCCACGCTGGTAGGTCAGATTACACCCACGAGGCGGGGCAGTGCACCACGCGCAACGTGAACAGGACCCCTGACCTGGGAAGTGTCATCTGCTCGTGCTTTGGCTGGAGAGGGGCCTTGCAGAATTTAGATCCAAGGGGGCTAGAACCCAGCCTGAGCCCCCTCAGCCTCTGTGCTTTCAGGCGCTCACCTGCGCTCCATCCACTTTAGTCAAAGGGCCGCACACATCTCCCCCCACCCAGCTGCCCAGAGGCCCCTTCCTGTCGGACTTACTTTTCTCTTTCTCAGAAGAATGAAGGACAGCACTGACCCAAGCAGGTTCCAAGGGAGTTTGAATATTTCAAAGCCAAGACTTAGATGAAAAGTCATAACCTCTGGCTTTTAGATTGTGCTCTCGCCTTACCTGGGCGGCCCCCAAGTCCAATATGGTCCTGTTTCCCGGAGAACCTCACTCATTACAGGTGAATGGAGTCTGAAATGGGTCTGACTCAGCAGAAATGTGGCCTCTTCCGGCAGTGGCCATCGGAGCCCATTTGAAACGCAGGAATCAAGAGGCTCTTGCTGGGTCCCTCGAAGCTTTGCTGCTGAGCTCTCCACCTGCCCAGGCCCTCTGACTGCTGGGCCCCACTGCCCCAGCAGGTGACAGGTCCATGGAACAGATGCAGGAAGTCTGCTGAAATCAGCACCAGGTGAGTCAAAATGAGCAAGAAATTGTCCAAAAAAGAGAAATTAATAAACAGCAGCCAGTCCCCCCGTCCACTCCCCAGTCAGGATCTGTCAAAAGAGCTAACACGTGTTACTGTCCCTTAAGCCCACCTTATGCCAGGATGACGAGCACGAGGCAGGAGGTGACCTCCTTTCCCCCACGTTCCTGGCTGACGTTGCTAATTGATCCCAGCTCTCTTTCATCCTCGGAATCCTCTTCAACCCAGCATTCCCTGCAGCCTCTGTGCATCAGTAAGGGTTGATTTGGGGGATGCAACCTATTTACCACCCAGCTCACCATCTTCCCACACCCACATCACGTGCCTGCCATTTCTCTACCTGCTGGGACCTCACACTCCCTCGCTTGCTAGCCTGCCTCTACTCCTTCAAGCTCCCACTCAAGTCCCTATTTCCTCGAAGCGTTTTGCCAACCACCTTTCTCCTCCATCTCACCAGCCACTAGAGGAATGAATGAGAGGCTAGGAGTGTGGAGACCACTAAGGCCTGGTCCCAGCTTTGTTCTAAACTAGATGGATGACTCTGGACAAATCGCTTTCCTTCTTTATGCCTCTATTTCCCCATCCTCAGAGTAAATGAATAAGACTGAGATTTCTAAGGTGAATCTCAACTCCTCCATTTTGTGCAAATTCCCTTACAACCATCACCCTCTTTGGACCATTTAATATGGCCCTTTGTTGTTTCTTTCTCCATCTATGTGAGCTCCTGGATGGCAGGAATCATGTCTGGGGCTGACCTATATTTCTCCTTGGGGCATCAAAGTACTAGAAGCCAAGTACTCAGTACCTACTGGTTGTATGTTCAGTTCCTGTGATGTTGATCCTCTCTCAAGGCAGAAGAGGCCCTAGAAAAATGCGGTGACACCAAGTTAAACATCGTTCCAAACAGATTGACTCCATCTTCTACCCCTCCAAGGGGCTTTTGAGCCACTGCTGGGAGCTCAGGACTGTGAGCCAATGAAAGGAAAGGAAGATGGTTCAGCAGGGCGGCCAAGGCTCAGGTGCAGGAGCCAGGCTGCCTCCCTGCTCCCAGCTGTGTGAGCTTAAGCAACTTACTCAGCCTCCCTACACCCTAGTTCCCTTCCCTGCAAGCCAGGCCTGGCGAGGTGACCTTCGGTTGGGGTAGTGGTGTGAGGACTGAATGACAGAACCATGTGACGTGCTGAGCTCTGAGCCTGGACAGTAGTAAGTGCTCAGTAAAGGGAAGCAGCGATCACCGTTCTCACAGAGGCAGCCAACCCAGGACCCGCTCCGCCCACGAGGCCTCTGGTCTTTTCATGAGACCATTACCCAGAGGGGCTTGTTCTCTCAGTTCAAGCAAGCTGACTGCCCACTCTGTGCCAGTCTCTGGGCTGAGTACAAAGGGGAGTGAGCAATTCTTGGCCTGAAGGAGGAATTAGGACATCAAGACCAGTAACTAGATGAGGTCAAACAAAGAGGTCCAAATTCTGACGGTCCCAAATGGAGGTAGAAACACCACCTCCGACCTCTGACCAACTTGTGATTGGCTCCATGCAAGGAATTCTCCCCATGGCAGAGGCGGTGCCTGGGGGAGCAGAGCCCCCTGCCCGGTGGCAATGCCACCTGTGTCTGGGAAGAATGCAGGCTTCAGGGCAATAAATTTTAGCTCTCGTTACCCACCTCTCTATTCTCTTCCCTCGCTCCCTCTTGATCTTCCTCTCTCTGCTGACAACAAGATATGGTTGGCATTCGGTTGGGGATTTAAAACCAGGAGAGCTTCTCTTTCCCTTTGGGCTGGAAGCTCACTCCCTGGCTCTCTGAGGCCTCTCGAATCTGGGCGCTTGATGAGTGCCAGGAGACCGGCTCCCGAAACCGGAAGGGGCCTGCATTGTTGGCCCAAAATAGCAAATGTGTAACATGAGTCTCTTCAGGGGCCCTCAGCAGGCTGGCAGCTTCCGGTGGGTGTTCAACACCCGCCAGCCCGTGGAAGCAAAAGAGAGTGGCCCTCACTGCCACTTGAGAGAGCCCTTCTGTGTACATGACTGTTCTGTCCCTTAGCTAGATTAGCTCGTCCGTCCAAAAGTGGACTTGAGCCATCCTTAGCAAAAAAATTGCATGTCCGGGTCAAATAAACCAAGCTTACACACAGGGCCCACGTGCTTCCTGAATGACTTCAATCTTCCCATCTGGAATTTGCCGCCCCTGGACCTCCCAGGACAAAAGAGACCCCCAAACCCAAAAGGACCCTTTTTCCTTTTGGGTTTGGGGGTGGCAGCCACACTTTCCCCCACACTTGAGGCCAGAACGCGGAGTTCCAGGATGTCGCTTCTCTTCCCGGGCGGCCCCCAATTGATTACTTGTCAACTTCCAAAATGTTTTCATCTCTGGAAGAAACAATGCACAAAAAAACAGTTCTGAAAGAGGAATTAAGAGGCTTGTTAGACACAGGCCTTGGGTCAGGGTAGGTGGCCTATCTGGGGGGCCTTGGAGAACACATGCTGGGTCTTTCTTTCAGGCCAGCCCTCTCCCCTGCAGTTCCCGCTTAATGAAGCTGTCCTGCAAGCCCCTTGGAGGGCCCATATGCTCCCAAGTAGTAGCAAGTGTCCCATTACCGTAAACGGCCTTTTATTTTTAAACTAATGCTATATTTGGAAAGCAGTAATCCTGGGGAAATGATACTGGGACTAATGGGGAACATATTACCTTTCATGTGTTTTTTTCATGTTTAAGGTTTCTTTGTTATTATCTGAGCAGCAACGCTCTGCACACACTCTTGGGCAAAAAATCAAAATAAGCCTTAAAGCAATAATATTTTAATAAGCATCAAATGTCTTCAATGAGATAAAAGTATTATATGGCGTTTTGATATTGGGCTTTAGTTAAAACCTCATTAAAAAAAAAGAAAATTTCTCAGATGTATCGGGGATCGGAGAACAGGGATGTATTTTTAAATTCAGGTGGAGAAAAAGTTCCAGTTCAGGTCAATTATGCTAATTAAATGTCACAAACAGCTGAAATTGCCAGCAAATGGACAATATTATTTATTGCTTTCACTGCTTTCTGTTGATCAAAAACAGCAGCTAATGACACTTGAGCCTCCAAAAGCTGGAGCTCCAGTCTGAATAAACATCGGTGCCTGGGTGCCCATCACAGTCTTGATGGCAGGACTAAGCTGTCTTCCGTCCCACATCCACCCCGTCCGCTTCTTGGGTGAGGTTTCCGTCAGCCGAATCTGCTGGCCACCTCCCTGAAACTCAGATCAGCTTGGTCACAGAGTCCCTCGTCCTGTTCCCAGCACCAACCAGGAAGTGCTGAGGGGCCCAAGTTACCAAACGAAACCAAGTCTTTGATTTCTTCACCCATGGCCAGGGACGAAGCCAGAATCACGGGCTCTTTAGAAGTGAAAGGAGGAGCCTTGGAGCTCCTCCACTTGCTTTTATAAAATGAGGAAACTGAGGCTCAGAGAGAGGAAGTGACCTGCCTAAGGGCACACAGCAAGCTAATTGCAGAGCCAAGAATAGAAGAGCAGCTTCCTGATTTCCGGTCCCGTGTCCCATGTGCTCGCCTCTCTAATAATATCAAACCGAACTTCAGGTTTCCTCTCCTCCACCCTCACAGCAAATTCCCCTCAGCTTTCTGTTGTAGTTTCATGTCAGATCTTGGTTGGGTGACATCAGCACAAACCAGCAGGACTTCAAGTTTGAATCAGGCCACGTGGAGCATGACTTGAGTCTGTCTCTTCCCACGGCTGATCTAAACTGGGAATCAATTTTCAGTTGCAAAATGAAATGCACTTAACTTCAGATAGGTGGGACATCAAAGGGGTAGGGGGATCGGTGTTTTCAGGCTGATTCAGGGACACCGCTGTCCTGGCTTTATCCCCTGAGTTACGATAGGAGCCATACTCCAAGCTGCGGCTATTCATCCTTGTGACCTCCGTATGAATAAAGTCTCAGAAAAAGTTTGCTTCAGGAGAAGGAGTCAAAGGAGATCAGTAACCTGGTGGGAAGAGGTTGGAAGGTTTTAGACAGGGGCAGTTAAGGATGTCGTAAGGACACTTCATTTCCCATCTTACTGGGGTGGGTCCCGAAGGCTCCATGATTTCCAGGGGTCGTTGAGTGGGGCCCACCCTCCACCTCTAAATCGGAGCTGCCAGCCATCATGAAGAGAGCCACCCCGGGCCTCAGACATCCTGATTCTGCTCCTGGCTCTATCAACCGTGTGACCCTAGCGAGTTGCTTTCCCCTCTGGGTCTCAGTCTGCTGATCAGCAAAACGAGAGGGCTTGGCCTGGAAGGCTGTGAGTAGAATGGCTCCCCAGGAGCAGCTGCTGGTCTTGGGGACACAGGACAAGCCGCTCTGTTGTCGCCAGGTCCCTAGAGACATATAGGTAATTACCAGCCACAGATAGTCCTGAAGTCATATTTGGGGGCTTTGCAGGGACTGAGTTTGTCTTTGAAGCAGTAGGGTCAGAGCAAGTATCTGATTGGGTTTGCCTCCGAGTCATCAGGAAGTGAAGCCTGCGGCAGTTGAGAACAAAGGGCGAGAGCACCTGGCAATGGTGGGGTCGGGGAGTGCCCAGCCCAGTCTGGGCCTGGGCCAAGGGTTTGAGGCTGAAGTTGTGCAGCATTAAGGAACTGAGTCCATGCTCTTGGCCTTGCAGTGCAAAGGCCCAGACCCATGGTTAAGCGACCTGGCTGTGGGTACTGTGCACTTCTCCGTCTGCCTAGGGTTCTTCGGGTGTGCTCAGGGGGCTGGACCAGCCCTGCCCCGGGCGAGGACAGACCCAAGAGGGCTGGGCCCAAGCCTCCAAGGCCAGACCCCTCCTTGCCCTGCCCATTCTGCTCCCAGGGGAGGCCCAGGTAGGGGAGCCAATCCCCAAGGAGGCCCTGGGACAGGCCTCAGGTCGTCCAGGGTTTAGTGCCAGAGCCCACCCCACGCATCTGTGAGGGGGCCCCAGGGGCTGGGAGCTGAGCCTTCTGCACAGACAGGCTGAGCAAACCCAAGGACATGGTACCTGCTGAGAAGCAGGTCTGAGTTCTTGAAGAATAAAAAGTGCTTATAAACTGCATAATGTTGTGTCACATGTGTTGTAGAGATTGCGACCAGGAATGATCTCATAGTGTCGATTTTCTTTCCTCCACTAGCCTGTATTTAGTGTCCAATATTTTGTTGAAACCACCTAAAGCCCCACACTTCATGGTAACAGAGGGTAGGGAAGGGGTGGGCAGTGGGGAGAGGACCTCAGCAATCCTACGTTACCCCCACCAGTTGACAGCAGGTTGAAATGAGCCTCCAGGGCAAGAGTGAGGACACAGGAGGAACCAGAGGGGCAGGAGGGGCCGAGGAGCAGGCCTGGGACACGGGCGGTTCCCGGCTCTTCGGGTACCCAGCAGAAGCACACTGCTCCCGAGGCAGTCAGGTGTGGGTTAACGCCCACCTCAGCCCCCGGCTAGCTGGGGCTTCAGACGAATTCCTTAACCGCTCTGAGGCCCACTTCATGGACTACGACATGTGGATGATGATAAAACTGACTTTGGAGGGTTGTCACCAGGATTTGACAGGACGCAGTAAACCACCCAGTCTGTCCGTTTTGCATCTGACCCTCAGTTACTTTGGGCACCTGCTGTTGGGAGCACCCCACTTTCTCCTCTGAGGTCTGCTCGCTGAGTCACTGCCCAGCTCACCCCAAGGAGGGGACCCACAGGCAGCTGCCACAGCCACAGCCTGAGGCTGGCTCTGCCCAGTACCCTTTCCCTCAGACGGAGGGAGCCGGAGCATCATCTCAGGAATAAGAGCCGCCACCGCAGGAAGGAGTCAACGACTCACTCACTTATTCATTCACAACATGCTTACTGAGCACCTATTATGAGCCGGACACTGAGAACACCCCAGAACAGGGAAGTCAACTCCCCACTCTCACAGAGCCTTCAGTCTATGGGGAGGCAGACAATCCACAAACAACCAAAAGCCCCTAGAGTTTCGGATTGTGAAAAGTGCCAGGCAGGTGATGAAGGGGTGATGCAGTCCGGACCTGCAGAGGCAGCTTCTTAGGCCAGAGGAGGTGATAGCTGAGCTGTGTCCTGAAGGATGCTGAGGACCAGGAAGGGAGTTCCAGGCAGAGGGAAAGGAAGAGCAAAGGCCCTAAGGTGGGAAGAAGCGGGGTCTCAGGAGGCCTGAGAGTGCCCTGGGGGCTGGAGCAGAGCCTGGAGGAGCCAGGGGGAGGAGGTGAGACCCCAAATGTGGGCCAGGCTGAATCTGCCAGCTCGTGGGTCGCAGATGGAGGCTGGGTCTTAGTCCAAGAGAAAGAGGAAGTAGCACTGGGAGGTTTTAAGCCAGAGAAGATACCATCTGATATATGTCTTTAAGGACCACTGGCTGGCGTGTGGGAATGGATTAAAGCGAGGACAAACATGGAATCTGGGAGAGATGGCATAGTGTGGGACCCAGCAGCCCAGCTTCCATACCTGTTCCAGCTGAGGGAGTGCAGCACGTTACTTGACTTCCTTGGGCCCCAGTTTCCTCATCTTTAAAATAGGCTGCTGGGAATTAAGGGCTGAGAGACTGAAAATACTAATGCACACTGGCCAGACCACACATAAAAACAGAAGCCTGACTCACAACTGGCAGCTCCCTCCATCTATAATAACCAGCCCAGGAAGCCGGTCTGCTATAGGTCAGATGTGCTGGGTTGTCTCTAGTGACAACCCAGGAAGCTACACAATTACTTGTGTAAGAGTCAGCCCCAAAGAGCCAGGACTCGATTAATAACTGACGGCTTCCCTAATCTGTGTCCCCATCTCCAACTTAGGACCAACCAGAGAAAGCCAAATATGTACCCCTAACCAACCACACAGCACGCCCCACTTCTAGCTAACCTGCCTCCAGCTTCCCCAGGCCAACAGCCTCCCATCAGGGCACACCCGAAGCTTCTTTTTGTTCACCATAAAGCTTTCCCCACCTCTGCCTGCCTTTGAGTGTCTGCCAAAACACAAGAGACGGGGCTGCCTCCCCTGCCATAGCAAGCTCAGAACAAATAGCTTTTGCTTTTCTCAATTGGTTCATTCGTTTATTTCTATGGTGCCAATATGAAAAGCTCCTAGTGCCTGCCTAGCACTTAGTGGGTGCTTCAGGAGGTTCTGTCCCTCCCTCCCTAGCCACTGAGAGACCCCATGTGCTGCTGCCCCACTGCCCGCCTATCCAAGAGGGTCCACACCCTGAGCTGTCAGGCAGGCCAGGTGCCCTAAGAATTAGCTGGTTCTCAGAGCATCTGGCCCCGTGGGGGGAAGTGAGCCTGAGATGATTTCATAGTTCCTTGTGCACAGTGTGTGTGTGGGTGGAGAAGGGGCCATATTTTTTGGAAAGAGCCTAGGATCGTGGGAAGGGGCTGGGTTTCCCTGGGTTCAAATGCCAGCCCTGAGCTGGTTGCATGGCTTTAGGCAACAGTTGTCTTCCTTCTGAAGTGGAGAAGATTAAATGAGCTAATTCGGGTTAGATGCTTAGCCCACCGCCTGGCACCTACAAAACGTACTGTCAACAGAAACTGGCAGCCAGTACTGATGGTAACAATGGCAAGTGTGGCCGCCTTGGGAATGTGGGTTGTCCAGGGTTCAGAAAACTGGTCAGGGGGACACATGTAGGCACGTCCTCCTCAATTGACTCTGGTTCTTCAGTGGGGCGCAGTCTGCACCCCAGGACCGTCTTAGGGGTGAAGCAAAGACAAACTGGGGGACCCCCACAGCTGTGACCCTCTCCTCACCTAGGCCCCCACCTCAAGGGAAGCAAGGGTCATTTCCCCAAGGGCTGGTTTGGGGGGGGAGAGGTAATATTCCACCATAAGGTGTGATTCACAAAGATGTTAGTGCAGCATCCCATGGAAGAGGGCTAGACTGGGTGTTCCGGAAGATGATCCAGTTGCTGTTCCCTCACAATGAGGAGACAGTGATGGAAAGACTTGGTCTTTGGAGAAACCCCATTCATGTGGGCTTTCAGGCAGTTGGGTGAAAGGAAGCAATGCTAGACCGAGAAAGAAGGGCCTCTGAAGCCACACCACTACGACAGAACCTGCCATGGGCATTGGTCACGTGGCTGTCCAGCATCAGAGCCCATCAGAGGACCCATCTAGCTGCCAGAGGTCAAGGGAAAGTGGGCATCTTGCCTCTCCAGATGCCCCAAGTAGATAGAATCTGGAGCTGGCATCCCAAAATAGAAAGGTGGTGAACAATTCATTGTAAGAGTGCCCAGGGCAACAGCCACTGGCAGAGGCAGAAGCATTGAAGGGGTACAGCATCCAGGGGTCATGCCAGCACTTGGAGTTCACGCACCCAGGGTTGGGCAGCACCCCTGGGGCATCCAGTGTCTAGGGCCCGGTTTTGAAGTGTAGCTCTCCTGCCTTCCAAGTGATTCTGTCACTCCCGAAGAGCCTTCCAAAACATTCTTTCTCTGCTAAATCAGTGGCTTGCCACTAGGAGTCTGATCTGATGCAGCCCACAACCCCAAGGCCAGCGGAGGCAAGAGGATGATTACACTAAGAAAGCAACACAGTTAATTTTGACTCCCTACATGTTTTTCAACAAATGGATACAGAAACAAGGATTTGTTTTAAGATGCGTTGCCTGTTAACAGATGGAAACATGATAGGGTTTCCACAGTGGGGTTAGGATTAGGGCATTGTGGTTTTCACGTTCTCTTGCTGTCACGAGACCTGCCCTATGCTGCTTTCCCCTCCCCCGGGCAGAGTCGAGAACTCACATCCATCACTCCACTCACCTTGGCTTCCCCTTACAGCCAGGTGTTTACTACCTCACATCAAAGTAGCCAGCCCGTTACAGGATACATTTCAGCTTGGCTGTGCCTTACTTGTAAACTCATACGAATCCCCTTGTTTGACACTCTGGGGGCCAAGGACCAGAACTGGTCCAGTCAGCAGGGCTGGATTCTAGCCACAGCTCTGGGACCAACTGGCTGTAACTCTCTTCTCTGGGCCTTGGTTTTTCCCATCAGTAAAACAAAAAGAACCCGTATATTTCTGTACAAAGGTCCTTTTGGCTCCAAATTCTAGAATGCCGTTATTCTGATTCTTTGGAACACTCCCTCCCATTGCTTCCTTTTGTGCATTCTGTGTAGGTGGACCACAGAAAATATAGGAAACAGGAAGGTTAAACGCAACAGGAATCCACCTTTTGTGTTCAGCAATGTGGGGATGTCCATCTTGCTGCCAAGTTCTGTTCCCTGCCCTCAAGGAGGTAATGTTATTGTAACCCCGTCAGAGGGGTTGGTCAGGAAAACAGAAGCCACTCTAGGTATTCCAAGTAGGAAGGGTTCTAACACAGGGAATTGGAGACCTGCACGATTGCTGGAAGGGCCGGAGGAATCAAGGTGGGGCCTGGAGCTGCCAGAGGTGGGTGACTTACAGGAGCTCACCCGGAAGCAGCAAAGGACCCAGCAATCTCAGCAGTTGCTGCCACCACCAACCTCAGCAGCCTGAGGCACCGGAGCATGCAATTCTCAAGAAACTGAGTTTTGCCCAAGCATCTTGCTGCAGCTGCCACAAGAGAATGACAGCCGTTCTTCTCTTCCACCTCCCAGTTCTCACAGGAATGCCTCTCATTGGCCGACTCTAACCTGGAGCTGTACAGGGAAGGGGATTCTGAGAAAAGCAGTCCCAAGCTTCTCCTCCGAGGTGCAGGCTGTCAAAGTGTGTGGCCATGATGCCAGAGGACAAGAGACAATGAGTTTGGTTTCAGAGCCACAAATCAGAAAGAACAAAGAGATTTCATCCTAAGGGACAGCCCTTGATTACTTGGGGATGGCTGCCTGGAGGGCTGTTTCGAAAATAATTTCAAGGTGGTACCTAGGCCCAGCAGGAAAAGGTGCTATGATTGATTAGCAATGCCTGTCATGGGTGTGGAATGAGAGTGAGGAATTGTACACAACAAACTTGCAATGGTGCTCCAAACTAATGATTGAAAGACTTTCTAAAGTCACTGCCATTTGTATTTGTTCCTTTTTTCCCTGAGTCAGTTGTGTAAATTGCAACCATCCATGTGGGGTGTTATTCCCATGAGCCTTGAGCTTAAGAGGGACACAGGAATTGGAGCAGCTGGCAAGGAGCAGGGCAGGGACATGGGGCACCTGTGGGGTCTCTAGCCTTTGGAACCATGCTCTGCACAATCCACACAGTCACACTCCTCAAGGTCATCTCACGGTGAGTTCTGTCACCACCACTTCCACTACCTCCTGCCCCCACCTCACTTCATTTCCAAGTTTCTAGGTCCATCTCCGCTGGGCCTTTTCCACATAAAGGAGAAACCTTCCACCTCTTCTCCAGTGAATTACTTCCCCTCTCTGTACCTCGATTTCCTCATCGGCATATTCAGGAGTTGGATTGGATCTGTGGTTTGCAGATGCTGTGCTGAGGAGCCTGGGGTGTTCAGGAGGAGGACGGTTGGAGGAATGCCATAGCACGGAGCTCCAGGAGGCACCACTTTTATTGGTTTTAGATAGTGTGCTTTTGCTTAAGATGTCACTTTGGGGAAAAAAAAAGGTGAGGGGGCGGGTCTGATGCTTAAATAGATAACAAATAAATAAAAGGCTTGAGAACCTCTGGACAAGTCCTCCCTGGGTGTCTCCCAGATGTGACATTCCCTGGTGTTGCTTGGTTTGTCCGCCTCTGCAAACACCAGCTTCTTCTCTCTCCAGTTCCTTTCCTCATTTCTTTCTCCATCCCCTCTCTTCCAAAGATATGCATTGCAAAGCCTCCACCTTATCTTCCAAACTTGGGTTGAACTTGAGAACCAAACTTGAAGCCTGGTTCTTGTCATTATGAGATGCTGTGAGGTCACGTAAAGGAGAAGAGTGAAATAAAATCAGTGTGTAATTTCCCCCGTTTTCCAAAAATCTAGTGTTACTCTTTTTATAAATGAGACACACATTGAACCATATCAAACTTAGAACTTGACATCCTGGCTTCAAGAAGTACTCTCACTTTCCCCTTCAGCATACTGTGGCACAAATTTTTGAGAAATGGGAACATGCTGCTTTTTGTTGTCGTTGTTGTTTTTAATGACACCGCAATGACTATATGGTTTTTATCGTGTTTTTTTTTTAAGGCAGGAGGAACCATTCGAGTAGGTTTTTCTGCTCAGAATGTACTTTGGAGTTCCATCTTGGGGAATAAGAACACTTTTGTTCCTCTTCCCGCCGCAGTTTCACTTAGTTCCCACCAATACTAGCTCGAGAAGAGTCTGAGTCAGCCATAAAATATGTCCATTCAGGAAAAGGACAAGTTCATTTTCACTATTCCCTGCCGGAGCGAAAGGGGCAGATTCGAGAAGAGCCCGGGGGGGGGGGGGGGCTGGGGAGGAACGGGGGAGGGCCTGCCATTCTGCCCCTGCTCTATGGGGTACTCTTCAGCGACACGGCTTGGCTCGAGGAGGACTCGGCTGGAAGGGTGCCCCCACCCCGCCACAAGCGGCCCCCTCGCAGTGGAAGTCGCCACGCCAAGGTGGTCAGCACCAGCCTAACACGTGACTCCTGACCCTCTGTCCCGGTTCGGCAAAGAAAAGCCCCCAGCCTGTACACTGAGCATGTGCACACCTCGCCTGCTGATTGGCTAGAGCCTGGGAGGTGGAGCCTTCTCCCATTGGCTGGCCCAGATGGGCTTACGTAGCGGGAGAGGGCCGGGCTGGCCAGCAGCAAAACCACCTGCGTCGCCTATACTCTGGTTTCCGACTTCCCCACCGAGAAGGAGACCCTGCCTGACCTTCGCGGAAGCTTGGCTCTGGAGAAACTCTTGCAGAAGTGGCATGTGCTTCAGCACTTCTTCTCCCAGAAGGCACAGGGACCCACATACAGGAGGGGGTGGCCTGCCTTTCTGAGAACTTGCTGGAGACAGAGCTGTCCGTCTGTCGGGGACACCCAGGGCCTGGGGACCGGCCGGAGGAGGTGCCTCACCGCGAGGCAGAGGGCAGTCAGGGCCGTTCCCTCAGGCCCAGCTCCAGGTTCAGCCAGAGTGGAGCTGCTCTCTAGGGGGCAGTAGTGAGGACGCTGGGGTCCTTCCTAGAAGAGAAGAGAGCCCGAGGCAGAGGGAACTTGCCTGGCAGGCAGGAGATTTTACCCCCCAAAATAAGCAAATCTTCTTCCATCCTGTTTTCCATTTACTTTGGGGGGTTTTCCCCAGGCCCCGAGGCCTGAATCCTATTATCAGAGCTTTCCTGTTCAGTTGAATCTCCTCTTGAAATGCACTTCCCCAGAAGGATCATAGTAAGTCACATCTTACAGAGATGAACACCTCCCTGGCCTAGGGAGTAGGGAAGTGACCCACGTATGCACAAGCAGGAGGGACGGGAAGGTGGGCACGTGCACACATTATTGCTACTAGAGCTACTATCTTCCAAGAGAACTTTCCACGGTGATGTCCCATAGAACCAGTTTGTGCTGTGTAATTCTTTGTGGCAACTGAACTTGAAATGTGGCTAGTGGGACTGAGGAACCGAATTTTTAATTTAAATTTGAATAACCACCTTGGCTAGCGGCTACTGTATTGAACAGTGTAGTTCTAGAAAGTCTAATTTGGAAGAGACTCTAGATATTCTTTGGTTCAGGGAGTCTCAGCAGGGGACATATCTTATTGGGCTCTCCAGGAGGTATAGTTTGCAGAAGCCTATTTTTTATAATTTTATATTTGAAAAACAAAAACAAAAATTCCTGGTTTTGCCTAATACAAACCTTCAGGGGGGTTAGAGTTTTGTGTTTATCAAAAGGAAGCAAAACTTTACAGTATAGTCCTGTCTTTTCATGTGACAAGCTGAGCCCCAGAGAGGTAGTGAGTGTCCAGGGTCTCACAGTGACACTGATTTCCCTGGGGTGCCTGCTCTCATCCCAAGAGACCAGAAAGATAGGGTGGGATCTGTTAGATGATAGGATCCTGAATATAACGCTGGTTTCATGTCACAGTGGCCTTGGGTAGGTGGACATATGTGGTGACAGTGATCATAACATTTGTTCTGAGTCCCCATCCAGTATTGTTCCTGCATCTTAGAGCCCCATTCCTGGTCTTCTCAGGTTCCCACAAGTCCCAGGTGGCTCACAATCTTCCCTGGTGGCCTTCCTGGCTTTTTCAAGGCTAAGACAGCCACCCCACGTTTATGCTACTGTGGTGGACAGATAACAGCCTCCCAAAAATATCTACATCCTAATCCCCCAAAACCTGTGAATATGTTACCTTTTATGGTAAAAGCGACTCTGCAGGTATAAGTTAAGGATCTTGAGATGGGGAGATCATCCTGGATTATCCCAGTGGGCCCAATGTAATCACAAGGGTCCTTACAAGAGGGAGACAGGAGGATCAGAGTCAGTAGTAGGAGATGTGATGATGGAAGCAAGAGGTTGGAGTGATGCAAGGAAGAGGCCATGAACCAAGGAATGCTGGCAGCCCCTTGAAGGTGAAAAAGGGATGGAAGCAGACTCTCCTCTGAAGCCTCCAGAAGGAAGGTAGCCCTGCTGATATCTTGATTCAGACTTCTGACCTCCAGACCGGTAAGAATAAATCTGTGTTGCCTTAACCCGCTAAACTCGTGGTAATTTGTTACAGCAGCGATGGGAAACGAATACAGCTCCCATTCCAGGGAGCAGCTACTGCTGTCACCAGGATCCACAGAACTGAGAGAAATGGATGATAGCAACCTGTTTCCTCCAGATCTGTTTTGCTTCTTCTGTTTTACTGTTTGCTCCAGCCAAAGGGTCTCTCCTCCTTCAGGGTGGGTTTTGACTCTTGTCTGGATCCCTCTTCAGTAGCTGGAGCAGCCTCTATCTCCCTTGGTGCTCCAGGGAGTGACCATCACCCTGATTTCCCTTTGCGGTTCTCCCAAGAGGCCTCAGGCTATTCAAGCAGAATTCCCAGGATTTGTCTCAGTAGCGCAGAGTTCCCCTTTGACCCCTAACTTTCCCATTCTCTTCTTGGTCATCTCTTCCCTCCATCCCCCAAAAAACCAACAAGCAAAGCCAGAAACTCAAGCAAGAATGGGAATCAAATTCCTGTTTCCAATCAGGAAGCAGGAGCGAGGAGGATCTCTCTCTGGTCCTTGGGATGACAAGAGCCGCTATCATTCCACCTATCCCTGTCCTTACAGTGTGGGCAGACCCCAGAGGCTGCATTCTCCAGGCAGCCCCTACTTGCTGCCAAGAAAGAGGGCCAGGTCCCAGGCTCCTTCTTGATGTCCTTAGGGAGCATTCTTTCCTAATTCCCCTGAGAATCTTCGTCACCAGTATGACACCCACCACTTGCCAGGTCAGGGACCCACAACTCCAAACAGAATAACTTAGATGTTCTCTTTTACAAACCCCAGGCTTTTGTGTGCACTCATTTATTCATTCACCATTGAACACTTCCCTAGAATTTCCTGCGTGCCAGACACTGTGCCTACTTGCTGGAGAAACATATCTCCCAGCTGAGGCACCGGAAGCCACGTGCAAAGAAGCCACCTTGGATGTTCCCACAAACACCACATAGAGCAGAAGAACCTCCCACCCAAGCCCAGTCCACACTGCTGAACCATAAGAAAAGATAAACTGTTGTTGCTTTGCGCAACTAAGTTTTAGGGAAGTTTTTTACACAGTAATAGATAATTGACACATTTCCCAAACTCAGCCCCCACAAAAGAATGGAGGGCTTGTCTTTCTCTTTCAGCAGGCTGTTCCTGACTTCTTGGCCAAGCTCTCCCAAGCCTTGCCTGTCAGCTGCAAGTAGTTTTGTAGCAGGCAATGGCACTGTGAGCACCTGCCCAACCAGTTCTTTGTGTGGCTGGGTGTAATTAATTAATTGACATTTGTTAGTCCCGGACAAAGGGTGCCATTGATCTTCAGCCTCCTCGTTTGGTGAGGAGCCATTAGAGCTGGAGCCATTAAGGGTTTGGCAAGGATGACTGGGGCAATCCCAGACACAGAGCCCCACCTCATGCTGTCAGTTACGTGAGATGCCCTGATGACACAGTTGCCATGACAACAGGGCCACTCATCCCAAAAATGTACAGGCCAAAGGATCTTTTCATACCCGTTGTGCTCCAAGGAGCAGAAGACCTCAACACTGCAATGTGTGGCTGAGGCAGGGGCAAGCAGAAAGATCCGATGCTTCCATTTTCTCAAATTTCTCCCACAGGCAAGTGGCAGCTCTTTGAGGGCAGAAACCAAACTCATTTGGTTTGGATGAACAATGTGGAGGAAGCTAAAAATTTCACCAGCCACTTGTACAACTAGAGATGGGCGCAATGAGCCGTCTTGGGGCAAGACTTACTATTCATAAATGAAACACTTGAGGGTCATGTGTAGGTCAAGTAGGCAGCTATGCCCTGCAGGGAAGGGGAGCAGACCCTGTCTGGCCCTCCAAGGCAGCCCCTGCCCAGACCACACCTCTTGGTATGCAGGGCTGGTTACTGGGGCGAAAGTAGGCAAATTTGCACAACAACTAAAAAACCTCCTGGGAAGAAAAAAACCTAGAGCCCAATCTCTTCCCTTTCGAAGACCACCATTTCTCGGATCTCTCTGAGGTATCTGGAGGGTCCCTGGTAAATTAATGGGCAGGAAAATACACCCAGGCCCTGGAGAACTCGACATGAAAGAAGAGGGAGTTTGGGCAAATGATCCTGATCAGACTCTGGAGAGAGGGCAGGCTTCATTGGAGACTTCCAACATATGGGGCGTGTCATGAGAAATAATTGAGAAACAAAAGAGATGTGACCGTGTTTAGTACCACAACTTGGAGAAGTAGATCATAGCAGTTATAGGAAATCATACATTTACTGTGGACAAAGTCACCAGCTTATTCCTTATTCAATAAACAATTCAGTTATTCAGTTCGGTAAACCTTTGTTGAGGCTTGGTGATTGCAGCTGGGAAGGGAAATCAGAGAGGCAAAAAAATGATCAGGATGCCCTGTGACAGTGCAGAAACAGTAGGAGAGCCCAGAGACTGATCTGGGAGGAAGGGAAGGACAAATTCACGGGGTGTTCAGGAAGGCTCCCAGGAGAAGGTGACCAACGAGATGGGTTTTGAAGGATAAATGGGAGTTCACTAGTCACAGCAAAGGGTGCGAGCTCATCTTTAATGGTTGGCAGTCCATGGTTTGTGGGTGGGTCTCCCTGGTTTAAAGATAGAGGAACAAAGCCAGCTTTCCATCTTCAATTTCCAACAGGCAAACATGTTGATTTGCTGGTCGGTGGAGGTGAGCTCCTGGACTCCTCATCCATTTTGGAGATGATAATACCCACCCAGGCCCTGGCATGAAGCAACCTTAGGAGTCACTAATGGAATCGACAGTCACAAAGGTGGTAGTTTCCTCTGAGTCTTTGTACACAGACAGAAGGAACCAGGAAGAACAAATCGAAGATAGCACATCTGAAGCTGCTCATCAGCAACTGATAAGACTGACAGTGGTGGCTGTGCTGGCTCAGGGCCCCTCCACCTGCTGGAGAAGTTTCTACATTGTCTTCACACACGGGCATTCATCCCTCCATGGGGCTCTTTCTGCCTGAGCCCGGAGGCAGGGTTATTAGTTCTGAGGCCCCTTTTGTGGAAGTGGCCCCTCAGGGAAGCTAGTGGCAAGTCAACCCCTTTCCTTCCTCAACAGTGAGAAACAGACGGAACCCTCAGTGCACTGACCAACACAGGTCTTGAATGGTGACTCGAGTCTCCTGGTCTACAGCTGGTCCCACTTTGGTCCCACCTTTGACTATGGAGGGCTCTGTCTGGGTGCCCATTGGAGGGGGCGGCCCTGAAGTAGATATTACCCCTTTGAAAAGAGCAGATGTCTCTCTCATCACTTTAAATTAAGTTTAGCTAAGAGGGACTGACAGAAACACGGCGCCGGGTGAACTATATTTGACTGATTCTCTGTCAAATATCACATGGGGTTGTGATCCACAACTTTTCCCATCTGCTGCTCCAGTCTGAGTTGCTGAATGCACAATGGCATAATTACCATATTTTGTTCGGATTTCCCACCATCGGATCACAGCCTGTGAATGTGAAATGTGCCCACAGAGAAAGGAGGCCTTGATGGGTGGGGATGGGCACAGGGGGGAGGGCCTCCCTGGGGGGAGAGCTGGGAAGCAGGAGGGCTGCCCCGGAAGGCATCCCGGCTCCCCCACCCCCACCCCAGGAAGGTGCATATCCTGGAAACAAAGGAGGAAGGTGCTGGATCAGGAGTAAGGAGCGGGATTAAGATCACACAGACCTACAGCCCTTAGAAACTGGCTTAATCCACTTTATAAAGAGTTGGGAAGGTTTTTCTCTCCTCAAATATAATACCTTGCACATCTGATCAGCTTTTTTCCCAGAACCTTTCAAAGCTCTCTGCAAATACAGCAGAGTCTCCTTAGATTAGAGCACGGCCTATTATTACCTGGCTTGGGAGACACCCCGGGTCAACAGGTCACCTGGGGCCCTCTGAAATAAGACAATTGCCTGCAACAAAAAGCCTGGTGTGATGTGGTTTGTCTAACTAGTGGTTTTCAAACTACATGAGTCATGGGACCCTTGGAAAAAAACAGGCTGAAGCTCGATTCCTAACTCAGAACAAAGTGGAACTCTTCTGGTTACAGCAAAGGTGGGATGTGAGGGAGAGGTAAGATGGGTCCACTTGACACCCCCATCCACCGAACTCCCAGGACTCCCGGACGGTGGTTTGAAGATACTCTGAGGTCAGTGGTGCCCCCAGCCCCTGAGCAGAGGTAGGTTTTCTGTAAAGCTAGTGTTGCTTAAGTTTCTTCAGGGTCCCTTCCAAGGCTTGGGACCTAATTTTATGTCTCTCATTCTGTGTTGTTTTTATAATGAGGGACCCCCAAATGATCAGTTTCATGTAGGACCAACTACATAATTTGCACAGCCAAGTGCAAAGTAAAAACTTGGGGCCCTTTATTCAAAAACGATGAAGAATCTCAAGATGACAACAACAGAGCATTCAACAGAGCCCAGGGCCCTTCTAAGCACAGGCCGTGACAGTGCCCTGGGGCACGCCCGCCAAGCCGGCCCTGGTTTCAAGCCCTACGAAACCTGGATATGCCCTTCTCTCCAACTTTCCAAAGAAATTCCAGGAGGTTTGAATGAGCCTCCACTGCCCCTGAGCTTTTCTTCCGTTCCGGTGAGCCAGGCTGGTGGAGCGCGCAGCCCTGCCACACCTCCTACACCCTCGCTTTCAAACAGAAGAATGGCCTTGAGAGGAATGGTTGCATTTGCAAACAGAAACTGCAGCAGAGCAAAGATCTCCTGCAGATTCAGAGATTGGGACTGGAGAGGCCCTTGGGAGAAGTTGTGGCTCCATCCTAAAACCCCCGGAGTGTTGGATAGGATGATTTCAGGGTGCTCCTTGATGGCCTGGGCCTCTGACACTCCTTTGGTAGGTCCCCCATGATGCTAGGCCATGGTATTGCTGAAAACATGTCTACTGAATAGACACAGCCTCCGTTTCAACTAGACAATGTGCTCGTGGTTCTCTGACTATGCCGAACTCACCACAAATGACAAACCTTTGTACATTTCTTCCCCTGACCAGAAAGTTCTCATTCTCATTCAATCCACATGCCAAACCCCTGCGGAACTGTTGCCTTCCAGTGGCCCTGCCTTCCAGATGGAACAGGCCACCCTGATTGGGAAGTAAGGAGTGCGGTTCCTGGCATGTTTAGGTTGAGGATGGACAACCGGTTAGTGAGTGTCCTCGGGAAATAGAAACCGCCGGAGGGGCCTGAACACAGGAGTGGGTTTTGCAGGCGATGGGAGAGCTGAGAAGCCAAACAGGGGGCACTGAGTCAGCCTATGATGAATAGGGTAGGAAGCCACAAGTACCCTGGGTCAGAGGGACAGGAGGAGGGGGCAGGGTTACCAGAGGGAGCCAGGGCTCCCAGGCAAAGCAGCATCCCGAGGGTCTGTACAGAAGAGCTGGAGCCATGGAGGAAACGAGATGCCGCCAGAGCCTCTGTCCACGGCAGAAGGGGATGGATGGGGAGAATCACCCTGCGGCCCTTTGCTACATCCTGCCCTCTCCTTCCAGGGCTGCTCACTGGCCTTACCCAGCAGAAAGGCTGAGAGATGCAGCCTGCAGGGCCCAGCTCCCCGCCGAGACAGAGCAGAGTAGAGGCAGGGCCTGGAGAGGATCTGAGGACAAACAAGCTCAGGACTGCATCCAGGGGTACCGTGGAGGTGAGGCTGCAGTGGAGGCAGAGAGAGGCACGTGAACTTGATAACCTTTGGGAAACTTTCTGGCCCTGAGAGGGGCACTTGATAGGAACACTTTACTTTCCACAACAGTTCACATGATAACGGCCTTAGAAATAATGTTTTTCATGCTCAGTAACATTACAGTGGGAAATTGTTCCATTGGATATTTAATGTCCCACTGGGTTAATTTCTTTTTATAACTTAGGAGAAATGTAGTGTTTTCTGACTTGCAGATTCACTTCCTTTTTGAGCCAATGAAAATTATATAACTCATCATGTTTCCCTTTTTGCATTAGCTGCCAGGAAGCTCTGATCTAAATTTCAAACTTCCCAAATAACAGGTTTTTAATTGTATACTGTCCCCTTCTATATTTCTTTAAATTTACAATTTCTAGTTTAACCCTCTCATTGATTAAATGTTTTATATTATACAACACTCAAATACTTTTAAGTAGCAGATAAAGTGTATCTTGGCTTCTTCTTCTTTTAAGATGATCCCAACAGTTCCTACCCCTCTGATTCTTCCTCACATTTGGTCCCTGTCTGTTCTCCTTCCCCCACAAAACTTCCTAGTGATTTGTTATTTTCCCACGTTGAGAAAGCCGCAGGCCCTTCCCACTTCTCCATGGCACTCTCTAACTCTTAAATTGTCACTGCATCTCTTTCACTTCCCCTTCCACTGCTCTCTTTGGATATTTCCACTCCGGCAGGGCATGACCCCTTCCCAAGCAGTGCCAGCATCACGGGGCCCACTAAAGAGGAAGCCGAAAGCCTGGACAGAGAAGTGAGGTCCACTGGAGGTAGAGGGCGAGCGGGCTTGTGGGCCTCATTGGCAGCCCTCAGGCGCTTTGGGCTACTGACCTGGTTTGAGTACAGCTCTGCCACTCACCTGTTGTGACCAGTGGCCATCTGCTGTGCCTACCAGCCTGCCAGCACAGTATCCCTTCTCCTGCTTTTGGTTGCAGCGCTCCAATTTTTCTCTAGGGATTACTCCTCTCCCACTGCGTCCAGGTGGTGTGGGACTGACTTTCAAAGTGCCATATCCTCTTGGCCCAAAGTAGAGTCGGGTGACCCAGCCAAACCCATGAGACTCTCACTTCCAAGAGGGTAAATTCTGAGTGGGGTGACAAGCTGGAGCTCATTCATCTTGCCTGCAATCCCTAGTGAGCGCGTCCATCAGCTCCTACCACCTCCACTCCCAAAGTGGAGTGTACCTTGTTTGTCCTTGCACAGCCTGCATGTTCAGCTTTTCCTTGAGTTTTTAAGAATGAGTTTCTCTTGCTGCCACTCCAGCATCAAACTCCAAGTGATGCTGGGCCTGATCCCGGGCGAGTAATGGAACCTCTTTGAGCACCACATTCTGCATCTACATAATGGAGATACCAGCACACATTCATGGAGTGAGGGGTAATGCTCTTGGTCCATCAGATGTTTTATAGATATTTCATCTCTCCTTCCCTGCCCTGTGGAACAAGCGACCTGCAAGAGGGGATGGAGTCTGCCCCATTCCACAGGTGGCCAGTGGCAAGCATCAATGGCAAAGTTTCCTGAGACCTCGTGCTCTTCTTCAGGACCTCTCTGCTTTGCACGGAATTCCTTGGGATCTCACAGCAGGGCGAGCAGTGGTTTACCCATTTCAACGGGGGAGAAGCCAAATTTCAAAAACACCCATTGTGAGGAAGGAAGGCCTCAGATTCTCCAGCTGTGGCCTTTGCCAGAAGCCCTGGCCAGGCTCCTACACAGCAGAGTATGCTCAGTGGATTCCTCTCCTCATAAAACTGCCACCAGTTCTGTTTTAGAAGCTTATGCACAAGCAGACTTGGCTGTGAGGGGTCTGCTCTTTCCCGCGGTGACTCACTGTTGGTGAGCATTGAAGCTCTTCCGATCCTCCAAGACTCAGCAAGCATCCTCCACCCTGGTCAGCACGAACCTGGAGCTGGCTGTGGCCGGACATGCCCGTCTTCCCTGGGTCCTTGAATTACACTGAACTGGTCTCCAGAGAGCACCGTTCCCACCGAGAGAGTGTGAGCTAAATCGAGATGTTCCTAAGCCCATGGTGGGCTCCATGGGAAACCCATCGGCTACTCCATGGGCTGGCCACGAAGTCTTCTTAAAATAATAACTACTAGTGGTATCACTGCTGTTTATTGCTTCACATCAGGTAGAAACTAAGTGCTCTAGCCCTATTTTACAAATGCAGCATCAGGCTTAAGCAATGAAGAAACTTGACCGGGGTCACACAGCCATTAAGGTATGGAGTCAACACTCTCACCCATGTCTGCCTGACTCCAAAGGCTGTGCTCTTAACCACTGCATCTCTCATGTTTCTGGGGGAGGCCCACCAGGACCCCCATTCACCATCACCAGGTGGGCACCAGCCACCCGGAGATCATGGAGAGTGAACAGAACTGATGCCTGATGCTGCTGCTCAGGGGCTAAGTGGCTTTGGAAAGTGACATTTCCTCCCTCACTTCCCTCCTTGGTGGAGTGGAGGCCACTACACCTCCTCTGCTTCAGTGGAATGAGGTCATCTATAATATTCCACACAGAAGCACCGTGACAGGCATGACCAGCTCGGTGAAGACAAGTGTATGGAGTAAAGGGGACACCAAGAGAAAAGGGAGAGCAATGAGGAAGTGACGGGAAGGAAACGGTTCTTCGGGGGTCTGCTGGGATCCTGACGCAGTGCCTCCCTCCTGCTGCTCAAAGCTGGCACGCCAGGAATGGTACCAGCTGGGGTGCTTCCTCCCGGCCTCCTTGAGGGAGGGGCAGGAGCCATTCAAGGGTCAGAAACAACAGGATTCTTTGAGTTCACAGGGAGTCTTCCTACTATAGGCCTCCCAATAGTTCTGCTAGTTCTGTTTCCCACGTCAGCTTGGGCGTAAAGGTCTTCCTCCATCAACTGGGAAGGAGCTGAAGAAGCTTGAGCTGGGGTGGGAAGCCCAGGCCTCGGACTTCCTGCTCCGTCACTCCCCACAGGCCCAGCCGCCACAGTGTTTCTCTGCCCTGTTCTAGCCAAGTGGCTTCCCCTCGCCCACCCCACCCCCACCTCCTCGTTACAGAACAAAGGAACCTGGCTCTTTCCCTCCAGTCCAGAGAGGGTTCCTAATTGGCTTTCCATTAAAGAGAAAATAGACTACTGTTTCCACCTCATTATTTATGAGCCTTTCTGGAAGTGCATTTCCATGCACTCTGGGATTACTCACGCCCATTTTGCTTGGCCATATTTTATGATCTGTTTTATTTATTCAGGGCCGCTATTGGGTACTCACATCTGAAACCAATTAAAAACCAAGAAATAGGAAAAACCAAATAAACACCTGGAGATGTCCAAAACCAGTCTTTCTGAAGCCTGCAACTGGGGGACTGACATGGGCATGCCAACAGTGTAGGCCATAAGAAATGGGGCGCTCTCTCTTCTTGAGACGTCGGGTGACAAGGCCACACAAGATGGCGGCACATTGATTCAAAGACCTCCTGTGGCCAGAGCTTGGGCTGAGATTGCCTGGGATCCCCTGGGATCTCCCTGTGTGGGGCAAAGGCATTGTGAATTCATTTTTGGATCCCCGCGCAGCCTGGCACATAGGAGGAACTCCACAGCTCTGCTCGGCCTTGTTCTCCTCACCACCATCGCCGCCGTGAGCGTATGTGTGTTTACACACCACTATGAAGCAACAATATGGAGAACCATCTCCACGAATTTGGAAATGGTTTGCCTTCTATAAAGGCAGCATAGAGGCAGCTCTACCCTGGAAGGATTCTTAGGGGTAAACATGCTCCCTTTCAACCTCAGAGAAACGGCTGCCAAGCTTGGTTTTCCCAGAGACCAAGAGTCACCTCAAGACTGACCCAGGAAGAAGGCCTCAGGGAGAAGAAGGCAGGCCCTCACACCATTTTCAGGGGAGTCTGAAACCTTTCACACGTCTTTATTGGATGTGCTTTGGAGTCTGTGTCCATGGACAAGCCACCCTGCATCTCGTTTGTCCTTGTAAGATGCAGAGAAGACCCTCTCACTCTGCCTGTGCTCCCCTTCTCCCAACGTCAGTTCCTTCTGGAACAGGAGGCCTCTCTCTGCCCTTCTCCCCACGTCTACCCTGGAGAGTCGGTACATTGGTTGATGGTCTCTGTCCTGATCCAAATGCCCCCTTCCTCCCCCGAGGCTGAGCTGGGTGTGCAGACAGGATGGAGAACGACAGGAGCAAGGGGCACCAGGAGCAGTCGGTCGGGGCAGGTAGACAGATGATATTAATGCTGGTGCATTGCCGAACTGTGTAGAGTTTCAGTTGGCGTTAACGGAAATATTGCACATCACATCTCTGATGTTTTTCCTCTCCAGGATATCTGTGATGTTTATTGTAATCTGATTTCATACAGACACACACACACATTAGAGGATGGGACTGGGCCCCTGAATCTTAGGGATAATGCTGCTTACAGACTTATCCCTCCCAGTCTCTCTCTTCCCTTAGTAATTTACACAAATCCTTCCTTCCTTCATTCATTCGTTTCCTCACTATTTGAACAGTGTGTCGAGTGCCTCTGTGTGGCGGACGCTGGCGGCACATCGGATACAATGCTCCATAAAGCCTTCGGCTGCTCACGCTTCAGCCTGTGCCTTCTCTTGGGAAAATGCATTTGCAAGGGTTGCTCCCCACTTTGAATATAAGAACTATACAAGCCTTCAACTCTTGAGACGGGAGGAGAACTAGGAAACTGACACAACTGTACTTGTCCATAAACCACGGCTTCCAGATCTGAGGTCTGTTCTCCTATTTCTTGGTCACATTCTGGCAAACGTGACAATTTCTCCTGCTGCTAGATGACTGGCCTGAGGCTTCCGAACATGACAAGCACAGTGACCCAATCGCCTGGCCTCGGCTGTCTCCAGCAGCACATGGGGACTGCTAATGGCGGGGATCCAGGGAGCAGACGGGTGTGTGATGGGGGGGGAGCGAGGAGGAGACTGCCAGCACAACCGCAGACTGGACCCTACTCAGAGAAGATTCCAGAGTTTGGCGACATCAAGGCAGGCTGAGTGAAGCAGAATTGCTCTGCATGATAGTGAGAGGAAATATTGGAATTCCTATGCCATTGGTGCTGGGGACCCCATTGGCTGCCAAGGGAAGGCTAAGAAACTCTTCTTATATTAATACTTGTAAATGCATAAAACGAAATATATAGGATGAAAAGGAAACCAATTATATTAAAATGCATTTATCAAAATATTTAAAAATTGTGGTAGAACAATTTATGTGCTACTTCATAAATATATTTAAATAAGAAAGCAATACATTTAAAATATAGGCAACTTGAACTTAATTTTTTTTCTTTTTTTTTTTTTAGGAAGATTAGCCCTGAGCTAACATCTGTGCCCATCTTCCTCTACTTTATATGTGGGACGCCTTCCACAGCATGGCTTGATGAATGGTGTGTGGGTCTGCACACAGGATCCGAACCCGTGAACCCTGGGCCGCTGAAGCAGAGCGCGCGAGCTTGACTGCTATGCCACCAGGCCAGCCCCTAAATTTTATTTTTTAAAGACATATCCATATGGAGGCTGTTCTTTCTTGGCTTGATCCTGGCCCATGTGACACGCTTGTCTTGGAAAGAGGAACACGTATATCATGTTGAACACTCAAATGATTTTGTTTTTAATTTTGATGGTTCCCAGGCTTGAAAATCCTAATTCACAAAGATAAATTTTTGCAAATGTATTTTACAAGTCCACAGCTTGCTTTGCAAGGAACACCCTAGGCCTCCAAAGTTTATGGAGTTAAACTGCAGTTGTGAGAATACACAACTTCACCCTTTGGTGCCTCAACTACTAGGCCCAGAGCTACTCAGGAGATGACAAGTTACATCGCATAAGCATCGGCAGACAGGAACACTGCGATATTCTGCACTTGAGGAGCAGCCAGATAACTAGCATCGTGTCAGAGTAGAGCATAAATGATATTTCAAGATCTGCAATAATGGTAATGCAATATAAAAATATCTGGATTTCTTATGGTGACAAAGTCACAAGTACTACTGTTACTACTATGGTTTGTTTCCTTCACTCACAAGAGAAGGAAATACTAAAATTGAGTTGGAGGTCATCAAAAAGATGCAATTTCCTCCCATCCAAGTTCACAGAGCCCACAGAATGCCTGGGAAGTCCGTGGATGCCAGATTAAGAACCACTCCGCTAGAGGAAGGAGATGAAAGTCAGCCAGATAGCACAGAACCAGAAAATTCCAAACTCAGAGCAGCCATGGAACAGTCTCAGCCAGGGAGCATGAAGGGGCCTTTAAGGAACAAAACCATTCTCCTCCTGACATTTGAGCAGACCCCTCTGCTGCCAGCAAAATCCCCAGACAGGTCTTCCCAACTCTCATATGTGCTTAGAGTGAGCGGGGTTTGTAGCAGAACTCAAGGAAAGGGCTGAATTTCATATTTGAGTCACTCCAGGGGGACTGGAAGTCTGTCAATAGAACTGATTTCCCTGAGGTAGGAACCAGGGGCAGAGAAGTAAGGCCCACCTGGAAATCTGCAGCCCTCAGGGAGGGCTTTGGACCTCCATGGATTGTGGCGTGCAGGTCCAAGTCGATCTCATCGAGATCTCAGGGTCCTGGGGACCCCTGCAGTCCTTGGGTGGCATCCTGAAAGCTCACAGGACCTTTTGCATAGGAGGAGGCCAATAATGCGTAGCTCTGATGTTTGGGAAGCTGGAAGAGGTAGAGGAACAGACAGCCATTCAGGTAGCCCCTGCCGTCTCGCTTGCTGTTTTCACGGCACACAGCCCTTCCCTGTGGCTCCAGCATCCACCAGAGAGTCGAGGCCTCATATGGTTCGTGGGGCTCCTGTCACCATAGCTGAGAGTTTGGTCCTTTCAGAAATCTGAGTGAGATACTGGCTCCTGGCAGTTGCCAACCCAGGCAGTGGTTGCTGCAGAAGCTCTAACGAGAAGCCGACAAATGAGTCCCTTTGCCCTGCCCTGCCTCCAGCAAGCCCGCCGCTTCCCCGCGCTGTCTTCCCCACACTGTTCTGCAACTTTGCCTCCTAATCTCAGCCTCAATTCCTCTTTCCCATTCTTCTGAATGTTAAAGTCACGACCTTTGCGGTTTATGGGCCACCAGAGACCGAACTAAATGTGTTAGCTCTGAGTCCAAACAGTAATAGCTGGCCAATTAAATTAATAATCCATATTGTTACAATGTTTAACCACGGCTGTTTCCTCAGCGGTCTGTTTAAATCACAGCCAAGGCCTGACCTATTAAAATGAATAACTGGAATTATGAGAAACTCCATTTAATAAACACAGTGAGGAACGCAGCACAATTGGGCATGAAATATTTATTACCACTTGAAGCAGAGAGCTGTTTGGGACTTTAAGATGGGATTAATGAATGCGTTTTAATTTCTAGCTCACTAGTTGGGAGGTAGGTCTGAGACGGAGGGCCCTTTGGCAGATTCCTGGAAAAATCAGCTCACGTTATATTATCGCATTGTACTAGGGCTCTTTGTTTCTAGGAGAGCTCCACCAATCCACTGTAAGAGCAGGAGGGTGGGCATCTGATCACCGTCATCTCAGGGACCTAGTATTTGCTCAGTAAATGTTTGCTGGATGGGTGGATGGATGGATGGAGGGATGGATGGAGGGATGGATGGAGGGATGGATGCGTGGATGCGTGGATGGATGGATGCATGGATGGGTGAATGTGTGGATGGATGGACTGATGATAGATGAAACATTGTGACACCTTAATATCTACACTTCAATGACATAAGACAGATAAAACACTTAGCACAGTGCCTGGCACTATCTAAATCCTCAGTAAATGGTAACTGTCCTTATAGTCAGGAGAGCAAAGTCTGATTAATTCACTAAAAAAATCACTGCTTACCTTGGCAACTCCTTGGGAGTCCCAGAGCCACCCCAGGACCCAACTTCCACCCCGACTGGCCCATTTGTCTTTATGTACACTTGGGAGCCTGTTTTAGATTAGATGTTTTTGTTTGACTATTTTTGGCTTTTCTCAGAATGAATTGCTTCTTTCCCTATTTTCTCAAAGCTCGATGTCTTATCCCTACATTCGCCCCAACATGCCCACATTTTCCAAGGTATGACTATATTTTACAAGGTCTGTTCCCTTTTCCCAGACATCAGCTCTGAAGCTATGATCATGGGTTTAGACAATGTGGTTGCTGTAATGATAGCCCTTAGCAAGTCATGTGAGCATGGTGGTTATTGGGGATCTATGAACAAGATAACTGGGCCTTCCGATGGGAGAGCCCCCAGTGGGAAAAGGATCGGTCAGCTCCTGCCAGAACTTGCTTTCCAGAGAAAGGGGAAAGCAGGCAGACGGAGCCGTCCGCTGATGGAGCACATGTGATGTGAGGGCTGGGGGCGGGAAGGTAGATGCAGAAAGGCCCAGCCCTGCTTTCCCTTTGAGAGCCAGAGGGCATCTCCTGGAGACCACAAAAATGCGTCCGGTTCAGTCTCTACATCCCCAGGTCCAAAATTAAATGTATTATTGACTGCAAAACATGCAAATGATAGTCTCATCTTGAATAGGGAAATATCTCGAAAGTGAAAAATAGGAAAAGAGGATGGAGCTTTGTAAAGGGGGCTAGATCTCCTTCGTTTGGGAATGATGTCGGGTATTTTCTTCTTCCAATGAGGAAAAAAGAAGGTTTTAATAAGAGCGTTAATGTTAACAATCCAATTTTACAGGTAGAAAATAAGAGTGGAACATTTGTCATATCAGAAAGCAAATAATTGTGTCAAAAAGGCATAGGGCCAACCTGAACTGGCCGAAGGTGAGGAACTGTGAGTATAAAAATAATGATAACTGTATTGAGTCAAAACACATCATGTATGGTCAAGTCCATGAGTTCATAATGATACTTAAAAAAACTCTCACAGATAATTTTTGGAAAAGGCTAGAGAACTAATTCATTTTCTGAAAACTGGCAAATTAAGAAAGGATCAAGGGGGCTGGCCCCGTGGCCGAGTGGTTAAGCTCGCACGCTCTGCTGCAGGCGGCCCAGTGTTTCGTTGGTTCGAATCCTGGACGCGGACATGGCACTGCTCATCAAAGCACGTTGAGGCGGCGTCCCACATGCCACAACTGGAAGGACCCACAACGAAGAATATACAACTATGTACCGGGGGGCTTTGGGGAGAAAAAGGAAAAAAATAAAGTCTTTAAAAAAAAAAAAAAAGAAAGGATCAAGTATTTACCTGCCTTTTTAGCAGAAACTATATCAGAATAACTAAATGGCTGATAAAGGAAAGTTTTTTAATAGATTTTTCAGCTAATCAACACAAAACAATGACAGATTTAGAATATCACCTGTTACAACCCCTAATGAAATAATGGATCCAGGCAACAGCCAGCAAAGGCTTCTCAGATCATTCAGTGAAAAGCCAATGGGAACTTCACAGTGGACAGACCAGAATGGCAACATCTGAGCCCACGGGTCAATTTTATAACAAGTAATGTTACATGCCCCCTCATGTCTAATAATACAAACTACACAGGACTATTTATGAAAGATTCTTGCCAAAAAAATCAAACCTGAATCGGATCTTGCTTCCGGCTCTAGTGACCGATTTACAGAAAGTACAGGAGACAGAAGAACATGTTAAACAACACCCTGGTCACGCAGTCAGAACAATCCAGAATGTGGGTAACTCTACAAGACAATGACCCAGTTACTTTCAACAAATAAAGAGCAAAAAAAGGAAAAGTGGGAGCAGGAATCAGTCAAATAAAAATGACTTAAAACCAGGGGCCAGCACAGTGGCATAGTGGTTGGGTTCACGCGCTCCACTTCAGCGACCTGGGGTTCACCAGTTCAGATCCCGAGCACAGACCTGCACACCACTTATCAAGCCATGCTGGGGCAGGTGTCCCACATATCAAATAGAGGAAGATGGGCATAGATGTTAACTCAGGGCCAGTCTTCCTCAACAAAACAAGGAGGATTGGCAGTGGATGTTAGCTCAGGGCTAATCATCTTCTTCAAAATAAGATGACTTAAAACCAGACACAAAATGTGACGTATTATATAATTCTTTTTATATAAAATATCCTGAATAGGCAAATCCATAGAGACAGAAAGTAGATTCATGATTTCCAGGGGCTGTGGGGAGAAAGGGATGGGGAATAATTACTTACAGGGTACAGGGTATTCCTCTGGGGTGATGAAAAGTTCTGAAACTAGAGAAAGGTGGTGACTATACAACATTGTAAATGCACTAAATGCTACTGAATTATACACTTTAAAATGGTTAGTTGTACTTTATATGAATTTCACTTCAGGAATGAAAAAGAGAGACTTAAGAGACATATCAAGCACATGTCAGTGTGTGGACATTGTATGGGTCTTCCTTCAATAACCCAACAAAAAAAAAAAGGAAACCATGAAACAATCAGAGATCTCTGAAGATATCAGAGAGGTCCGAAGAGATTTGAAGAGATAGCTAGGATTGTAACAAATAAATGTTGTTTTTAAATTTGATAATAATACTATGGTTATGTTATAGTAAAATAAAGAATCCTTCTCTGCTTAAAACATATATTGAAAATTTATAATTGACATGATGTCTGGGATTTGCTTTAAAATAATTTGATGTATTCGTCTATGTGAAGAAAGGAGAAGGAGGAAGATATAAGTGAAACAAGAAATCGGCCACATGTTGATAAATGCTGAAGTTGGGTGATGGCTACATGGGGATTGTCTCTGCTTTTGAATTTTTGAAAATTTCCATAATAGAATTAAAAAATAAATCTGAAAAGTTGGTCAACCAACATTTTAAAAATAGTTAACCTCCCTCATGATCAAACAAATGCAGATTAAAATGACAAGATACAATTTTCAACCTATCAGATTGGCAAAGGTTTAAGAATGTTAATACTCAGCACTGGCAAGGATGAGCATAACAGGCTCTCTTGTGCATTCCTGGTTTAATTGGTATGGCCTTGATATCAACTTATTAGAAAGCAATTTGGCAATAAATAAAAAACTCGTAAATATATGGATGCCCTTTGCCCCAGGAATTCTACTTCTAGTAATTTATCCAAAGGAAATGATCAAACAGGAGTACAAGATATCTGGTCAAAACTGTTTATTACAATATAATTATGATAGCAAAAAAAAATTCAAAATAACCTAAATACACACCAATAAGGAAATGGTTTTAAGACAAAGGTATATTCACAGAATGGATACATACAGGGCCATTAAGAACTATGATGCAGATATGTATTTATTAGCATTAAAAGATATGTCATAGATATACCAAGAAGGGGAAAAATCAAGTCTCCAAGGCTATAGATAGTAAGATACTTTTTTTGTTTTTTAAAATGTGGAAGGAAAAACTGTTAACAATGATTATCAGTTTTTTTCTTGAGGAAGATTTGCCCTGAGCTGACATCTGTGCCGATCTTCCTCTATTTTGTATGTGGGATGCTGCCACAGCATGGCTGCCAAGTGGTGTAGGTCCGTGCCTGGGAACCAAACCCTGGCCACTAAAGCAGAGCATGCTGAACTTAACCATTAGGCCATAGGGCCAGCCCCAACAATGATTATCTCTTGATGGTGAAAACACGGATTATTTTTGTTGCTTTTCTTTCAGTTAACTTTATTTTTTCATTTTTCTAAATGAATTTTGAGTAGCTTTGGAATTCTAAATAATGAATTCCTATGTAATTAACATATCTTTTGCCTGATGAAATGACATGATATCTGAAATTTACTCCAGAGTCATCTAGGCCTGGGCTATGGACGAAACTAGTGTGGCTATGAGTTGACAGTCTTTGTACCTGGGTGACTTGGTACCTAGGAGCTCATTTTACTTTGTTCTTTACTTCTAGATGTGCTTAGAATTTTTAATTCTAAATTTTTTTTTAATAAATAATCTTTTTCAGTACAAAATGACATCTTGTTGTCTTTGGTCTCTGCCCCTCCCACAACACACACCCCAGAGATCACAAAAGGCCAGCATCATGCCCAGAGACATTAACACTGTCTGATATTTTGATCACTAAAATGGCTCACTTCTCTGGTGGTCTGGAAGGCATTGAGCAGCTGGCCGGTGGCATAGTGGTTAAGTTCACCTGCTCCACTTCGGTGGCTCAGGGATCACAGGTTCAGATCCGGGATGCAGACCTAGCACACTGTGGTGGCATCCCATGTAAAATAGAGGAAGATTGGAACAGATGTTAGCTCAGGACCAATCTTCTTCACAAAAAAAAAAAAAAAAAAGGAACTGAGTTGGAAATGATGCTCCCATGAGATTCCTTCCCGGCCCACCTAACCAGATAGCTGTCTGGGGCCAGGGGTCCAGACTTCAGCCAAGAGCCAACTGGTCCATGCAAGAAACAAACTCCTAGCCTTAGCACCTTCATCAGTCTGACTCCTGCGTCACCCTATAAGTGATGGCCTGCCATTGCTCCTTCCTGTGTGGTACCATCTCCTTCTCAGAGGAAAAAAGTATGAAGAAGTTAGCAGATTTGGTCTTCTCAGCCTAAAGATTGGCTCTTCGCACTTGGCTCCTGCTTCCTGCTTTCTCACCCAGGCACATTGGCTATAAAAGTGCCTAGAAGGCAGAAATCGCTACGAATATTCATGAAGTCATTATGAATAATCCTTCTTTAAAAATGAATAGTCTTCTGGCTATTCGCCCTGGAAATTGAATTCTTCTCTTACACTTTGAGTCACTTGGAGATTGTTAATAGCAGTGCTCAGCAAACTACAGCCCAGAAGCCAGTTCTGATCTACCCTCTATTTTTATATGGCCTACAAGCCAAGAGTCATTTTTACATTTTTAAACGGTTGAAAAAATCAAAAGAAGAGTAATGTTTTGTGGTGCATAAAACTAAGTGAAATTCAAATTTCAGAGTCCATAAATACAGCTTTATAGGAACATAAGCCACACGCATTCATTTACATATTGCCTATGGCTGATTTCTTGCTACAATGACAAAGTTGAGTAGTTGTGATAGAGACCATATGGCCCAAAATACTTACAAAATACTTTACAGCCTGAACTACTTACTTTCTGGTCCTTGAGAGAAAAAGCTTGCTTATGTCTGGTCTACAGGCTTGGGATGGTCCTAACCACTCCCGTGATTCCCTCTTGTCTAATAGAGCTGGACTGCAATGCCATACACTGCCAGTAGGTGAGGCTGTTCTCCACACATAGCCTGAAACGATCCAGATTTCAGGTGTTGGTTTTAGAAAACTCACTCAGCCATTCATCGAAGATTTAATGAATGTCAACTTTGTGCTACACATAGTTTTAGGTGCTAGATTTATCACAGTACACAAAACAAGCAAAAAACCTGTTTTCTTGGAGCTGAGGTTCTACTGAGGAGAGAGGACCACAAAAAAGATGAATAATAGAGGGCCGGCCCAGTGGCATGGCAGTTAAGTTCAGGCACTCCACTTTGGCGGCCCAGGGTTCCCAGGTTCGGATCCTGGGCACAGACCTATGCACCACTTATCAAGCCACACTGTGGCAGGCATCCCACATATAAAATAGAGGAAGATGGTCACAGATGTTAGCTCAGGGCCAATCTCCCGCAGCAAAAAGAGGAGGATTGGCGGTGGATGTTAGCTCAGGGCTAATCTTCCTCAAAAAAGAAAAAAAGATGAATAATAATACACAGTGTGCTAAGGGGCATTAGGTGCTATGGAGAAAAATAAAGCAAAGCAGGGCATACAGAGGGTCAGGGAAGGGAGAGGAGCAATTCCAAATCGGGTTAGGAAAGGCTTCATTAACAAGGTACCATTTGAATAAAGACTCAAAGGAGGTGGGAGAGCAAGTCCTGAATACGTGCAGCACAAGAACATTCCAAGCACAAGGCACAGCAAATACAAAGGCCCCACTGAGCACCATGCCCACTATATTCAAGGACCACCAAAGGCAGTGAGCTGGAGCAGCTGAGGTCACGGAGGGCAGGGGTAGACAGCAGATCACAGGGGCTTTGCAGGCCTTATTGAGGCTTTTATTCAGAGTGAGACAGGAATCCAGTGGAGGGTAAGAGCAGAGAAGTAACATAATCCGATTTCCAATTCCTTATTTAATATCGGTCTGAAATATTTACAACTTTATACAAAGGAGGCATACCTTTCCTTTATTCTGATTTCTTAAGTTTTTTTTTTTTTTTGGTAAATGAATTGGATTTTCCTACTGGCTTCGTCACTTCAACCCTGCTTTTCTTGTTTATTTGTTTTATTTTGTTTGTCTTTTGTGAGGAAGATTGGCCCCAAGCTAACATCTGTTGCCAGTCGTCCTCTTTTTGCTTAAGGAAGATTGTCACTGAGCTAACATCTGTGGCAATCTTCCTCTATTTTATGTGGGACGCCACCACAGTGCGGCATGATGAGCAGTGCCAGGTCCAAGCCCGGGATCAGAACCTGCAAACTCTGGGCTGCTGAAGCAGAGCACATGGACTTAACCCCTGCAAGACTGGGCTGGCACCCTCTTTCTCAAGTTTAAAGAAGAATTGAAATATATGAGGAGAATTATAAAAAGTTGAGGAAAGGGGAAAAAGCACATCAGTATTTCAGTTATCCATTGCTGCATAACAAATCAACCCAAAGCTTAATTGTTAAAGAGCAATGATTTTTTGTTTCCCATGATTCTGTGTGTTGAGTAGGATCAGCTGCGCCATTCTTCTGCTTTTTTTTTTTGCCATCAGCTGAGGTCACTTATTCAGCTGAACTGGGCTAGAAAGTCCAAGGCTTCCCTCATGCATCCAGAACATCATCGTTCCTCCACGTGGCCTGACCTCATGGCCAGTTCAGGTTTCTTTACAGCATGATGGTCTCGGAGAGTCAGGGTTTCTGGGACTTCCTTTGGGGAAGGTGGCTTCAGAGGGAAAGAAGCTGCCAGGACTCTTAAAGGCGAGCCCCAGAAGTGGCACAGCTTCCCTTTGGCTACATTCTACTGGTCAAAGCAAGTCAAAAAGCCAACCCCAATCCAAGGACAGGAGAGAGAGAGTCCACCCAGCGATGGCTGCTTGTTGAGTTGAGCAGCCTACAATGTACGTGGAGGGAAGAAACTGGTGGTGGACATCTTTGGAGACTCTCCCTGCGGGCAAGAAGCATTGATTTTCCTCTCCATAGAACCACGAAACTCTTGGAGTCGCCTCCTCTCCTTTTGGCCATTGTTTGTGCATGATATTGATAAGGTTGATTGGCAGGCTATGATTGATTAACTTCCTTCTTGAATCAAGAGATGGTCTAATTCTTGAAAGTCATTCTGAGAAGCGTCTTGAGCCCTGCATCCATAGAGGCTGGGCTCGCTTTCCTCGCTGGCTCTGCAGGCGCAGCTGTCTGCTGAGCCTCCTTGACGTTCCTGGGCGCTGTCACACTCCAACAGGCAGCTGGGCTAATCTCAGAAAAGAGGCGGGTGGTGTGGCCTTCTGCGGAATGTAGGGAATGTGATGCAACTCTTTCCCCAGAAGAAGCCAAAGCTGGCCAGGCTGCCGGGGCCGTGATGCTGCCCCACCTCCCCCAAAGGAAAGACGTGGAGGACTGGGCACTGAAATGACCTCCGGACTTTAAAAACAAAAACAAAAGGGTTTTTTGGAAACAATTTTAGATTCACAGAAGAGTTACAAAGACAGTACCGAAAGTTCCCCTATACCCTTCACCCAGCTTCCTCTAATATTATCACCTCACATAACCGTGGTCTGTTACCGTAACTAAGAAATTAGCATTGGTCCAATACTATTAACTAAACGACAGACTTATCCAGACCTCTCCAGTTTTCCCACTAATGTCCTTCTTCTGTTCCAGGATCCCATCTGGCAGCCCCCATGGCATTTAGTCCTCCTATCTCCTTGGTCCCCTCCAGTCTGTGACAGTTTCTCAGTCTTTCCTTGGCTTTTCTGTCCTCACCACTTTTAAAGAGTAGTGGTCAAGTATTTTGTAGAATGTCCCTCAATTTAAGATTGACTGATGTTTTCTCATAATTAAACTGAGTTTCGAGAAGAACGTTATAGAAATGATGCCCCCTTCTCATTGCACCATATCAGGGGCACATGACATCCACCTGTCTTATGACTGGCGATGTTATCTTTGACACTAACCTTAGTTAAGGTGGTACTTGTAAGGTTTCTCCACTATAAAGTTACCACATTTCCCTTTCCATCCTCTGCTCGTTAGACTCAAGCCCACACTCAAGGGGAGGGGAATTGAGCTTTTCAAGGGAGAAACCTCTGAGCTTTTAAAAATACACAGCGCGCTAGGGTGGGACTGCCAGGAGCAGGGTGGGCCCCAGCCCTGCCCACTGACTGGCTGGTGACCTTGGATGAGTCACTCCATCTCTCAGAGCTGGGATTTCCCTCCCTCTTATGAAATCCATGATGGCATCCCTGCCCCACAGCTGTCTCCCAGGAGCCTCAGGAGGTTTCAGCTGATAACACTCTGAGCTGCTGGAGTGTAGACCTGATGGCGGACAAAGGGTCCTTGTTAATAACAGCCGAGGTCCTGTTCCAGATTGGTCTGAGAACATCTCCCAATCCTGATGCCCATCATCCACGCAACAGGAGTGCCCCCTAAAAGTGATGAGGCCGTCGCTATTTTTATAAAACGGTCTCATGTTATTGACATGCTCACAGGGGCTTGGTGTCGAAGGAAATACTGCAGGGAAATATTTTATCAAGTGAAGCATTACTTTGTAAAGTGAATAAGTCCCCTGAATTAGCCTTTTTGTGTAAAGTCACCTTCACTGATTGGATTTGCTTAAACCAAGGGGCTCTAGGAATTCCTTGCAAAAGACCCAGTCTTCATGCAAACGCTTCTGAACAGACAGAAGGTTTTCTACGTCGATGGTGATGAGTTAGCTTAGAATTGTCAATTATAGTCATTATTTCACGTCCTTGGAGGGTGACTCTTTCCTGGTGGAGAATCTTGGCCAATCTGGATCTCTGACACCTGACACTAGTGAGAACTAAACCCCCAGAGATTGCTGTTTGGTGATTTTAGCAAAGAGTTATGCCGGGGAGTTATGTTTTTCCGGGGGTAGGTGTATCTGCTGGGATTGGAGGTCTCCCTCCACTTCTTTGGAAATCGCACCCCGCTACTCGGGCCGCCAGATGCGGACGCACAGGCTTTGCCCTGCAGGACTCCGGAGCATCATTCACAGGGGCTCGGATGTGGACGGCGTTCCCTGGAGTTCAGTAACGTGGCAGCCCCATCTCCCACGCTGCAGAGAGCGCTGCCAAATTCACGCAGTTGCGCACCTGGAGTCCAGGCCACTGAGCAGCCTAGAGCAGGGCTGAGGGAGAGCACAACCGCCACTTGGCCAAGACTTTGGTGTTACCTCCAGTTTCAGCTCCACACAATCACTGAGGTTCTGTGACAAGATGGAAGAAGACGGTCATCCTCACCTTTCCCTTGTGGCTACGACTGGACCACACAGCCCAGGTGACATGCAGTAAAGTACATCATAAATGCCCTACCTGTCTTGAGAATGACACGATTGCCTAGGTTGCATTGAAGGAAGGGTGTTAAAGACTTTCTTTGTTAAATGGAAAGAGTTAAAACAGACCATAATTTTTAGCATTCTTTTGATATTTCTTCATGTTATCTACAAAGATCCCCAAAAATGGAAGTGACCCAGTGTCTCTCTTACCCTTGGAAAGGCGAGCCAAGAAAACCACGCACACTGTTCCAGCCTTCTCGCTCCTCACAGCCAGCTTTGCTCTCCTCATTCTGTTCCTAAACACCTCCAACCCTCTGCCTGTCCCATGACTTGTCCCCTATCTGGAAGGGTCTCCCTCTTTCTTTTCTGATGATCTAATTCAGGCCTTTTCTTCAAGACTCAGTTCAGCCACGCGGTCTGTGGGAGGTTGTTTCTAACTGCCTCAGCCCCAAGTACTCTAGGACTGTCTCTCTGAAGAGGAGGACATGTCACCACACATTTCTGCTGCCATGTCGTTTCTTGTTCAATGGAGTGCAACGCTGGACATGCTTTGTTTTTGCCAGTCCAGTATCCACTCTTCGTTTTTCTGGCGAAGGATCTGACTTGCCTTTTGGGAAACACTAATACTCTCATACTCTCTCTCGTCCTCTCTCCCGTGCCTCCCAGCACCCTAGCCCAGAAGAGCACGTGCAACCCAGGTCAGTCAGCACATTCTGTTCCTCGGGTCTGACATGTGGTTCTGGCGCCATCAGAGTCACTGTGTGGGAATGGTCCACCCAGGAGTGGAGCCACGTCAGGGGAAAGCAGAGGAAAGAAAGAGTGACAGAGCAGAAATAAGGATGATGGCAATGTTCGAGCCCCTGGATTCAGCGGTACCTGATGTCAGAATTATCCTAGGACTTTCTGGTGTTTAAGTCTACATATTCCTCATTTCCTTTAGCCAGTTCACTTTCTGCCAGCTGTGATACAAAATTCTTTGCGGCAAGGGATCAGGTCTTATTTACCTTGATGTTCCACTTATGGTAACTACCGTGTTTTGCATGTTTATAGTAAGTGCTTCATAAATGGTTATTGCTCATATAGGGGGAAATATGCTAAATCTGCCAGCTCAAAGGGGGAAATTTTTATCTTTTGGAAACCAAAAAATCATAGTGGTTTTTCGCCTCCCACCTAGACACACAGAGGTCAGGGAGGCAGCCTACACGTCATCTCCCCATCCTCCACTCCTTCTCCTCTGAAGGATGGCTTCTTAATGAAGACTGTGGGCTCTAAGTTCTGGAGGCCTGGATTCAAATCCATATTTTGCTGCTTATAAGCTCTGTGTCCTTAGACAAAGTATGTCATCTTTCCAACGCTCAGTTTCTTCAAATGTGAAACGGGAAAAATAATAGTACTATCTCTTGGGTTGTCGTGATGATTAAATGAGCTATGCCTCATATATAGAAAGGGTTGACAATGTTATTATTATAATTCTTAAAACACCACCATCTCCTCCCCTCTGAGCCCTGTAGCCCTCCCGAGGCTCCCTAGGTGGGACTTTGGGGCCGCACCATGCTTTGGGGACAGGGGTGGGAACAGAGTGAGAGTTGGGAGACAGTTGGCCAGAAGAAAAGGCGGCAACATCCCAAGTAATAGACAAAGAAGAACTTAGGTTCCCATTACTGCAGCCAACCTCTACCAGGAAGAAGGACACCACGCCCTCGGGCTTCACAGATCCTTTGTTTTTCTTTATGGCCCAGAAATGGCAGAAAGAACGTGAGCTCTGGGGCCGGCCCAGTGGCGCAGCGGTTAAGTGTGCACATTCTGCTTTGGCGGCCCGGGGTTCGCCGGTTCGGATCCCGGGTGCGGACATGGCACCACTTGGCAAGCCATGCTGTGGCAGGCATCCCACATATAAAGTAGAGCAAGATGGGCATGGATGTTAGCTCAGGGCTGATCTTCCTCAGAAAAGAAAAAAAAAAAGCAGAGGTTGACAAACTATGCCCCAAGCTAAGACTAGTTTTGAGAAAAAAAAAAAAAGAACATGAGCTCGGGAGCCAGACTTATCATTCAGATTCCAGTTCTGGTCCTTCACAGCACTGTGACCTCTCCGAGCCTCAGTTTCCTCATGTGTGAAATGGGGCTTATTGTACCAACTTTGGTGAGGAAATCACTTAGAATAGTACTGAGTACTAAGTACTCAGGTCATTATTCAACACAGATGTTTGGAGTCTTGTCGACAACTCAGGCCTTCTGACACATGACAGGGTGAACAGTACACATGTACTCTACCCTCGTGGACCTTAGACTGATGAGGAAGGGAGTTATCAATCAATGAAGTCTAATAAAACATGGTGAGTAATTTGATAGGGAACAGAGGAAGAACTGAAGGACTTACAATGGGAGGTTCGACGTAGGTTAGGCATTTAGGAGATGAGTAGGAAGAGGAGGAGTCAAAGGACTGATAAGGGGCAGAGAGTGAAATAGAGCAAAACAAGGAGAGTCATGGGGTGTGGGACATTAGGACCGTCTCTCCAACATCCAGTCTGCCCCTCAGCCTAGGGAATGAGGATGTCCCTCATCCTAGCTCCAGGGGTAGTTTCAGCCCCATGTCACAGTAATTGTGTGAGGTGGCCCAGACTTAAGCCAAACAGTATGTGGCATTCCCCTGCCCATAGCAATTGGTTAAAGATGGTCCAATTACAGCAAAGATAAAGATTCTTTCTCCCGCCTTGGACATGATATAAAAAGCTCATTTATTGTTGGAAGCCATCTTACAACTATCAGGGAAACCAGGCAGAGGACAAAGCCAATACATCATAGAAAGCAAAGGTAAGAGAATTGCAGGGCTAAAGTCCTGATCAAACTGTACCTGAGGCCCACTTACCACTGGTCTTCTGGCTGATACATGAGCCAATAAATCCGCTTCATTGTTTAGGCCAGGTTGAGCTGAGCTTTCTGTTATTTCAATGAAATTATTCTAACCAATACCCAAGGGAAGAGTAGTGTGAAAAGTAGGGAGCAAACAAAACAGTGTCTGATGATACCGTGTGTCAAGCAAGACAAGGACAAAAAGTACCCGTTAGATTTAGCAACATGGAGGCCACTCGTGACCTAGGTGAGATCAGTTTCAGGGGTAGGGGCAGGGTGGCAGGGAGAACCCTGTGCAGGCTTCTGTTGGACATCTGAGTGGGCAGAGGACCCCCTCAAGCCATGAACCTTTGACTGTGCTTTGAGAGACACAAGAAATCCTAGTGCCTGTCACTGCAGAGAGATCAAATTTCCTAAGATTTTAGACATTCTGTCCCATTGTCCACACTGTCCATCAAAACATTCCCCCCAAATCCTTTAACTATCTGAGTTCTATGCCGTCCTGTAGGTTTAACTATAGAAAGAACAGGATTTAGAGTAAACTATGAAAGAAGCTTCCGTCTCAGCTGACCAGTTGGATTAAGTTCTGGGCTTTTTCCCTCCAAGGCAATTTAACCTTTTCCTAGCTCTTTCGGGGTGGGGACTCACACGGCCCTTGGAGAATTAGATTAAAAATGATGGACGCTCTCTGTAGGAGAGAAAATGCCCCAAATTCTGCATACATGGCCAGGGCTTCACCAGTCCTGGGAAGCCGGACTTGCAGATTATGTGGATGCTGCCCAAGCGTTCCGTCATTGACAAGCTCTAGTGAATCCGTTTCGTTAAATGGGGTCTTGTTCCCATGAATCAAGGATTCCAACCCATCAACTAGCTCCTTCTTGCTGCCAATAGCTCCTGGAACCCCAGCTTTCTCCTCTAGCCTGCAGGAATTGATCAGGGAGGGGTTACAGCTTTCCCGCCCTGTCCAAATTCACTCATACCAGCCTCGCCTCTCCCTGTTCTCCCAACCACTCCTTCCCCGGGCACAGATCTGCGGCCACGCCTTAGTGAAAGGCGCTGGATTTAGGAGGTGTCTATGGTTATTGCTCTCAGTCACTCCCGCCTTTATTCCGAGGATCCTATCAGCGTGGTGAGCAGCAATTCTTAGACATTCGTCCCACAAAGCCCCCGGAAACCACACCCAGGGATCAGGTGGTGGCGAAGACACCCCAGTCCTAGATGTGACCTGCCACGAACACGTTCCCTACCAATGGCCTCCATTCTTCTCATTGTGGTGACCTGTCAGCGTAAAAGAATTCACTTGTCCCAAAGTGCTGGTTTCAGCCTGGCTCAGGGACTGGCTGGCGAGGGGGAAGGGATGTCCAATCTGAAGGCAGCTCTTGCTGTCTGGCCTGGAGCAAACGCTGTGCCCTAACGGTGCGCACTTCCCACCCGAGCAGAAGAGAGGGGTCTAAAATGTTTTGTGTTGACCTCTGTTAGCACTTCTAATTATGCCCTGATTGTCTGCATACTCGCCAGTCATCCTCGCCAGCTCCTTGAGGGTGCGGCCATGAATAATTCACCCTTGTGCCCTGCGGAGTTCCGACAGACAACAACATTAATAAGAGCGAACGTGGACTGAGCTCTCCCCCGCTCTGAGAATGGAGGTCAGCACCATGCCTATCTCCCTCACCCCACTATCGTCTATTATGAACCCCACTTCAATTTTTTCTTAACTTTTCATTTTGAAATAAATTCAGACTTACAGAAAAGTTGCAAAATTAGTATAAAGAATCCCTGAATAGCCTTCACCGAGCCCCTGCAATGTTAACATCTTGCATGACTGCAATAAAATAATCAAAACCAAGAAATCAACGCTGAGTCAACGCTATTAATGAATCTACAGACATTATTCAAATTTCACCAACTATACCACTGCTGTGTTTTTTTTTCTGGTACCGAATCCAAGATCTCACATTGCATTTCGTTGGCATGTCTCTGGTCTCCTTTCGTCTGAGACAGACCCTCATTCTTTCTTTGAAGAGTATTGGCCAGTAAGTTATTTGTAGCATATCCCTCCATGTGCATTGATCCAATGGCACCTCAAGATTAGATTCAGATTACGTACTTGGGGCAAGAAGATCACCAAAGCAATGCCGTGCCCCTTTCATTGCATCATAGTGGGTGGCACATGATGTCAATCAACCTCCTTACTGGGAATGTCAACTTTGGTCACTTGATCTGCCAGGTTTCTCTACTATCAATGTACCATTTTTCCCCTTGTCATTAATAAATATCCTGTGGGGAAATACTTTGAGACTGTGTAAATATCCTGTTTTTCATCATACTTTGGCCCACTAATTTGAGCATCTATTGAAGATTCTCGCTCGAAAACAATTACTACTGTGATGTTTGCCAAGTACTGATTCTCTATTTCCCTATTTCCTTCCACACTGAGAATTGGAATTCTACTGTAAGGAAGATCTTCTCTCCTTTTTATTTACTTATTCATTTACACAAGTATGGACCCATAGGCTATCAACCTCATTTTACAGATGAGAAAACGGAGCCTGGGAGCTGTTAGATAAGCTGTCTGGGGTCACAGAGCTAGGATAAGGGACAACCAGGACGAAGTCTTGGGCGGCCTGAGTCCTTAACTGATAGCTTCTTCTTCCTGACAAGGTGAATTTTGTAACTTAGCATAGTTACCTCTTTGCTTTCGTTCCCAGGAAGCTCAAATTTAAAACCACCTTTAGTAATGTTGCCAGTTCTTACAAGATGCAAACTTCGCCTCTGACATCCTCCTATAATTGTATCCTATTTCTCTCTTGCTCCCCTGTCTTCATCTGTGTTTTATTTTATTAACCATATTTGTTTTTGGTTTTTTTGGTACATCACCTTACATCTCTCTTTGGGGGAAAATTACTAGTAAATAAACACATGTCTGAGACTAGAACGTGGTAGGTTGTTTGTTATTGTTTGAAGTAAATCAATTTGATTGCCGAAAGATTGTTTCCTGACAAGAGTGTCCACGGAGCGGTCCCCGAGACTTATTCAAGTGGACAAATTCACAAAATATGTAGAAACACACACCTTCTCTCTGTGCCCCACAATAAATGAGGGAGTCCAGATAGAGTTATCAGAGGACGTAATTATGACAGCCAGATTCCAAGTGCCGAAGGCCCAAAGTTGCCATATGGAGGAATCATTGTTAATGATGCCCCATGTATTTTTAAGATGAAATTCCAAATGACTTATTCTGGAGCATAGTTGGAAGATTAAAGGGGCTGGTGGGGCAAGCAGTGAGCTCTCTGAGACTGCAAGTATTCAAGCAGAGCCTTCCAGAAGACCAAATACAAGTGTGATTGCAGGCCATGCCACGTCGCTTGGAAGAGGTGGGTGGTAGACCTCTGTACTTTGCCTCCCAGAATCCTTTTTCCCTCCGTCTGGGAAGTGGGTCTAAAGTTCCTTTGGGAATGCATCTCTCCTGCACTCTCAGCTGTGGTTACAGTAAGCTGAATTCACCCACAGCTCCAGGGGTTTAAGCCAATAAGCCTAACCCACTCCCAGCCATAATGACCAGTTCAGGTATGGGCAGGTAACAAACTCAGAGCCAGAGACATGACAGCTAGTTTCTGGGGCCTTCTAAGAGAAAAAAGCTCATCTCCTCCATGGAAATTTATGGAAGAGATGCTCTCTCTTCCTGCAGTGGTGGAGTAAGAGGGTGTGAGGTCAGGAACCACTGCAGCCATCTTGTGATCTTGCAATGGAGTTTGACTGAAAAGGAGATTAAAGCAAAGAACTGGACCTAAGAAATGAAAATATGGTCGAGGCTGTGTCTCTAGCTCCATCAGGAACCAATTCTTTCCTGTTGGTTACAAGAGCCAGTGAATTGTCATTTTTTTATTAAAACGGTTTGGGTAGAGTTATTTAGCGTTTGCAAGTGAAAGAATCATAAATGACAAAACTAGATGAACTAGAAGTCAGATTTAGTTTCAGAATCACTGAGAGAGTTTGTTAAATGCACAGATGCCCAGGGATTCTGAGTGTCTAATAAACACCACCAGTGATTCTGGTGCACACCCAAGCCTGGGGATCAGAGATCTCTGCTCACACACATGACGACTGGCCATCGGGAGGTCCACGCGCGGCATGTCCCTTCTGCTTCCTCCCCTCCCGCCTCTCCTCTGCCAGGTGACAGACCCCCAGCGAGGAGCCCTGGCCCCAGCACCTGAGCTTCAGCGCTTTCTATTTATACGCGAAATTGCTTGCATTTTCCTAGTTAGCGGCAGATCTGCCTGTTTGATGTTAATGAGTTTGTGAACCCAACAGAAACATAAAAGATGAGGCCCTTCCAAAGAGAGAAAATAGAATATAAAGTGCCATCCAAAATGGGACGAGCTTGAAATCCTCCTTGAATCTCAACAGCCCCTTTCTGTCTTCCCAACAGGGCCCCTTTCATCCAACGGAAGAAATCAAGAGAAAATGCCATCCTGGTGAATATCCTGCAGACCCAAACCAATCTGATTTGTCTGGACAAAGAAAATGAGGAATTTGGCTGATCAAAGTGGGCACAGCTCCCCTTGAAACTCCTCCCACCACATTAGGCCTCCTGTAGACAAGAGACACACGTTTCTCACACACACTCATTTTCGAATAGCCCCTTGCATCCCGGTGCAAATCTTAGCTGTCTCCTAATAACCCACTTTAGGACACGGATGTTCTGATCTGATATTATTAAATGGAAAGTAGCCGCTTTCTAATCTAGAGAGAGGCAGGGGCATTTGTAACAGCGAGAATCAAAGGCCTGGTCTTCTCTGTTCCTAATTATCAATAGTGTTTTATAATCTTATTAATATTGATACACAGTATACTGAAGATCTGTTAAGGCGTAATGTATGTGGGAGATAATTAACAGGATCCGCGTCAGATCAATCGCCTATTTGACAGCCAACGGTGTGTGGCTTATAAATTATACATATTCTAGGTATTGCTCAAAATGTTTAAAGTTTCAGTCCAATCCTTCCAATCCAGCTCTGGGGGAAGGCGTGAACCTAAAGGTACCGTCCCCAGCCTATTGGAGCCTCCTCTGCACACACAGGACTCACTCGTACTTAAAAATCAAAGCGTTCCATTAACCGCCGAGATCTAGGCACAGCATAAAAACACACCTTCTCCTTGTAAAGTGCGGAAAAACAAAAGGTGAAATCTTGTAAGAAAAGAGATGATTAATAAAAGGAAGGTAATTCGCCTTTTGATTTCTGAAAGGAGGTAACAGTTGGATGTTTCAAATGGGATAGCGGATCTTTCCTGCCGGCGCTCGTCTGCAACAGGGTGAGACCGGGGGTTGCAGTAAATACAGTGAAGAGGCCCAGTTAATGTGTATGTTTCGGTGGGTTCAAGAGCTTGAAATCTCCTGATAAAGTACATGTGTGTGTGTGTGCATGCACCTATATGTGTGCACATATGCACACACGTATAGTGAGGGCAGTTAGACACTAATTTTTTCCCTCGGACAGCATCTGTTTAGAGATGACCCCTCCCCCACTCTATAATAATCCCATTCAGGCCGCAGGGTTCAGATAGGGCTGACCCTACCTTTACCCCAGGGGTGGGCATGTGACCCAAATTGGTCAATCAGAGCCCCTCTTGTGAATTATTTTTCAGAAGCATTGAAAAAGATTGTGGAATTTCCCACTGGGGTGTTAAGCAGGAAGGGCACAACCCTCGTACTGCTGGTGGTCCCTTTGCCATGAGGTAGAAAGAGCCTGTCTGAGAAGAAGCAAGGCAGAGGAAAGCACAACCAAGCCATGAAGAGAACTGCAGCCTGCTGATATCACATGAACCCCTAGATCCAGCTGTACCTGAAGTTCACACTTGGGCTCCCAATTATCTGAGCCAATTGTTAATTCCTTCTCTGCTCAAGGTAATATGAAATGAGTTTTTATCGCTTAACTGAAGAAATTCTAGCTAACACAGGAAATTAAGGCAAGATTTTTGGCCCCTTTTCTTTTCCTCTCCACAATATAGCTGAGAAAGCTAGGCAAGACATTCAGGTCAGGAGCTGGAAATAAGGATAAACCACAAAAAAATAGGATCCAGCAGGTTTATCAAGACAGCAGGGCTGGGCCGGCCTGGTGGTGCAGTGGTTAAGTGCGCATGTTCTGCTTCGGTGGCCCAGGCTTCACCGGTTCAGATCCCGGGTGCAGACCTACATACCACTTGGCAAGCCATGCTGTGGTAGACGTCCCACAAATAAAGTAGAGGAAGATGGGCACGGATGTTAGCTCAGGGCTAGTCTTCCTCAGCAAAAAAGAGAAGGATTGGCCACAGACATTAGCTCAGGGTGAATCTTCTTCAAAAAATAAAATTAAATTAAAAAAATTTTTTTAAATAAAATAAAAAAAACAGCGGGGCTGTGATTAGGAAACTGACCTGGTGCCAAATCTTGTAGAATCTCCTGGCATCCATCAAATTTAACTTGGAGACTGCAAGATTCTACTAGAGCTTGCAGCTCCCATCAGAATGAAGCCAGGGTCCCAGCAAGCCCCCAAATCAAGCAGTGTCCTGGCCTGGGCTGGGGGCTGCCACAACTCCAAAGGCACAGCTCCAGGAGACTGAACACTCGCTGGGAGTTGTAATGGGTCACTGTGAGGACGTTGAGTGATGTCGCAGTACCCCATGCATTGTGGTGTCAGGTTCATAGAGGATGACTAGGAGGATACAGAGAAACCCCATCTTTCTTGCTGGCCAGTTCTAAGATCAGTGTTAATGTCAAAGTCACTGATGGAGTAGAGGGGGCCTGCTGCTAGCTTCTATAGGGCCTTGGCACAAATTAGAAAAAGGCGTCCATTTTGAGTAGACCAATTAGAAAAATGGTGCCTTCTCTGGACAGGAATCTGCAGCAGAGCACAGGGCTTGGGAAGAGAAGCTACAGCAGGATTTTAGCCCTCGTTTGCCCCATGAGCTGACACCTTGTGCAGTATGCAAACTGGATAACGGGATGTGGCCACCCCAAGTAGAGACTCTGCAATCAGTCTCCCTAACTGACTCTGACTCATTGGTGGCTCTTCCTGCCCTCAGGAAAATCTCCTGGGGTCAGTGTGTCCGTGGCCTTCTGAATGCTCAGGACCAGGAGGCTACCCTCCAGTGTGTCCACGTGCATCTGCTTCCCGAGCTGAATTCAATGCTACCCTGAGTCCATCAGGTTTGCACTGTTTATCCCACTACGTAGCAATCACCCAATTTAAGATTTTATTTTTTCCTTTTTCTCCCGAAAGCTCCCTTGTACATGGTTGTATATTCTTAGTTGTGGGTCCTTCAAGTTGTGGTGTGTTGAATGCCACCTCAGCATGGCTTGATGAGCAGTGCCATGTCTGCGCCCAGGATTCGAACCAGTGAAACCCTGGGCCGCTGAAGCGAAGCTCACGAACTTAACCACTTGGCCATGGGGCCGGCCCCCAATCACCCAATTTAATTAAAAAGTGTGGTATCCAGTGAAATAGGAATAAGAAAAGAGCGCATGTGGTTTCTATGAAAACTAAATGAACACTTTTGAAAGATAAAGGCAAGTTGCTAAAAAAGAAATTCTTAAAATAAGGAACATTTTGAGGGTGATGGAAATGCACTGTTTTGTACAGCTGTAAAAAACTTTACACAACTGGTAAAACTCATGGAGTTGTGTGCTGTAACTAGATGCAGTTTATTATATGTAAATTATTCCTCCATAAAATTGATAGGAAAAATACTAAGTGCAAGCAAGACGATATAAAAGATGGGGGGAAGAAAACACAAAATCCGCAAAGAGTCTTTCATTCTGATGGTTCAGCATGCGTCTCTAGGACCTCACTGCCCTTTTTACTTTTGAGGAAGATTAGCCCTGAGCTAACATCTGCTACCAATCCTCCTCTTTTTGCTGAGGAAGACTGGCCCTGAGCTAACATCCGTGCCCATCTTCCTCTACTTTATATGTGGGACGCCTGCCACAGTGTGGCTTGGTAAGCGGTGTGTAGGTCTGCACCCAGCATCCAAATCAAGGACACCCGGGCCGCCGTAGTGGAACGTGCAAACTGCTGTGCCACCGGGCAGGCCCCTCACTTCACTTTGAGAAAATCCACAACTGGAAATTATAAATGATGTGCTGTTGGCTTAGGCAAGAAAGAGAAACTGGAACTGCAAAGAGCAGACCCATACCCCAAGAAAAGCCGTGGTTCTATAGTGAAAGATTGGCAAGGAAAATGTACATTACCATGTTTAAATTTTAAAAAGTGTTCACTGTATATGTACATGGATTATTTTCTAAGGATTCCCCATTTTAGCTGAGTTTTTGTGATTAACTGCCAACTTCTGCCAAGATCCCACCACATAGGAAGGTCTTCATCTTGCAGTGGTCTTCATCACCCTGAAATCGCCCTTAAAGGGTGTGGGAGTGCCATATTTCAATAAATCCAGCACAATCTATTTTTCCTCCTTTCCTCCAGGAGTAACAGGTTGCTGGTTCTTCAGTTGAGCTTGTGTGTAATGGTCGTGTTGCAAAAAATGTTGGCTCCCACCCTCAGGGGGGTGAGATTCTCACGTATGGGCAGCCTTTGACCAAGAGAACACAGGCTCACCCATCAAAATGCAATCAGTGACACCGTTTAAATTGCACGCTCTCTCTCTCTCTCTCTCTCCGTATGTGTGTTGCGGAGTCCTTATAACTTAAATGTTTGTACAATTGGGATCCACCACATATCCACGTATAAACAACAGCTTATCCTTTATTAGAATCATGAGATACATAACGACATTTTGGTCAATGATGGACAGCATATGCAACAGTTGTCCTATGAGATTAGTACCGAATAGCCTAGGTGTGCAGTGGGCTGTACCACCTAGGTTTGTTAACTACACTCTATGATGTTCGGACAATGACAAAATCACCTAAGAATGCATTTCTCAGACTGTATCTCACTTGCTAAGTGATGATGCTGGACTATATTCCCACCAACCCCTGAGCTGTGTGGTGGGAGGATGGGCTCTCCCACTTACATCGTTGAGCATTAACAATGGGAGTGTGGTCACCGAGATTGCCGCTCCCAGTTCTTCCCTCCCTCCCTTCCATAGAATTACAATCCCTCTCCCATGGCTTCACAGGGGCCATACTACCTCTCTGCCCCTTAACATTGGGCTGAACTGTTGATTTGGCCAATGCAGTCACAACATGAGTGGACCTAATGGTGTCTGTGCATTTGGCTTGCCATCTTTGGTTTCTGCCGTACACCATGAAAAGAACAAGCCCTAAGAAGCCACTGGTCCAAGGAGGATAAGGGACACATGGACCTAACCCACGGCCCGGAGCCAAGCCCAGTCAATCTACAGCCTAAAGCAGAGCCGCTTTGGCCAACTCATATAACCATGAGCTAGAAATACATGCGTTTGTTATTGTAAGCTGCTGAAACTTAGGAGCCGTTGGTTACGCAGCATTGTTGAGTAAAAACCTTACTGATGCAGCTTCTAATCCAACCCACTGATTTTACAGATGAAATTATTTATTAACGTTGTGATACTGGGCTAGGCAGTTTCTGGTCTCAGTTCTTTCATCTGTGAAATGGAAGTATAGTACCTGACTCACCCAGTGCTCAGGGATGTAATGAGGACAAAATGATCACTGTGAGAAAGCGTGCCCAGTGTCCTAATCACAATAACCTGCAGTGAACCCTAACCTGTTGATAGCTCCCCGTTACCCGCAGAATAAAGCCTACGTTGCCCATCACGGCCGCCAGTCCCCGTGTCCGTTGCCGCCAGCCATAACACATTCTTTCTCACAAGACCCACACATAACACTGCTGCCACTGGAATCCTTTGCCACACCCCAAACTGTCCCCGATCTTTCTTCCTCACTCTGGACCATTCCCTTAGACTACCTTTTCCCGCCACCTCAACTTTTGGAAACCTTCATTGTGTAACGCAAATATACCCTGCAAATGACTTCTCCAATCCCTTTAGCTAAAATTAAGTAATATTTCCTTCTGGACACACACAGATTTTACTGGTATTACAGGCATTGGACCCACATCCATCACCCACACCAAGTGAGAACAAGCTTTCGGAGCACAAGGATCGATTTTTGCTTATTTTCATCTCCCACGGACCCCAGCCTGTGACGTACTCTGTACATACTCGGGGTTTATCGAGAATGAAACAAGGTGTCCTACCCCAGCTCCGGGAGCAGTTACCCTAGCAGACTCTGGTGGTGTATTTCTGCCATGTTCTAGAGTCCTCCACAGTCGATAAAGCATGATACTGACACTCCACCAATGACGACCCGAATAGCTGCCGCCTATGGAGCACTTATTCTCGGGGCAGGATCTGCAGTAAGCACTCTGCACATATTGTCTTATTTAAATCTCCCAACAGCCCTCGCTAAAATTTTCCTCATTTACCTGTAAGATGATGCCGAGATTGCTATATATTGTCCCTTTCCTCCTGGATGCCCAGCTAGACCACATTTCCCAGAGGGCCCTGCAGTTAGGTGTAACCATGTGACCAGGTTCTGCTCAATGGAATGGAAAAAGAGGTAGCATGTGTGCTTCCAGGCCAGGCCTATAAAAACCTCCCCTGCAATGCTCGCTCTTCTCTTCTTTTTTTTTTTGGTGAGGAAGAGTAGCCCTGAGCTAACATCTGTGCCAATCCTCCTCAATTTTGTATGTGGGATGCTACCACAGTATGATTTAATGAGTGGTGTGTAGGTCCATGCCTGGGATCTGAACCCATGAACCCCAGGCTGCCAAAGCAGAGTGAGCAAACTTCATCACCACACCACCAGGCCAAGCCCACCCTTCTCTTCTGACAGTAGATACAGAAGATCCAGACAATGACCTTGAGGCCTGGAGGATGGTGAAGCCACAAAATGGAAAGAGCTTGGGTTCATGAATCCCGCTCCAATTGGAAGGCCCCCTGCTGAATACTCCTATATTGACTGTAATATGATTGGGAATACATTTTTATTTTGTTAAACCACTGAGATTTTACTTACTTGCAGCTGCTACATGAGGAAATTGAGGTTCAATTTAAGTGATTTTAGTCAAGTTACATAAAAGTCGGGGCTTGGATTTTGACTCAAACCTAGCTATCGCCAAGTCCTATGATTCTAACTACTATGCTATACTGCCTCTCGGCTAAGAAAAAAAAACACAAACAAATGAAAACAAACCTCCTCCTGGGGCAAACTCAGGATTTTCTAAACCAGACTCCCTGTGGCTCTGGAATGTCACACCAGCAGTTCCCATGGGGGTTTGTGAAATTACTGAGTTGCTGCCCACTTTGAGGCAAAGGGGGAAGCAGAAGGGAAATGACGTGCACTGAGAGCCCGCTCACGCCAGGCCCTTTACACACACGTTATCTCAGCCACTCTTCACGCTAACCCTCCGGGAAGGTATTATTACCTGCAGGCCCAGAGAAGCTAAGCGACTTGCTCATGGTTCCAAAGTTAACAAGCAGCAGCCCCAGGATTCAAACCCCTGTCACCTGAGTCCAGGTCTGATACTTGTTCTGTCCATTACCACCCTACAGCAGACATCATTTCAGGGTCCATTTCATTCATTCATTCATTCATTCATTCATTCATTCATCTGGTCGACATTTGCTTGGTGCCCACTATGGGCCAGGCACTCCACTAGAGGTCAGGGCCAGGACTAGGCTGATGCAAGAAGGGCACCTAAGACACTGAATCTAAGGAGGCTCTCACTCTCACGTGCTCACCTTGCACTCCCAGACCCTAAAAGTGAACGCCTCCTTAAATTTGTGCCTTAGACACCTGGCTTACTTCACGCTGGTCCCGGCCCTGATAGACTAGTGAGCAAAACCAAATGCGGACTCTGCCCTGAGAGAGCTTACAGCTTACAGTAGGAGACAGACAAGCTAACAGCCTTCCAGGTACTATTGCAAATTTGCAATCATAATACCATAAAACCACAACAGTTTCGTTATGCTCACAGACTCTGTGGTCAAGAATTCGGACACAGGGCCAGCCCTCGGTGGCACAGCGGTTAAGTGTGCACGTTCCGCTTCAGCTGCCCGGGGTTCACCAGTTCAGATCCCAGGTGCAGACAGGGCACCAGTTGGCAAAAGCCATGCTGTGGCAGGCGTCCCACATATAAAGTAGAGGAAGATGGGCACGGATTCAGGACCAGGCTTCCTCAGCAAAAAGAGGATTGGCAGCAGTTAGCTCAGGGCTAATCTTCCTCAAAAAAAATAAATAAATAAAAATAAAAATTCTAAAAAAAAAAGAATGCGGACAGGCACAGAGAGGATGGTTTGTCTCTGTTCCACAATGTCTGGAGATTCAGCTGGCAGATCTGCAGTTAAGGGGTGACTAGAACAGATCTGGAGCTTTGTCATTCGCACATTTGCCATCTTGGCTGTGATGGGTTGAGGGTGAGCCTGAGCTGGGACGGTGTCAACTGGAGCACTGCATGTGGCCTCCCCTTGGGCTTCTGCCTGAAGTGGTCAGTAGTCTGCCCAGATCCAAGAGGAAGGGACAGAGCCCCATATCTCAATGGAAGGAGTACCAAAGTATTGATGGTCATTTTAAACCACCACAATGACAAAAATGAATGAATAATGGAAAAGAAGAAAGGAGCATTATTCTACAAAAATGTGTAACAGGATTCTTGTGGGGAGACTGAATTGGTAACAACAAATATGCCTCATTCAGTCATTCATTCAACCAATCAACATTTACTGAGCACCTACAGGGCACCCGGCCCTCAGCTGGCCACCAGGGAGGAGCCGTTCTGCCTGGGGACAGGAGCACGGGTCTGCCTCTGCTTTTGTGTGGCTTGTTATCGAGTCCTACAGGTGGTGCTGACCCAGCACATGGAATTGGTGCAAATGTGTGTATAAAATCGTGTCCTGAGTCCCTCATGTGTGCTTGCCCTGGGGAAGGAGTTGAGGGTGACACAGAAGGGGCAGCGCTTGACCCTGGAGAATTTGTCATTTGTGCTGTCACCATCGGCAGCGCCATTATTATCATCAGGAATAACTGCAGGCCGTGGTACTTCGGTGTCCTTGACAACCCCTGGCGTTGTAAAGGGATTATGGGTTCGAAAGCGCTCTCACACTCTTTCCCTCACCTCAAACCTACAGGGCAGGAGGGCGAGCATCCCCCACGCTCCCGTTTTACAGAAAGCTGAGCTCCTCGAGGTTAACCTGAGGGCGTGTCCCAGGTAAGACCATTAATGACTGCAGCTCAGCATTGGTCGGTGCCGAAGGGTTTTGTAAAATTCCCAAGTTTGCCTTTTCCCTGCCACCCCTCCATCCTTATTTGCCTTCAGGGCCAACCACTTAGAAATAAATGGATAAAGTGATTGCGCACCACACCTGCGTGGCAGGCATCACGCAAACCACTGGCCTGTTCTAGCTCATGAAACCTGCCCAACCCTCTAGGACAGAGACAGACCTCCTCTCATCACCATCTTACGGACGGACGGGCAAACCCAGCTTAGGAGGTAGAATGATTTTCTCTAAGGTCATCTCCCAAGTAAGTAAGCTGCAGAGAAGAAACTCAAGCCCCCACCAGTCTGACTTGAAGCCACCTGACTTGGGCACCTTCGCACTGGGAACATCCCAGGGCTCCACGACCCACAGCTCCTTGGGGGATGAGGGGGGAGCCTTTGTCCCCAAAGTGCAGGACTGAGATGGACACTCAGTGACCCAGACTGAGGTGCTCTGCCCTTGCCTGTGATGGGCGAATAGTCACTGTCACTGCAAGCTTGGGGCAAAGGGCCCTACTGCTGTTATCAGTCACGCCTGGTCCTGTGCTACGCCCCCTCCCCACCCCCCCACCCCCACCCACCCCCGAACTGAAGGGAGAAGATGCTTCCCACGGGAGAGCTGCAGTGCAGAGGGTCACTTATCTCTTTCCCTGCTGCCTCAGCCCTGGGGACAGAGGTTTGGGCCTGGCGTTGTTTTGTGTGTCTCTGCCACTGTTTGTGTTGGGCAAGCAACAGCTGGATATCCGCTCCACGGTGTCTCAACACATTGGCCTGGGCCAGCCAGCCTTGGCGGGTCCATTCAGTTTAGTTCTCATTAGAGCCCGAAGCTCGGATTTACACAGATGTAAATCAGGTCATTAGCACCTCACGCTTTGGCAAAGAGGTGTGGCCAAAAGGGAATTTAAGGGAGGAATTTAAGGGGCGTGGGGGTAGGGAGCAAACTTTGAGCCCCACTTAATGTTTAACCTCTCTGACAATGCGATTGCCAGCCTTCCCCACCCTTAGCTTCTTGAGGGAGAGTCGATAAACACACCGCATGGATAAAAGATAGGGCTGGGTGGGAAGAAACAGATCACTAAATGATACGTCAGATGCACGGGTAGCCAGCCTGGGCCAATGGGAAGCAAGTTCTCCAGGGGAAGGCTTCCTCCAGTCCCTACTTCTCTCCCTAACCACACTTCTCCCTCCCTTTGTCTGGGAAGAGAAGCCCTCGAATGCCTCTTAACACAGTGCTAAATGGGAGGAGAGGGGGAAATTGAAGGGAAGATAATTCCAGGAGCGGAAAGGGAGAGAGAAAGAGAGAGAGACCCATTTATGGTCAATAATTAACAACAAAATATGTCTCCCTCAAAAAAAAAAAAGAACTTTTAACTTCTCTAATTTGGAAAGTCGAAAGTTTAACAGGGCGCCAGGGTGCTCATGCCAAAACCAGTTTCCAGCTGAGTCATGCTGGCCATGCGTGAGCTGTCACCCCGGCTGTGCCCATCTCCTTGAGAAGACAGTGGTGTCTGGTGACAGTGGGTGGAGGCCTCAAGCCTTCCCTCTGGAGTCCCAGGCGGGAAGATCTGACCTTAGCACCTCTCATCTTGCGTGTTAAGGATCCCTTCACCGGACTTCACAAAACCACTGAGGCTGGTCTCCAGTCAAGACACTGGAAGCATCAGTTTGGGGGTGAAACCTGGGTTTCCATTCTAGCTTAGTCATCACCGGCTGTATAACCTTGTAGAAGTTACTTAACACCTCTGAGCTAGTTTACTTAATGATAGAATGGAGTCAATAAAACTGCTTTTGCAGGGTTGATGCCAGGATAAGACACAGGATATGTCAGGGGTCGGGTCAATTCTAGCCTCCACCTGTTCTTTTAAATAAAGTTTCATTGAAAAACAGTCATGGTCCATTCAACGACTGACAGTCGATGGCTGCTTGGATGCTACAAGGGCAGAACGGAGTGGTTCCAGCAGACACTGTACAGCCCACAAAGCCTGAAATATTTACTCTCTGGCCTTTTGCAGAAAATGTTGCTGATCCCAGGGATATGTGAGCGATGCAGTCTGGGGCTTCACAGAAGTTCACTGGGTGGCAGACGTGGTGGTCATTTCAGTCGCCGTGGCTGAACTCTTCTCGGGAGCGGGCTTTGCCTTGGGCTGAGGGACAGTGAGGAAAGAAGGAAGCACCCCAGCTCTTCCAGACCAGTCACTGGAGCACAGCAGGCTGAGCTCCTGCGTCTGTGAGAGGCCAGTGCAGACCCTCCCCACAAAGGAGCGGGACCAGCACCACGCACCCACTCCTGCCGTCTTGAACCCAGCACCAAGCGTGCAAATTCAGCAAATCCTCATGAAGTCAACTAAAGCGACGTGTCGAATTTGGCTGACTGAGAAAGATCCTCTCAATGAACATTGGCCAATTGATAATACCTCCTTTCCTTTGCACAGCTTGCCCTTCTCACCACGGGTATCTCGTTTAATTCTCACAGCACCTCTGGAGGTGACCATTGTCCCTGGTTTACACGCGAGGAAACTGAGGCTCGTGCAGGTGAGATGAGACCTCTGCTCTCCAGGACCAGGCAGCAGGATTCAAGCGGAAGGCCTCAAAGGCCTGCCGGCTGCCTTTCTTTCTTTCAGCTCACTTCACATGACGTATATGCACTGGACTAAATTGCATGAATCATTCTCTCAGAGCAGCAACGGGAACTTGAAAGGGAGCCTCGCCAGCCCTGCCCACAAATGCCTCCAGCCTGCTCTGTGGCCCATTTGGCCTCCTGCTGGCCTTTCCTGATAGGCCCTGCCTGGGAGAATTGCAAAGCAGAGCTGACAGCCCAGACAGAGAGCCTTCTACTGCAAGTGCTACAAGAGGTGTTGACACCTCAGCTTCAAGGCCCGCCCTCCTGTCCATTGTACCAGTCAGAAGCGCCAAGTCCCTGGACCCCAAATACTGGCCCTCGGGACCATGAATTGACACCCCCCACGTTCTAGGCATTATGTTAGGGGCTTTACACACACTAGTTCAGCGATTCTGAAAGCCCTTTCAGCGGGTCTACAAGGTCAAAACTGTTTCATAATATTACTAAGGCATTGTTTGCTTTTTTCACTCTCAATCTCTTTAAAGTATCCAATAGAGTTTTCCAGAAGCTACATGATGTGTAATGATGTCATCACTCTGATGGCCAATGGAGTGTGTCTTCTAGAATTTTCTTTTTTTTTTAAAGATTGGCACCTGAGCTAACAACTGTTGCCAATCTTTTTCTTTTTTTTTTAATTCTTCTCTCCAAAGCCCCCCAGTACATAATTGTATATTCTAGTTGTAGGTCCTTCTGGCTGTGCTATGTGGGATGCTGCCTCAGCGTGGCCTGATGAGCGGTGCCATGTCTGCACCCAGGATCCAAACCGGCAAAACCGTGGGCCACCAAAGCGGAGTGCACAAACTTAACCACTCGGCCACAGGGCCAGCACCTAGAATTTTCTAAAATGAGATCTTTGGGGGGCTCATAATTTTTAAGAGTGCCAAGAGGTCCTGAGATCACAATGTTTGAGAATCACTGTACTATTATCATCCTTCTTTCTTTTTTCTATTTCTTTCTTTCTTTTTTTTGAGGAAGACTAGCCCTGAGCTAACATCTGCTGCCAATCTTCCTCTTTTTGCTGAGGAAGGCTGGCCCTGAGCTAACATCTGTGCCCATCTTACTCCACTCTCTATGTGGGATGCCTACCACAGCATGGCTTGTCAAGTGGTGCCGTGTCCACACCCGGGATCTAAACCAGTGAACCCCAGGCCGCCGAAGCAGAATGTGGGCACTTAACCACTGTGCCACCGGGCCGGCCCTCATCCTTCTTTTTTCTAACCTCACATGAGGTAGGAACTATCATCTCCAGTTTACAGATGAGGAAACTGAGGCTCAAAGAGGTAAGGTGACTTGCCACAGGTCACACAGGAAGGAAGCAGCTGAGCTGGGAAGGGAAACTGCTTCTGTCCAGGGCCAAGGCCAAGCTCTTCACGTCCCATCTGTGTGGAAGGACCTCTCTCCAACTCTCGGAAGAGAACACCACTCTGCGGGTAGAGACCATGACATAGGGGTGTCCAAAGTGGACTATTTGACTCATTCCTTCTCTTCTGAGAATTCAGGAATTGCCTCTTTGGGTCTGTTTTCTGCTCCTTCAAACAAGACAAGGAGAGTGGTCCCTGGGCCAATGCCTCAGGTCCTTTCCAGCTGGGTTCCCCAGGCCCAGAGCTTCAAGTGCCAACCTGTGAGGACAGGTGAGGGCAGATGACAGAGGGGCCAGCCGGAATGGCACAACGAGGTCGGGGGATCCGCCACATTTGCCCATTGCCCTCCCTCAGATTTCAATTTTCCCTTTTTTTAGTTGGGTACAGAGTCTAGTCAGATTTCAATCCAGTGGCTTTGCCAAGAAGAAATTACTTTAAAAAAAAATCAAAACAAAACTAAACCTTTCCAACGTTGAAAGGTTGGCCCAGCCTTCCCTGCCCTCCTTTCTCTTGCTGCTGATGGCTGTCCCCAGTGGCCTAGGCCAGGACTCAGCTTTGTTCCTGGTGTGAATGAGAGAGGAGAGCACCTGCTCCTCACTTAAACAAACAGCACCATTTAAAATGGGTCCCAGCTCCACTATTGGCTAAGGAGCTCTAAGAATCAGAATCCTGACTTTTGTTGGGTTTTGTGTGTGTGTGTGTGTGTGTGTGTGTTTCACTTCTTTTTGTTTTAGATATTTTATTATTCTGCATGGTTCAAAAGAGGCTTGGGTGGCCCTGGGAAGGCCTGTATTCTTAGCTCATTCTCCTCCCATGGGGCTTTTGTGAACTTGCTCCTTGTGTTGGGCTTATTGTTCTTGCCCAGAGATTTGGGCTGTAAAATAAAGAGATTGGATTTTTAAAAGGAAACAAATGTGGCCAGAATGGAGGTGGCCGAGCAGCTAAATTATACCTGCAAGCACACAGTCGTGGTAGTCTGTGGGGCCTGCATCCTCTTTTCCAGCCAATGGCTGAGCCCCGAGCCGTCAGCCTGAAACCTGGGACTCATCTCTCACCCCCACACTTCCTCACCAGCCCATCCATTCCACCTTCAAGGTCTGTGGATCCCATCTCCCTCACTGGTCTGAAGTGTTTGATGTCACAGAAAGAAAGAGTGTTGGCACGGAACAGGCCTGACTTTGAACCCCACTGGGGCTCCTTCAACCCTCAGCACGCCCCATATTCCCCAGGCTCACCTTCAAGTTCACCCGCTGACAGTCTCGCCCTGAATTTCCCAGCGCCTCTCTCTCTACTTGGTGACCAGAAGCCTTTCCCTGGTACCAAGAGAGCTTGCTTAGCCCTGGAGCAGGGCAGGCAGAGTGTTCTGGATTTAACCCTCCGGAGAAGGTCCCTAAAGAGGGACAATAGTTGGTAGCATCTCAGCTTCCTTGTCCCTTTTGGGGGATGGGATGATACTGGGCATAGGATTGCCCAGAGGGTCCCCAGCCGTCCAGAGCAGAGCCTGCAATACCTCTCACCTCCCCACTCCCTCACTCCTGCTTCCTGGGACCACCTCCCAAACAAACCACCTGCTCCCGAGTCCTTGTCCTGGGATCTGCTTTGGGGTGAGGCCCACACGACAACAGCAGATGACTGCAGCTCCATGAGCCTCAGTTTCCTCAGTGGTAAAAGAGGGTGGCAATATCCCCCTCGCTGCGTTGTTAATTAGTAATAATGTGCAGTAATCTTTACAATAGCAGAATCCAGAAGTGTGCCGGCTGTCTCCTCATGCCCGTGTTTGCTGCAGGCTCTGTAGACCCAAGGCGGGTATTGCATGAAGTCTCATCATTTCCAGTCACTGCGAGTTCATATCCGGTGCATATGCTCTAGGGTTTGGAGAACCCGTGTGACGTGCTCATAGCGATATACTCATATGTTCATTTGGGCCCTTGTGACAAAGGAAAAATGGCTACTGTAGAAAAGGAGGGAAATGGAGGTCCCTGGGTGAGAAGACGAATTCACTATTCATTTGTCACACAGACTTCTGATCCTCTCAGCAGTAGCATGGAAGAGCAGAGAAAGAGTGAATCCTGACCCCATCCCTTAATGGCTGCGTAAGTTTGAGCTGCTTACTCGATTTTGCTGAGCCTCAGTTTTCTGCCTTGCAGAATCGCAGAATTATATTATATCTGCAATATATAATTGCAGAATTATAAATAACATCTGTAAACCCTGAGAACAGAGGCTATCGCAGGGGCAGAAATGAATGATATGGTCTCTGCTTTCAAAGAGCTTAGAATTTCATTGGGACATGAGATGGGACACTGAGATGGCAGAAGCAGGGCATGACTGGACCCTTGGACACCAGTATTGACTGAGCATCTGCGACATCCTAGTCACTAGAATGGAAGTGTCCCCCTCGAGGAGAGTCGGCCCCAACACTACCCACCTGAGGAGTCTGCTTTCGTCCCTTCCTCCTCCACTTCCTGCCTTCCTTTCCTGCTCGTCTTCTTTCTCCCTCCTTTTCTCTCCTTTTCACCCACATTCTTTCTTTTCTTCTAAATCTGTTTGTCCCTTCTCCCCTGCCAGCACCCTAGGCCTCCAACCAGTACCATGACTTGACTTCTCAGGAACCAGAGTTCTAGGAGACCCTAAGCCCTATGGATCCCAGCCATCCTGCAGTGTACACTGGGGGCTGCCTCCTTCTGCTCCGAGAGTATTTGAATTTAGATGCACAGAGGAACATTAGAGCCGCTGAATTCATCAACTACCTCTTAGTTCCGTCATATGTAAGGTACTCTGCAAACCGTGGTATGCTGGGGCCAGCTCGGACTGGCTTGTGAGAACCGACTATTAAATTTTCAGGAATTTTGCAAGTGGTTGATATCACATTGGTAGCTTGAAATCTGCAGTGGGGAGAGTATTCACACTGCAGAAATCGGCGAACACTACAAATCAGAGACTTTCTTTTTCCCAGAGTGCCAGCTGTCAAACATTTACCAGCACACCACTCTATAAACTATAGGTAACATGAGAGGGACGCGTTTGTATGGACACAGGCCCTGCCTTCAAGGAACTGTGTAGCTGGCTTGATGACGATTGTGTAGACAGCGTCACTGATTTACAGTCAGAAGACACATTCCAGCTGAGTGACCCAGGGCAGGTCACTTTCCTTCTTGGAACTCAGTTTCCCGTCTGCTAAATGGGGATTACAGGAACACCTCCTGCCCTTTCTCACTGGGCTGTTAGGTGACTCACCAGAAATGATACATATAAAAGAAACCTGATTATAACCTATACGGGGCTGTTCCAATCATCATAGAAGCATCTGGAGAGCGTGAGACCATCCTCTCGAGTGCCTCCAAGAAATGATTTAACCACACACAGGAGCTGCCTGAGAAAGCACTGAGAAGGAGGACAAACAGCAATGGCGTTTTATCTCCCCTGGTGGGACTAGAAACAGCTTGACAGCATGGCCCTGTCTGCTGTTTCTTTGTGCCCCTCACGGAGTATATATAACTAAACAGATGAGGAAGGAAGAGGGCTCCAGGGAACCTGTGGTGAGGTCGCCCGCAATCTGTCCTCACCGGTCGGTCGGGGCAGAGAAAGTTGTCGCCTCTGCTCCGCTGTGGGGAGGCTGTGGGATTTTGCAGCTATTTGAATGATTAAATGGAATGTCCTGGATGGATGAGAAGGAATGACTACAAGCACATGACCTGGCTTGGGATCTTTACAGAAATGCTGATGTGAAGAGGGAGGCAAGAGTGATTCGCTTTCTAGACTGCACATTCTCCTTGGGCCACTGGTCTAGCATCCTGTTTAAGGTCGCCAGTCAACTGACCACCCCCCTCACCTTCTCCCAGCGCCCCGCACCCCTCCTGCACTCTCCCTCAGGGAAAGTCTCCGGCTACGGCATTTACATTTACGTTGGGAACCACACACTCTGCATTTTAATGATAGGAAAGCACTTATGTCTTTTTCTCTAATGATTTAATAGTCTGTCTTCCCAACCAGATTGTAAAACCCTCCAGGGCATGGAATACCATCCACTGGCTCAATTGCTGAGCTCCTGGCTGCCCTGCACTCAGGACGACAAAAGAGCTAGAATTGACTGTGTGCTCCAGGGAGGGGACCACGCTTCACAAGTTGGATGCAGCATCTCCAGGAGCTCAGAAGGCAGCCAACTTGCACTTTCTGGCTGATTCCTACAATGACCCAGTGAGGCAGGAGGAGTGAGCAGCAGTTTTTGACACTAAGGAAACTGAGGCGTAGCAAGGTTAACACACTTGCCCCAAAGCACTAAGAAAGGGGCAGAGCCAGAATTCAAACTTCAGTCTACCTTAAAAACCCGTGCTCTTAACTACCATATTATTAAGCAAAACTGAAGTAGAGCTGTAAGATTACGGAGTACAGCAGTCGGCCCACATCTTGGGGGAGACGTTCCAGGACCCCCAGTGGATGCCGGAAACCTCGGATAGTGCCGAACCCTATAAATACTGTTTTTTCCTGCACATACACGCCTATGATAAAGTTTAACGTATAAATTAGGCACAGTAAGAGATTAACAACAATAACTAATAATAAAGTTGACTTTGGGGCCATTATGAAGTGAAATAACGGTTACTTGAACGCAAGCACTGTGACACAGTGACTGTCTATCCGACGATCGAGAAGACGACTAAGCGACCGTTGGACAGGAAGCAGATAGAGCAGGGATCTGCTGGACGAAGGGATGATCCACGTCCCAGGTTGGGGGGGGGGGGGCCGAAAGATTTCATCGCGCTACTCAGAACAGTATACAATTTAAAACTTATGAATTGTTTATTTCTGGAATCTTCCATTTAATATTTTCGGACTGTAGTTAACTTGGGTAACCTTGTGGAAAGAAAAACCATGGATGGTGGCGGCGGGGGGGGGTGGTGCGGGTCTACTGCAGGCCTATGGCATTATGCCAACTTAGCAAACTGAGAAACTGAGGCAGCAGGTGGTTAAGACGACCGGCTCGCTTAGTTGCAGGCCGTCTGTACCTACCAAGAGGGTCCCGGAGTTGGTATGAACTGTAAGGCCTGCAGTCCAGGAAATGAGGATCTCGAAGGTGCTGGAGTCTCAGTCGACAGCTCTCAGGTAAGCACAGAGAACGTTACTGTAGGATGACTTTAGGGCTGCTGGGCTCCTGTGTCCCCTCGGTTAGGTGGGGCCTTAAACCAGGGTGACTTGGAGCAAGCCTCCGTCTTGGATCTTCTTCCCTTCTTCCTCCCCTTTTGCTCCTCCTCCTGGAGAGCCCAGGGTGTCTTTGGTTTTTGTTTTTTCACCTTCTCTCCTGCACTGCATGACTGTGGCAGAATGTTCCGGGAACATCTAGTCAGAGAGCATTTGGTGGGCTCCCGGGCCAGGCGGCCACCTGGGACTATTAACATGGTGGCAGCACTGGCCTCCGAAGGGTTAAGGGGACCTGGGGGACAGTGGGTTGGCCCAACCCAGTCCCTCGGGGCATCTCCAGAGGCTCTGAGGACATCTGGGTCATGTGGGTGTTGTAAACCCAGAAGGGACCAGAATTGAAATCAAGACCAAAGGGCTCTGCATCAGTCCCCTTTCTCCCTCAGCCTAAGTCTACGCTAGGCTTCTCCTTGGCTTCAGCAACAGCCATCCAGGCCCAAGACCAGTCCTGGGGACGTAGAATGTCTCAATCTGATTCTCCTCGCATATCCCACTCCTCAGACTCACCAACCTTTCATTCGGAACTCAACTCCCAACAGGAACACTATCATTTCTTGATATTCCTTAGAGTTCAGGCACGGTGCCAACCACTTCCTACATAGGCTTGCCAGATAAAATGCAGGATACCCACTTTACCTGAAATTTGAATTTCAGGTAAATAACGAATAGTTTTTCAGTATAAGTGTGTCCCAAATACTGTATGGGACATACTTAGACTTTTTAAAAAACCCATTTATTGTCTATCTGAGATTCAAATTTAATGGGGTGTACTGATCTTTTTTTCCGCTAAATCTGGCAACCCTAGGTCTTATCTCAGTTAATCGTCACAATAACTGCAGCCAATAGTTACTATCAATATTTTCATTTTACAGACGAGGAAACTCAGCACAGAGCTTACAAACAACAGAGCCAGGGGTGAGGGATCTCTACCCACCCTACTGGATGGATGGCCTCAAGGGTGGCCATGTGTCCCAAGTAAGCCTGCAGTCTCTGAAGTCACTGAATCGCCCTCTGCCTCAGTTTCCTCATCTGTAGTGACTGCAGTCATGTCTCCCTCATGGAGGTGAGGATTGAATGAGTCCATACGGGTCAGGGACTTAGGCCCTCTCCGGCCCACGGTAAGTACTCAATAGATGTTAACTGAAATTGCCTCTTTAGAAGAACATAAGGAAGATTCATCTGCTGGTGCTTTTTCAGAATGCTCGCAGCATCCCCAGGAGGGAGGGCGGGCAGCCATTGCCCTCAGATTCCTTCCGCCTGGGGCAGAGAAGTCGTGTTGGGTCCACAGAGGTAAAAGCTGGGGTTAGAACCCTAGTGCACCATTTCCTGATCCAATACTCATTTCCCTGTAAAATCACCAGGAGCCGGTATCTTTGTGGGGCCAGATGAGAAGGAACAAAAACATTCAAAAACCATCATAGGAGTCCCTTGCCTCTCAGGGAGGAGAAACGGGTTATGGCTTCTCCGTCTCACATTTACCCCCTTAGGGATGGGCTGTGTGTGCCCGGGTCTACAGAGCTAACTAAAACACGAAGCAACCTCTTGGGCTCAGACACAACCAATCAGAAGGGCCCCCGGCCCTAGTGCTGGAGCAGGGTTCCGAAGACCCTTCCCCACAAGCCAGGCAACAACCCTGTAATGACTAGACTTTCAGGAGGCCTGGGAGAGTGGGGTGTCCAGGGTGAAGGACGGGGGCAGCAGGGGGCCCTCAGGGAGCTCAGGCTGTGGCTCTTTGCCAACCAGGACAGACATATTTCAACATTTTAACAGACACACGTGCTGTGAACCTCAGACCTGTGTATCAGGGTGTTCCCCTAACAGACTGTCTCCACCCACTAAAAAAAGAAAGGCTGAGGGATGGTGTGTTTGAGCCATGCCTGGGTGAAACTGCTGTAAACTGTGGAACAGAGCAGGAATCGTAACTGTGGCAATTAAACAGTCAGATAGCAGGCGCCAGGTCCTGCCAGTCCTAAGAGGTCCTTGCCATCAAGGTCTCATAAAACATGGTTGGCCTATGGTATTATGATTTCAACAAACTAGAATAACTGTGTTATGTTGCCTCAAGCAGGAAGAGTCATCGTGAAAGGCTTTTAGAAAGAGCCCTAGACTGGACATTGGGGTGCTATAGTGCTAGCCCAGTTCTGTCCCTGACTATGAGAGTTTGGGCAAGCCACTCCCTGATTTTGGTTTGTCAAATAAAAGAATCAAGTGGTCTATCAGTCATCATAGCTCTTTGGGTTGCAAACGAAAGACAATCAACTCTAACAGATTTAAGCCAAAACCTGGATTTATTGGCTCACATAACTGAAAAGTTCAGAGATAAAAGGGGCTTCAGGTACTGCTGGATCCAGGGACTCAGACAAATTTCCTCTGATTCGGTCTTTTCCTCACACTTTACTGCTTAGGCATGCTCACTCTATGGGGTGACTCCAGAAGTTCCAGCCTGACACTATCCTTATAGCCAGCAATTCTACCAGAAATAGACCTCCTCTATCTCAATAGTTAAAAAAAAATTCTCATTGGTCTGATGCAAGTTATGTGTCCATCCTAAAATAATCACAATCACTAGAATCAGAGGGCCAGAACAGGCCCACTGGCCAGGCTGGGGTGTATGTCCAGCCCTTAGAGCCAGGGCATAGGTCAGCCCCCCGCCCCCTGCAAAGGTCTAAAGGTGCAAGAGTTGGTTTTCTGAAGAAAAAACAAGGTGCTGTGAGCAAAAGAAGGGAGAAGGGATGCTGGGAAGATATGACCAGCAAGTGTCCACTTCAGATGGCTCTCAGGTGACTTCCAGCTCTAAGAGTCTATGATTTTAGGAAATAAAGTTTTTCTTCCTGTCCCTTAGTAACTTACAAAGAGGAGTGCATGCAGAGAAGGTAGTATTCTCTTTTCAGCTCCTTACTGCTTCTTATTCCACCCATTTCACCACTGTTGTGTGTCCCCTTGGGAAGAGAGCAAAACAGAGAGTCGACCATATAAAAAGTCAAAAAGCAACTCTTCTCTGGGATTTGTGGAAGACATTCTGGATCATCCTTCCTGAAGAGCGCATCTCCATGCCAACAACTCCCATACGGATCGTCATAAACAAGGAGGCTTGCACCCCATCAGCATCCACAGCGATCTGAGCAGCCACATTTCCACTCACAGAGCAACAGCACTTTGTTCTTCTCCCTTCCCACAGCATTTTCCCCACAGAGACCTCTGGTCCTTAAATCAAGCTCCCGGCCGGTTTGTATGCTGTAATGGTGATATGCACCGTCTGGCGATAACCAGATCCAAACACCAAATGGTGAACTTGTTTGAGAAAGTGCAGTTTTGTGAGCAACAGTAGAAGGGAAAATGTTAATAAAGGGCAGTGTGCTGAACAGAGGTTAAATACTTTCATACTTCTCAGCTAAGCCAAAAACTTCCCTGAATTCTCATTGAAAAAAAGTTCTCCGTAATCTGATGTTTTACCTCATTAAATGCTGCAATTTGAGAAGTAAGGAAGGACTGAGTTGAAAATCGGCACCTGGTTCAGGTCACTGAGCTGTTATTCTGTCTGGTGTGCTGGTTCCCCGGGAGGGGAGGGCTCACCAAGTGACAGAGAGCTAAGTGGGCAGAGTTCAAGATTTCCTGTGGCCTCCCAGAAGCCTTTTCCTCTCTCAGCCCCAATCCAAAAAGCCCACTCTGGCTGCTTCCTCCATAACTCTCTAAGGCTCCTCAGGACTGTCACATTCTGCCCCCGCCTTTTGGGGAACAGGCTGCCATGTTGATTTTTGAATCCCGGTCAAAGACTGAGAAATCTAGAAACTCTCAGCTCCTCTTCTTTTGAAGTAATTGACTTCTTTTTTTCTGTCTCTGTCTCATTTTCTCCTTCCTTTTCTGTCTATCTACTACCATTTTCTCCTCTATTCAATTTTCCTTTTTTTCTTCAGTGGCGGTGCTGAAATTTCTGACAGAAAATATGGACCAATTAAAAAAATTAATAATGTAATATACCAAAAACCATTCAGTGAGGGAATTGTACGGCATGGAAGTTATATCTCAATAAAGCTTTTTTTTTTTTTTTTTTTAAGGGGAAGAGGAAAGAAAAGATAGGAACTACAATCTGGCTGGGCAGGAGATTGAAGCTGTATTTACACAGCGGTGTTCTTAAGACTGAGGAATCACTAAATGGGCTCAGTTGATGGAGATTGAGTGATACTCTCATTCGACTTGGGGCCTCAACCATTCTTCTTCCTCCCTTCCGAACTGACCGATGAATTTGAGGTAATGGCCAAAACTGGGGGGTCTGTGTACAGAGTATATATATGTGGGTGACAATCTTTCCACCATCCCATAAACTCCCTTCTCCGAAATATCCCGGGTTTTAGAATCTCAGAGGTTAAATTTAAGTAACAATGGCTTCCTTTTCTCAGAACTAGCTGGTTAAAAGGTGTTTGACTCATATTTGTCCAGACAATTTGCTTTTCTCTGTCTTTTTTCCTCATTGACATCGCTTCCTCCTCTTCTCCGTTTCTCAGAGCCGGCTATGGGATTTGGCGACATGAGCACAGCGGTTTACAGGGAAGTTACACAGAGTCTCTTGTTTGGCTGTGGTGGTGGCCATACTTGGAGAGAAGTCTCGGGGCTCCCCTATGCCACCACCTGCCCCAACTCACACACTCTCAGTTCTCCATAGGAAATTCACCACTTTATGGCCTCGCATAAAAGTGCCATTCTGAATAAACACAAAAGTAATCAAACGCTCTCGAGTCCTTGGTCTTAAATATCAGTCATGCTTCGTTGCAGGCACACGGGACCTTTTCCTTGCATGATATCGTCATATAAAGAGCGAGGGCCTTAGGGGCATCTTAATGAGGTGATAATGAGGAAAAAAAATGTTCGGTTTGGAGGGGTGCTGGTACTCACTATAATGTTCAACGTGGGTTTAATCTTACATTGGACTACTTGCAATACAGTATTAAGCAAGAGGAGAGAGGGAGGGAAACGAAGATGGTATTGAGGGGGGTGTGTGTGTGTGTGCACATGTGCAGTATTTTGAATTTTATTCCTTAATCTGCCTTTTATTGCTCTTGACGATCTGCCCATAATATCACGAGCCTTTCTTTTTATTCAGATTACCCAAGTCCTAGAGCAATGGCTCTAAGGAGCTTCCTTCTCCAATATCCAGAGCTTTTCATGTTCCCCTCCTCTGCCTTTATGCTGCCTTCCTTGCTGTATTATGCTGTCTTTGTTTTTGCTTTGTTTTCTAAAATGCTCTCTGTTACTCTTGAAGACCTGCCATTATTTCAAAATGCTTTCTCTTTATAGGATCCGTTATGGAGCAATAGGGTGAGGGAGCTTCCTACTTTGCCATACAGATGGTCTTTATTCTCCCATCTTCCTTCTTTCTTTTCAGACACTTGGAATAACTAGATAGTTGAGAAAGTTCTTTGAAATGGGAAGGGACAAGCCTGTCCTTTACTGAGTGATTTAACCTCTTTGGGGGGAAAAAGATGGTCTAGAAACCAAGATGGCATTGTTGTTACTATTGAATAAGAACAATATATGAATTAAATCATTCATTTGCAACCTAAACATTCCCCCGGGAGCATGAGAGGTCTTATGTATATTTATGCCAAAAATTATGTTTGCTCTGAGTCTTTACCCATCTTACTAACAGGATTCCAGAGTCTTTTTTTTTTTTTCAGTGATTCTCCTATTCCAAGAATTCCAAAGTTTTCTTAGCCATGCCCACAAATCAGTCCTCATTTTTGCTCCCTTGCCGCCATTGCCAGTTAGTTCAATCCAAATTCAATCATTCATCCATCCATCCATCCATTCATTTGCCCATCCATCCATCCATCCATCCATTTGTCCATCCAGCTGTCCATTTATGCATTCATCCAACAGATATTTACTGAGCACTTAGTATGAGCCAGGTACTCAGCTAGATGACTAGGTAGGGATCCAACGGTGAGTCTGGATATCTGCCCTCTGGGAAGATAGAGTTTTGTGAGGAATATAGACAAAGAAATAGACAATTACGACACAGTCAGGTCCAGTGCAGAGCTCACTGGGAGCACAAAGAAGGGGAGCTGGTCAGAGGGACTCAAAGAAAGTGCCCCTAAGGAAATGTTAGCTAAGTTGAGACCTAAAGAATAAGAAGACGGAGGAAAGAGAGGAGTGGGATATTTTTCAGGAAAAAAAAATCTACAACTGTACCTACTACTCTACTGAGCAAAGGAATTCATCTTGCTGAAGCCTGAGCCTCTTAAGTAATGATGGATTTTCATGCAGAAAGAACATGGATTTAGAGAAAAACAAACCTCAGGACTTAGCACAATTTGCTTAAACTGTTCTGGGCCTCAGTTGCCTCATTTGCAATAGGAGCAAGATAACAATTCCTAGCCTAGGCATTGTTGGAAGGGTTAGCTATAATATAGGCAAAGCCCCCAGCATATGAGAGACCTTCACAAACGGTAGATCTTATTACTAGGAAAAGCACAAAAACATATCACAGTTCTTAAGGGCGGAGGTGAGGGTGGGTTGAGCACTCCAGAGAAGCTTACAAAAAAAAAAAGTAAGGACAAATAAACAAACACACCCAGGCTCCATCTCAGGAGATTCTGAGTCACTGGGTCTGGAGTGGGTCTTTAGCATCTGGATTTTTCTAAAAGCTCCATAGGTGATTCTGATATTAGCCATGGTTGTGAGTTGCTGCCTATTTTCATCATACTGCTGCCACTTTAAGTACATTAAAACCACAACTGAGAACATAGTAACCATGATTTAAAGTAACTATGAAACAGAGCTGGAACAGCATGCTGATGATCAGTAACCATCCTCCCCGGGTAATTGAGAAGGGACTTATGAATCAGTGAAAGTGGATCTGTAGAATTTCTCAGGCTCTTAGAAATGATGTCTGTAAAAATGTCTGGCTTGAGTCAGAGTGGAATTTAGCTGTCATATTTCTCTTGACTGACCACCATAACCCTTTGGTAACTGATCTAGTAAATTAGTAACTCATATCATACAGCAGCTTAAACTTTCTAGAGTTCACGGTTGCTTATTGAAAATAGACATCTGGCAGTAGAATTTCCCGCGTAAGCTGTAAGGAAGAATTCAGACGGGCATTTGCTCATGCAAAGTCTCAAAATTTCAATCCACAGTCTGAAATTTGAATTGTTCAGGGTGGGATTCTTAAGGGTACGTTTGTAAATGTTCCTGAACGAATAGAGGGTGTCCTGACTGTTTTTCTTATTCACTCCCTCCTTGAGACAACACCATGTAATAAGGTTGAAGTATGAATTGGCCCAGAGCTTGGGAACAGTTACTACCTACAAATTGTTGGGAAAATCTCAATAATAAGCCAGCTTTCATCTTCAAGGTGACTTTGTTGCCCTGGAGATAGAATAAGAGGACACTAAATATTCTTGATTTGGCTTGAATCATTCCAGAAAAGAATAAGCTGGAATATAACTTTCTCCAAATATGGTCCAAGGAACGTGCATGAGAATCACCTGAGGGAGCCCCTGAAACCTGCTGATTACTGGGCACCATTCCAGCCTTACTAAATATGAATTTCTGGGCGTGGGGGCCAAAGCCCCCAGGTGACTTTAAGAGTCACAAGTACCTCATGAGAAGATGAAAATGTTTTTTGGTACACTCTTCTTTTGCCACAATGGAGTTATAGTTCTGTATTTAGATTCAGAAAAAAATGAGTGAGCTAAGAGTGTGAGCCCTGGAGTTGCCTTCTGTTCCCTATTCCTGTGCTAATTCCCATGAAGAAGTCTTATTCACTTTTTGGACTTTAGTTTCCTTTTCTATAAATGGCACTAATAAGTACCATAATTAAAAGGGGAGTTACAATTCTTGTTCTCCTTACTTTAAAGAGCAAATGAGAAAAATGGATATGAAAATACTTCAAAAACTAAAAATACTGATTTCTATCTTCCAGTCATTTTACATATGAAGGATCTGCAGCTCAAGATGCTCAGCTAATGTTTTTCCTGGCCAAATGCTAACCAGACTTCTTGGTTTGGTTGTTTTTATTTTTATTCGGAGGGACGAGGATGTCCATACGCAAAGAGCCATCAAGCTCTAAGCACGAATAAAATGGTTCAGATGTTGCAAGGAAACAGACAAGGATCACTAAGACCTTAACATATCAATCCAGCATTGCATAATTCACATCTAAAGCAGCTACCAAGGGGGGCAGGGGATGGGGGGCGCTGACTATGTTCCCCAAAGCCTGTCATGTTGCCCACATCCGGGAAGCTGCTTAATCCAGAGCTTTCTCAAACCAAAGCAATGTCCACTATCTTTGACTGCTTGCCTGCTGAGATTGTTTTGTTTCTGTTTCTGGCAAATAAATATCTGGCGGTAGAACAAGCCAGCCTGATGCATTTTGTGACAGATCTTTCCTAATATCCTAATCTCCCAGGCCCCAGACAGGAGTCCTCAATAGAGGTGGAAAGACTTTGTCTAAAATTAATGAATGTATAAGAACCCTCTATTATCTGCCTTCAATTATCCATCGAGGAAAGAGGGCTGTGTCCTTCACAAGCTGCATTCCTTGACATTTTCAAAAGTTTACAAGGAGATTGAGTAACACATTAAATAGTCCTGTATACAGCTGTTCATATTTAGTCACCTGAGATCTCTTGCACAATCCTATAGGGACCTGTCCAATTTTTTGCTTTGAATAGATCTGTTTTCCAGGCCTCAGGGAAATAGGCACTGATGACAGAACTCTTGCAAGGCCCTACCTCGCCCTGGGAGGAAATGAGGAAAGGTTGGTGGAGTGGGAAGAGAGAGGGAAGAGGGAAGAGGAATCATGGTTTTTAGACTCTTTGGAGGATGAAATGATCATCTGGTCCAAAATGAGGCCTCACGTTCATTCTCATCCACCCAGTGGTTCCTTTCATTCATTCGTTCACAGGCCCAGAAGTGTGTGGGGTCAGGGGGGGCTCTGTGCTCTCCTCAGGTGAAAGTGGCTGAGCGCACTGCCACAGCCTGGGTTTGCAGCCACAGTATTTACAAGTCGGGGAAGTTTTTCTCCTGCTTTGTTTGGGAGAACAAAGGACTAGAAGACAACCTGTGCTAAAGCAACAGAGGAGGAAAATCCAGTTCCACCTGGCTCCTCCTTGAACGGGCTCCCAACCCTTTCTGGGCCAGGTGGGGCAGTCAGAGCCCCCAGCCACTGGCGTGGAAAGGAAAACCCTGGAGTCATCCGATCCAGCTCTCAGAGCTGCGTTCTACCAGGAACGGGAAGGCCCCTTCCATGGAGTTAACCCTTTCACTCACAAGTACAGGATGCAAGTCCTTCAAGGCACTGAGAGGACACATTATATGAACTTGAAAAAGATGATGATGATGATGTGAAGAGGATGATGATAACAACGATGATAAAAAGGTCTCGTTTATTGAGCCTTCACCACGGGGCAGGCACTATGCCGTGTGCTCTACATGCTTGATCTCCTTGCATCCTCACAGAAACAGTATGAAGTAGATACAATTATTATCCCCATTTTACAGATAAGGAAACTGAGAGTCAGAAAAGGTAAGGATCTTATTCAAAGTCACACCACTAGTAGGTGGTAGAGCTGGGCCAGTGTCTGTGTATCTTCTTTCTCTGTTCCTTTGGTCCATAGGGATTATAAAATAAAGCGTGTTCCCTTCTGCTTAAAACATCCCAGGTGGCTCCTACTCTACGTGCCTCTGTGTCAGATTACCTGGGAGTTTTCTGTGTAGCGCAGATTGTCCCTCTAGTTTGATTAGGCTTTCTTGGTCCCAGAAGTCCTCTCGGGTCACTTACTGGCTGGTGAAGGGGACCACGAAGGAATGTGAGCTTGAGGAGTCTTTGGCCAGTGTTTTGAGGCCTCCCAAGGACCAGCTGGTGCTCAGCCCTGGAGACCCAAGGACTCAGGATCCCAGTGGGGTAAGGACAGTCAGTGAGTGACATGAAAGCACACAGAAGGACAAAAGAGGAAGCACAGAGGAAGGCCAGGAGAGCCAAGGAGAAAGCAGAGGTTGTCCTGCATACCAGCATGACTTCCTTTCAAATTCTTCAGTGGTGACCAAGTTTTGCTCTTCCAGAGAGGGAAGAACAGCTCCGTGAGGGCCTGCAGAGGCAAGGCCGCTGAACCAGGCTGGGGACAAAGGTGCAAAATGCCTCCATATGTTAAAGAAAACAAAACCTATGCCAACTGATGAGTTTTGGGGGAGTTGTGGAACACGGCCCCACTCCGGAATGAATGTCTTGCTTCCTTTGAAAGGACACAGAGTCCACTTAAATGTTTCCACATGGGTGTCTCTGGTAACAAACCGAATGCAAGACTTTCATGTTCCATCCTGTGTGAGGTGGAATGCTGTGTTTACATCCTGAGCACCCGTCCAAGTCCCTGGAACTGAGCAGACCATCACTCACCGTGTGGGGTTTAAATGAAGAGCACAGCACCTAGATCTGGCAGGGAATGAGTTCAGAAGACAACAGAGGAACCCCGGAGGACACAGGGTACCAACGGGCAGGTGGCAATGGCCAGGCCACTGATTAAGCAGATAGAGAGGGACTAAGTGGATGGTCTCACTTGGAAAGTCGCACAGTTTAGAAAGAAGTGGCGCTTAGGGACCACAAGCCTAGAGCATGAAGCCAGATTGTGAGCTGGAGGTCAAAACAGAGAGAAGGCCAGGAGTGGTGCTTGGATACCAAGAGAGAACCCAGGCATTACAGTGGAGTGGAAGAGTCTAGGCTTTGGAGCCAGACAAACTGAGACTGAATCCCTCCTCTGCTACTTACTGGCCTGAGCTTCAGTTTAGTTATTCCCATCTGGGAAGAAGAAACAGTAAAGCCAACGAGGCTGATTATTGCTGTGCAACAAAGTATCTCAACAATTTAGTGCCTTGAAACAAGAACCAGTCTCTTATATCTTGCAATTCCAGGTGGGGCTTGGCTGAGCGATTATTCTGTTCTACGTGGCATCAATGGAGCTCACTTGGTAGTATTCAGCTACCTGGTAGGCTGCTCTGGGTGGTCTTGATGGCATCATCATATGTCTGGAACCTTTGCAAGGATGACTGGCAGGCTCAGCTGGGACTGTCAACCAGAGCACCTACGCCAGGACTTCCAGCATGGGGGGTGGTCTCAGGATAGCCGAACTTCTCACATGGCCCCAGTGAACGAGGAGAAAGTTGCACAGCTTTTTATGACTGAGCATTTACTGTACTCTCTTGGATGAAGTACTCACAACTCTACTCAGATCCAAGAGGGAGGGACATAGAGCCCGCCTCTTTTTTTTATAATGAATCATTTTGTTTAAGAGAAAAATCAGATTATTATTTATGCATACAACTTCATAAATTATTGTTAAGCTCAGTGATTATGAAACTTTATGGATTAAATATAAGGAAAAAAGATTAGTTATGAAAGAATGACCCCACCTCCTGATGGGAAAAGGATTGAAGAATTTGCAGCTGTGTTTTTAAATTAATACAGTACTTCTTGGTGAAGATTAAATGGAAAGAATTTAGCACAGTGTCTGGCACACAGTAGGTGCTTATAATATTAGTGTCTCTTCCTCATTTTCTATTCACAGGTAGAAGAATAATCTAAGTATATGATCTGGGATTTCACAAAATGAGGGCTTGTATCAGTTAGGGTGTTTTAATCACAAGCAATAGAAAATTTACATAAAATGCCTTAAACAATAAGATAATTTATTACCTTATGTGACAAGCAGACTGGAGTTAGAATGATTCCAGGGTTGGTAATTTAATTGCTCAACAATATCTTCAAGGAAGAAGACTTCCATCTTTTCACTTAATTATCTTCAGCCTGTTAACTTGTCCTCTTTGGTGAGATTCCCTCATGGTCCCAAGATGGCCGCTACGGTTCTGCAAGTCTCAGGAAAATGAGAACACCCACTAAGCAATCCACGTGAATGATGGGCTAGGCTCTGGTATTCCTCTTCATGAGCAAGGAAAACTTTCTGAGGGGCTCCGCCGCAGACTTCCCCTCACAGCTCACTGGTTCCGGTTCAAACCATCCATTTGGCAGGAAGGATGAGACCACCATGACTGGCTTAGATCAATCAAGCTTCAAGGCCCTGGGCCTGGGGAGAAGTCCAACCTTCCTGAAAGGCTGTGATCTCCTGGGTAAGGTGAACAGAATGAGGATTCTATTAGCCAGGAAGATAGGAGAGAACGGCATTGACAATACTGAGTGGGCAGCCAAAAGTGCCTTCCACGGTCTGCCCCATTGATTTATTCATCACCCCCTTGGTTCTGTGCCTGGCCTCCCCGTTTGGGAGGGTACTGGTCCTGGCCCACAACTTGGCCATGTTCTTGGTGGGCACTGGAGGTCATTCTCTTGGCAATCGGGTGACAGAAAACAGAGAAGGAGGGGGAAAGGACACAAAGATCATAGCAGAAACCTAAAGCTAAAGTATCTGAGACATGGGGGCGGAACCAAATCAACTAGAATGGAGGACTTGAAAAGGCAAAGGGACCAGATTTTAGTGTGATCTTTATTTTTAGCCATCTTTTAACCCTAGCTCTGGGTTAGGCCAGAACTAGGATTAGTATGTAAGTAGAATTGAGCCCGTAAGTGGGAGAAATCATCTCCACCTTCATAGAAGAGAAATATTGAAGAACAGGAAGCTTGACTTTTTCTGACCCCATTTTCTCCTTAGAAACAGACCCTGAAATCTATGGACAGCAGCTATTGGGAGCCTCTGAATTTAAATGGGAGGAATGACTTCACTGGCCCCTTAACCTGGTTCCCCATTGCTTCCAGAATAAAGACCACAATCCCTAACCGAGCCACTGAGGCCTTGTAGGATCTAGCCAGGGTCCCTCAGTATGGTGGTGTAGGTGTGCCCTGGACAGGCACACTTGGCCAAGAAGGGAGTGAGGACTGAAATCCAGCTCTCACTCCAATTGCTAAACCACGTGCCCCAGGTCTCTGTCTGCCCAGAGGGGTGCTCTAGAGTCATTGGGCTGTTCTGGATCTAGCCCTCGCTCCCTTTTCCATTCTCAGCCCACAGAGTAGAGCTCCTGGATTTGTATGTTCTTTTCCACTGGTCTCCCATAGTTCCCCATACACACTGTTACCTATAGCTACAGAACCAACCACCCTAATACCAGGTGGCTTAAAATGAGGACAATATTTATTTTGCTCACAAATATGCAATTTGGGCAGGGCCTAGTGGGGGCAGTTCATCTCTGCTCCACCTGGCGTCAGCTGCAGTGGCTCAAAGACCGGGTCTAGAATCATCCGAAGGCTCATTCACTCACATATCTGGAGGGTGATGCCCTTTGCCAGCTGGGTCTTCAGCTGGGACTTTTCCCCCTGGCTGCATGCCTGCCTCACAGTACGGTGGGTAGGTCGCAAGGGGGCCAGGTGGAAGATTTTTAGATTTAGTCTCGGAAGTCATATGGCATCACCTTTGCTGTAACCACAGGCTCATTGAGATTCAAGGGGAGGAAACATAGACCTCACCTTCCGTAGATGAGTATCAGGGTCACATTTTAAGAAGAGCTGTGTGGTGTCCTATAGTGATACAGTCATCATTAGAAACTACAATCTCACACACACACCTGCTTCCTCAGGCCACAGGGCCTTTGCACATTCTATTTCCTCTACCTGCAACATCCCTTCCCCACCTCCCCTAATTAAGGACTACTCATCTCTCATATCTCAGCTGAGCCATCATTTTTTTGGGAAGCCTTCTCTGAGCTCCCTGACCAGGGCAGTTTCCCCTAGTTTATGGTTTCAGATTCTTATCACAGTTATATTTTCACATGTGTATATATAAACATATACATATAATTATATATGTGTATATATATATATACTTATGTACTTATATACACACATATATGCATAAGACACAGATGTGTGTGTGGACACAGACACCAATGTCTGTTTCTCAATTAGATGGTAAGCCCCAAATAAAGAGGAACTGCAGAGTTGGGTTTTGCTCATCACTCTATCCTCAGTGCCTAGCATAGGGGCTGGGATATAGTAGGTGTCCCTATATTTACTGAATGAAAAAATGCCCAGATGCCCAGGCTGGACTTTGGAGCCCCTTGGGCTATGATGTGCTGATGGCTGTGTTACTCCTGTAGCAGGACCACTAAACCCAGGCAAGAAGAAAGATCCAGAGAAAGATGTTTTTCTGAGCTGGATGCTGGAGTAGCGGCCTAGCTCAACTCTGGCCGCCGTGTCAATGTTAATCTCTATAGAACATCTCCCTCCTGCCTGGCTCCCACTCACCTGCTTACGAATGCTAATGAGTTCGTTCCATTCGTGTCTACAGGGCAGCCCAGGTTGTTCCAGTCTTCCAAAGGGAATTAGGAGAGACTTGCAATTCTGGGCAAAATACAGGACTAATGAATAGTTTCCAGGTGGGAGCCAGCCCCGCCTCCAGCTCCTTTGTCAGTCAGATGTGGGAGAGACCTCCAACCTGTTCTGACTTTGCACCAGGATTAACAAAACATGCTCTGCTAGGGCTTGCGTGGATTCCTTCACCAGGCAAAGGCATTCAGGTTCAGGAAGCTTAAGCCCTAATTATGGAGGAGGGGGAAATGGGGCAGAGTCTGCCATGGGGATGGGAAGGGCCTCCAGGAGGGGCATGGAGAAAGAAAAAGAAGAAGCTTAACAACCAGTTTAGCTGTGAAATTAAAACTGCATGACACATTTGCCCACAGCATGCAGAAGATTTACAAATCTTTCTGAAAGAAGCAACAGAGACACAACCGACGTGGAGAGACACTATGCAAAGGGGAAATCAGGACCTTCCTACACCAACTGCAGGGGGAATCCCTGGAGCCCCAGCCACCCAAAGACCACACTCACTTTCTCATCCATGCTGGGACCCCAGCTTCTGAGGGCCTAAAAGCAGTATAGGCCTTGTCCTATCGGTCACAGGGAAATCTGTGCACCTGGAAGAAAAGAGGTCAAAAACAATTAACTAATACCTGAGGTGCTGAGCAGCAATTCTTAGCCTTTTTGTATGTCATGGTTCCCTCTGGCCATCTGGTAAAGGGAATGGACACCTTCTCAGGGTTCTTTTTTTTTTTTTTTTAATGCACTGAATAAAATACATAGGATTGATTGCAGACTTCCACTACTGACCAGATTGTAATAGGGATCAGATTTACTCTCCTGCCTGAAACAACTAAAAAGCCAGACAAAGTATATGAAACAATAGTTTCCAAAACATTGACTACAAGGAAACAAAAGGCAGTGATCCCAAGAGATGGGAAACTAACTAGCACTGTGATATTGCCCAGCTTACTGCCTGGAGAGTTTCCAAACTGTGTGCAAAGAGCAGGGCTGACGGCCTCCCTGTTTTGAGGAGAAGAGGCTGGGAGAAAGGGGAGGCCAAGATTCTGGAGTTTGCCAAGCAGAATACCAAAGAGGAGAGAGTTACACCAAGAGAATGCTCTAGAGATCTGGAGTGGGTCTCCCCTGAGTCTTCAGCTGAGTACTGGCAAGCACTGTGTGTGAGGAATCTGAGCAAGGCCAGGAAAAGAACCACCTGGAAAGATTAGAGGGAACAATTCTTGGAGCTCACACAGGGTCGGGAACAGTTCCTCTTCTCATCTACCAGACTAGAAAAGTTCATAATCCACAGGGCATCAGGTAGAGTCCTCAGAATGGTTTTGTCTCTGTAGTTAGGAAAATTGAGCTCTAAACTAAATGCAGCTCTGGTCCCCCCAATACGGCTTAAAAACAAGACTGAAAAAAATCAGACTTGTTTGTTCCAGAACAAAGCTCAAGAGTATTTAGAATATTAATAAGAATAGAAAAAAATACAAAAATACTCAGCTGTAAACTTCACAATGTCTGGCATGTAACAAAAAGTTACCAGGTATGCAAAGAAGCAGGAAAATACAACTCATAATTAATATGAAGATCAAGGCTGATTCAGAAATGATATCAATGATAGCAGTAGTAGACAGGGACATTAAAACAATTATATTCAAGATGGTATAGAAAAGATTCAGCATATTAAGTAGGTACATCAAAGATATATATTTTAAAAGACCCTACTCAAAATTCTAGAGGTGAAAACTATAATGCCTGAGATGAAAAATACACTGGATGGGATTAATAGTAGATTACACACTGCAGAACAATGATTAGTGGACTTGCAAACATAGCAATAGAAACTATCTAAAATAAAACACAAAGAGAAAAAAGATCTGAAAAAATAGACAAAGTATCATTGAGCTATGGGACAACTTCAAATAGCACCAAAACATGTAATTTGGGTCCCCAAAGGATAAAATATTTGAAGAAAGAATGATCAAAAGCTTTTCAAATTTGAGAAAAAATACAAACCCAAAGATCCAAGAAGCTCAACAAACCCCAAGCACAAGAAACATGAATAAAATCACACCACTAAGGCATACCTTAATCAAATTGCTTAAAACTAGGGTTAAAAAGAAAAATTTAAAAGCAGCCAGAGATAAAAGACACACCACTCACATGGGAAGAAAGACAAGGATGACAGTAGAATTCTTGTCAGAAATAATACAAGCCAGAAGACAGTGGAGCAAAATCTTTAGAGTACTGAAACTAAAAAACAACAACAAAAATAAACCCTCACAACTGGCAACTTAGAATTCTATACCCAGAAAAAATATCTTTTAAAAATAAAAGTGAAATAAAGGCTTTTTTAGACATACAAAAGTTGGAAGAATTGATCACCAGCAGACCCATACTACAAGAAATGTTAAAGGAAGCCCTTCAGGAAGAAGGAAATTTTATCACTTGGAAATCTAGATTTACACAAAGAAATAAAGAGTACCAGAAATGTTAACTACACAGATAAATATAACACTTGTTCCTTATTATATAAATATCTTTAAAAGCATTTGACTATTTAAAGTAAAAATACTAACAATGTGTTGTGAGGTTTACAAAATATGTGGTAGCAAAATATATGACGATAATAACACAAAGGGTGGATGAGGAGAAGTAGAAGTATATCATTCTAAGTGTTTTATACTATATATAAAGAGGAATAATATCACTTGAAAGTAAACTATGATATGTTAAAGATATACATTATAAACCCTAAAGCAACCATCAAAACAATACAAGAAAGAGTTATAATTAATAAGCCAACAGAGGTGAAAAAATGCAATCATAAAAATGTTCTGCTAATCCAAAAGAGGGAGAAAAAAACCCACCAAATAACAGATATGACAAACAGAAAACAAATAGCAAGATGGCAGATTTAAACCCAAACACAGCAATACTCACATTAAACGTAAATGGTCTAAAAACCCAATTAAAAGGCAGAGACTGTCAGACTGACTAAAAAAAGCAAGACTTATCTATATGACGCCTACAAGATATGACTTTAAGTGTAAAGACACAAATAGGTTAAAAGCAAAAGAACTGAAAAAGATATACAATGCTCACATGAATCAAAAGAAAGCTGGAGTAGCTAAATTAGCAACAAAATAGTTTTAGAAGCAAAGAATATTACCAGAAATAAAGAGGATCATTTCATAACTGTATTTCTATATATTAAAAAGGGACAACTGGAAACTGAAATGTAAAAAATACCATTTACAAAAGCATAAAAAATACACCAAAAACTACTCTCTGTGCACCAAAACCTACAAAATTTGATAAAATAAATTAAAGAAGGTCTAACTCCTTATTCTTTAGGTATGAGCTGCACATAGTGACTTCCTTCCAAAGCATACCATATGGAAAGATGAAAAAAAAAGAATAACTTGACAGTGGAGAAACCTAACAAATTCTTTCTCAGCCAGGAAGTCAAGACCAACATCAGCAGTCATAAATCATGTTGATATATGTATCTTTGATATGATGTGATGAAAATGGCATTTTACCTCTCTGTGGTCTTCCTCCTTAAAACCCATATCCCCAGTCTTATGAGAAAAACATCAGAAAAATTCTAACAGTGGGACATCCTCCAAAATACTTGACCAATACTCCTCAAAACTTTCAAGGTCATCAAAAACATGGAATGGAGGAGAAATTGTCACAGCCAAGAAGAACCTAAGGAGACATGACAACTAAATATAACGTGGCACCCTGGATGTGATCCTGGGACAGAAAAAAGACGTTAGGTAAAAACTAAGGAAATCTAAATAAACTATGGACTTTACCTAATAATGTTATATTAATATTGGTTCATTGTAACAAACGTATCATAGCAATGTAAGGTAATAACAATAGAGGAAACTGAGTGTATGGTATATAAGAATCTTCGTACTAACTTCCCAATTTTTCTGGAAATTTAAAACTGTTCTAAAAATTAAAGTCTATTAAAAAAATAAAGAAGGCCTAAAAAAATGGAGAGATTTACCATGTTAATAGGTGGGAAGACTCAATTTTGTTAAGACGTCAGTTCTCCCCAAACTGATGTATAGCAGGGATAGGCAGACCACGGCCTGTAGGCCAAATCCCCCACCACCTCTTTTTATAAATAGCGTTTTTTTGGAACACACACCACACTCATATGTTACCGTGTTGGCTATGGCTGCTTTCATGCTACAATGGCAGAGTTGAAGAACTGCAACAGAGACTGTATAGTCTAAAATATTTACTACCTGGCCCTCTGTAGACAAAGTTAGTTGACGCCTAATCCAATGCAATCCCTATTAATATCCTGGGAGGCTGTTATACGGAAGTCAACAAGATGATTTTAAAATTCATATGAAAATGCAAAATACTAAGAAGAGCAAAAACAACTTTTAAAAAGAAAAATAAGAGCCTGCCCCAGGGTTGAGCGGTTGAGTTTGTGCACTGCGCTTTGGCAGCCTGGGGTTTCACCGGTTTGGATCCTGGGCGCAGGCATGGCACCACTTGACGGGCCATGCTGAGGTGGCGTCCCACACAGCACAACCAAAGGCACTCACAACTAGAACATACAACTATGTACTGGGGGGCTTTGGGGAGAAGCCAAAAAAAAAGATTTAAAAAGAAGAATAAAGTTGGAGGACTGACACTACCTGACTTCAAGACTTACTGTAAAGCTATAGTAATCAAGACAATATGGTATTGGTATAAAGATAGATAAACAGGTCAATGGAAGAGAATAGAAGTTTAAGAAGTAAGACACACACATATATAATCAATTAATTTTCCACTTTGACATGCACAGGCAATTCAATGGAGAAAGCATAATCTTTTCAACAAATGGTGCCATAACGACTGGACATCTATCTATCTAAAAAAACTTACATGTACACCTTACTTGCACCATATGCAAAAATTAATTCAAAATGAGTCACAAGCCTACACGTTAAACCTAAAACTATAGAACTTGTAGAAGAATGCACAGGAGAAAATCTTTGTGACTGTTGGTTAGACAAACATTTCTTGGATCTGACACCAAAAAAGACAATCTACACACATACACACACACAAATTGATAAACTGGACTTTGTCGAAATTAAGGACATCTGCTCTTCAAAAGAACCAGAGGACAAACCAAAAAATGGGAGAAAAATATTTGCAAATCACTTATCTCATAAAAGACTTGCACTCAGAATATATAAAAACTTTCAAACCTCAATAATAAGAAAACAAGCAATCCAATAGAAAACGGGCAAAAAATTTGAACAGACACTTCACCAAAGAAGATATGTGGATTGTAAATAAGCACATGCAAAGAAGCTCAGCATCATTAGTCACTGGGGAAATGCAAACTAAAACCACAGTGAGGCACCACCTCACATGTAGAATGCCTACAATTACAAAGACTGACCACACCAAGTGGTGAGGAGGATGTGGAGCATCTGGAGCGCTCCTACATACCGGTAGGAATGTCAGTGCTACAACCACTTTGGAAAAAAATTTAGCAGTTTCTTGAGAATTTAAATGCGTACCTACTATTTGACCCGGCCATCCCACTCTCAGGTAATTACCCAAGAGAAATGAAAGCGTATGTCCACACAAAGACTTATTTGCATACCAATGCTCAATGAATGAAGCTTTATTTGTAATTGCCAGGAACTGGAAACAACTCAAATGCCCGTCAACAGGTGAATAGATAAACAATTGATGTTTATCCACACAATAAAATACTACTCAGAAAACAAGGACAACCGAAAAACAAGAACAGATGCATAAAGCAGTACGGATGAATCTCAAAATAACTATGCTGAATAAAAGAAGCCAGATTAAAAAAAAAGGTACATTCTATATGATCTTGTTTATATAGAGTTCTAGAAAATGCAAACTAGTCTATAGTGACAGAAATGAGTTCAACGATTTCCTGGAGATTGGCGTCTGAGGAGGAGCAGGAGGAATTACAAATGGGCACGAAGAAACCTTTGGAGGTGACGGGAGGGTTCACTGTCTTAACCGTGGCAATGATTTCACGGGTGTATACTTATGTCAGAACTTATCAGTTGCACAATTTAAATATAGGTAACATATCATATGTCAATTATACTTCAATAAAGATGTTAAAAATAATATTTTAAAAATACACATAGGATTATAGAAGAGCTCAATTATATTGAAATGCAACTATCAAAATATTTTTAAAAAATGAATTTGTGACGCAATTACCCAAATGCTTTTTTATTAAGGCAAGTCTACTAACTATTGCAATTTAGAATTAATGACATATACACATGATATTTGAGGTATCCATAACCATTACAATGTGACATAAAAATATCTGTGATTTCTAGTAGTGTTAAAGTCACAGTTGCCAACACCGAGGAAGCAAAGCCAAGAAAAGGGGAGAGAAACTGAGTTTTACTCACATCATCAGAGCCTGATGATCTGAAGTTTTATTTTTAATGCTTTGTCATTGTCTACTTTTCATTGGGGATTAAGGTTAGTCGTATAAAGCAGAGTAAGTGGTTTCTCAACTTTTTCTATATTCTAAAAATTTGTTTATATAATATGGGAAATACATTTGGGTCTAGTAGTTATTTGGAGAATTAGAGATTTCTGGGTTTTTTGTTTTTGGTTTTTTTTGGTGAGGAAGATTGGCCCTGAGCTAACTAACATCCTTTGCCAGTTTTCCTCTTTTTGCTCGAGGAAGACTGTCGCTGAGCTAATATCTGTGCCAGTTTTCCTCTACTTCGTATGGGGGATGCTGCCACAGCATGGCTTGATGAGCGGTGTGTAGGTCTGCACCCAGGATCCAAACCCGCGAACCCTGGGCCACCTAACCAAAGCATGCAAACTTAACTTCTATGCCACCAGGCTAGCCTCAGATTTCTGCTTTTTAAAATTATATTTTATTATGAATTATTTCCACTGTATAAGTAATATATGCTTGTTGTAACACATGATATAATTAAGGATGTTTAAATATAAAGTTAATTTTTAACAAAAGTCATGGTTACTGCTAATACTATTATGGTTTGTTGCCTACATTTATAATAGAAGGAAACACTAAATTTCAGTGAGACTTCGGTAAAAATAAAGATGCAATGTTTTTTCTCAAAGTTCACAGACCCCTGAATTATGTCCATGTCAGGAAGCCTTGGAAAGCCTTTGGGAAAGAGGCTCAGCTCAGCGAGCAAAGCTATTTCTCAAAAATGGCACTCACCTGTTTTCCCCTCGTTTTCTCAGCAAGGGTGACCACACCAGGGAACAACAACAACAATAATAATAATAGCCTGGGCCCTGGGAACAAATGGTATGCTTCCTCAGGAGGTTGAATGGGACATGCCCACCCAGCCCCCTTGACTTACTCTCCTGAACAGATCTCAAGCCTTTGGTTCCCTCCTAACAGCCATTCCACTGTCACAGAGGAAACACTTCCTTAATAAAGGCCACCCCCAGCTGCTTCCAGGGAAAGCAAGCTTGAGTCCACAGAGCAGACTTTCTCTTGTGGAAATTAATTCGAGTAGAGTTAAGTAGAGCCTGGAGTTGCTAGGGGCCCCTCGGCTCAGGGATGGAGAGTCTAAAAGTCCCCTTTGGTTCCAGCACCTTCTGTGAGCGGTGATCACAGGAGTTTGCCCTCCTGAGTCCTTTGTCTCCAAAGGGGTCAGGTCTTTCCTGTTGAGTTCCCAGTGGGAGCTGCTGGCTTTGGAGTGTAGAACACAGTTAACTCTGCTGTCTTCCCCCAACACTGCCCAAAGGAGCCCTAATTCCTTTTAAATGGCTGTATTTGGCCTGCAACAGGGATTGGACTGTTTCTCTAACCCGCTCACGGCCCGCCTCCCAGCCATCTGTGGTCTTCCTTTTGTCTCCTCTCAGAACACTCTTTGGTCCTCCACCCGTCGGCTGCTCTCCTTACAAGGTCCAGGAAAGGTTCCTTTTCTGCCTCTAGCCTGGTCATCACAGAAGCTTACCTCCTTGTCCCACCCCCAAATCAAGAACACCACACAGATGCTGTCAGGGATTCTTGGTCCATTTTCACGTGGAAAGTGTCATCAGAGAAATCTCCCAGCTTCCTTTACTCCTTTAAAATACCTTAAGGACCCACATTTGCATTTCAATTCTGTAGCTTTGAGCCCCCCACACTTGGAATCCCCCATCTATTTAGGAAAGGGCTATGTGCCACCCAGGAAGGGTTCCTTTGGCTGAGAGAGTCCTAGGCAGGAGGAGTCCTAGGTAGAAAGGCGTCATTTGACACCTCGGGTTCTTCCCGGAGGGGCTGGTGCAGAAAACTGGAGGGGGAATATGTCTGGAAAATTGAGCACCAAGCCCCCTTCGACCACAATGTCTAGACCCCATCTCTTGCAGACGTTGTTATGGCCCTGTCTGCGACAACAGCCATCAATGTTGGAGGTCAATGTTGGAGGCTGGGGCTCCCTGGGGAGGGTGGGTTGTTCTAATTTGAGGTGGTCAGGGGCAGAAAGAACCAGATAATGAGCCCAAATCCTTCCACTGGGCCCAGTGGGAAATCGAGATTACTTGAAACATGCCAAGATAAAGAGCCTGCCTGGGCCAGCGGGAGGGACCAGGAACGAGGAAAAGGGGTTCTGAGTGATTACTAGGAACAGAGTGGAAGAGGCTTTGTGAGTCCAAGTTACAACGGTAGTGGGCTGGGCTTGTTTAAAGGTCTACGTTCTGGACCAGCACCAAAAGTCTCCGAACGACAGGCACCCGAACTGAAGTGGAGGTTGCTATTCCTTTACTGATCCACACCACCTTCCCCAGCCTAAGGAATTGGTACCTGGGTGTTAACTATGTGATTGATGATTGATGTGAAGAGCTAGTGAGGCCAGCAAAGCAGAACAGTCAGGATTACAGTCAGGCACCATAAAAGTCAGTCATAGTTTATTACTTGTCCTGTTAACCAACATTTCTGCTACCCTGGGCATTTTTGAGCCACTCTGAGTGACTGGACAACACATCTTTGCCACCACTGACTTGTTTGGGATGTAGGCTCTTACTTGGCACAGGGATCTGGAACTCACAAACCATCCAGATGTCAGTCTGTCTCTTTGTACCTTCAATCAGAGCTGCCCCAAAGGAGTAACACTTGTGAGCATGCTCTCCAGCTCCCTGCCCAGACTCTGGAGGACAGGTATCAAACTCCAGGCTTAGAAGTAAATCTAAGTGGACTTTGCCCCTAAAGGGAACCCGAGAGACAATGTGGGCGGGGCAGGAGCCATATGTGGATCTGCGCAGACCACATGGTGCGGGATGCTAGACAGGGAGTTCCAAGAGAATGACCTCCATGCTGAGTTTTAAATTCTTAGCATCCAGCACAATGGCTCGGCACATGTGAAGACGCTTACTAATTCTTTACTGGATTGAATGGAACTATCTAACCATGATGTTAGAGAATATGAACATAGATTCTGTAGGATTATGAAGCTGGGAAATAACTGAAAAATTAATAAGATGGTACATGCCATAGACAAAGAAACAAGTCGAGTAGCTCTAAATGTGAAAAAAATAAAATGAAAATGCTTCTAGAAGGTAACATAAGAGGATATTCTCATGACTTTGGGGTAGGTCAAGATTTCTTAACACACACAAAAGCAAGAAGCATAAAGGTTGCTGAAATTAAAAACTTCTGTTCATCAAAATGTACCATTATGAGAATGAAAAGGCAAACCACAGAGAAGAAGAAGATATTTGCAAAACATATGTCTGACAAAGAACTTATATCTAGAATATGTAAAGAATTATTATAAATCCACAGGAAAAAGACAAACAATCCATTTGTTAAAATAGGCAAAAGACTTAAACAGGCGTTCCACTAAAAAGGATATCTAAACAGCCAATAAGCATGTGAAAAGATGCTCAACAGCATTAGACATCAGAGAAATGCAGATGAAAACCACAATGAGGGCCAGCCTGGTGGTGCAGCGGTTAAGTTCACATGTTCCACTTTGGTCACTCAGGGTTCACCAGTTCAAATCCCAGGTGCAGAGCTAGGCACCACTTGTCAAGACATGCTGTGGCAGCGTCCCACATATAAAGTAGAGGAAGATGGGCATGGACGTTAGCTCAGGGCCAGTCTTCCTCAGCAAAAAGAGGAGAATTGGTGGCAGACGTTAGCTCAGGGGTAATCTCCCTCAAAAACAACCAAAAAAAAAAAGAGAAAACCACAATGAGATACCACTTTTCATTCACCACAAGAGAGGGGGAACAGACAACAGCAAGGGAAGCAACTGGAACTCTCTGTACATTCTTGAATAAATTGTTTCAACAACTTTGGAGAAATTTGATACTATCAATTAAAGCTGAACATACGGAAATTTTACTCCTAGGTATATACCCAAAAGAAATGCATTCACTATTAACAAAAAGACATGTACAAGACTATTTATATAAGCCCTGTTAGTCTTGGCTAAAAACAACACAAATGTTCATCTACAGTAAAGTAGATAAATTCATATTCACTGTATATGCATATATTTACAATATACAATGAATAAACATATTCATTGTATATTACAAATTTATATTCCATTGTACACAGTGGAACACTATATAGTAATGAAAAAGAACTACTGCTACATTGTTGAATCTTAAAGACACAATGTTAAGCAAAAGAAGCCAGAACCATATGATCTCATTTCCTTTTTTTTTTTTAAAGATTGGCACCTGAGCTAACAACTATTGTCAATCTTCTTTTTTTTTTTCTGCTTTTTCTCCCCAGATCCCCCCAGTACATAGCTGTACACTTTAGTTGTGGGTCCTTCCAGTTGCAGCATGTGGGACACCTCCTCAGCGTGGCCTGACGAGCAGTGCCATGTCTACGCCCAGGATCGGAACCAGCGAAACCCTGGGCCGCCGAAGAGGAGCACATAAACTTAATCACCTGGACTCAGGGCCGGCCCCTGACCTCATGTCTACGAAGTACGAGAATAGGCAAAACTAATCTAGAGTCATAAAAGTCAGAATAGTGGTTGCTTTTGGGGTAGGACTGTCAGATAAAATATAGGACCCCAGTTAAATTTGAATTTCAGATTAATAAATAATTTTTTATTATAAATACATCCTATGCAATATTTTTATTTGCTAAATCTGGCAACCATACTCTGGGGAGATATTGACTTGGAGGGGCACACGAGGATTGCTTCTGTCATTTTGGTAATATTCCATTATCTTGATCTGGATGGCAGTTATGTGGGTTGTCTGTTTCTAAAAATTCAACAACGTGAATGTTTAAGATTTTTGCATTTTTCTATATGAATGTTATACTTCAACAAAAAAGTTTTACAAGTTTTAATAGAAAGGTAGAGCAATATATGAAGAGTCAAGAGTCCTGGGTTCAAATCCCAGCCCTTACTGACTTGAGTGAGTTTGGTCCAGGTTTTCCACGTCTCAGTTTTTCCATCTGTAAAACGGAAATAATTTTAACAAGAGCTGGTCCACTAACTCCATTTTATGTAAGAGGGAATGGAAGTGTAAAGAGGTGAAATACCTTGTTCAAGGCAACCCAGCTGGTGAGTGGCATTGACACGTTCAAACCCATCCTTCTAGAACCCACGTAGTTTACCTCCACACTCTACTGCTTGTCTATTGGAAAATGCTATTAAAATTATAAAAGAGTTAATAAACATAAGACTTGACCTACGACTATGCAGAGCAGGAAATTTTAATGAAAAGTCTAGGGAGTATTTGCAAAAATGTAAGTGTGAGTGCATTTTCCTAGTGAGAGCGACTAACTGTAGCTTCAGATTCTCAAAGGGGTCCCTGACATCCTCCCCTAAGAAGAGGAAGAGTTAGAAGACCCCCTGGTCTAAAGGAGATGCACCAGCCCAGAGGGGCCAGTAGTCGCCCTGACTGGACCAAAGCTCTGAAGTCCTGTGACCCTGAATTCTTCTCTTCCCTTTTGACCTAGCTTCCTCCTTTCCCTCTTCTTTAGCCCCAGGCAAACCACTTCTCCTGGGAGCCACCTCTCAGTCGCCTCCCATTTGACAGCAGGAGCCCTGGTGGGAGGGTGGCCAGCCGCTCTCACCCCAGAGCTGTGCTCTTGCTTAATTAGTGTTTGCAAAGGGCTGCGGATTATTAAATTACTAGACAATTGAGATGAAGCCTTGGGGGCTTTGGAAATCTGTCGTGCTGCCCTCCCTAACTGGGAGGGAGGGACTTGCCTGGAGGAACAGAGAGGGGAGGGTGGTCGGGGATGCTCATGGTGCAGCTGGCCCCTCCCAATGGAGAACGCCACACAGAGTCTCTGCTCCAAGTGCCCAGCTTGTCTTTGGTTTGAAAGCCATCGTTGCAGGTGTGTTTGTTTTGAGTTTAGGCACTTTTCCTTTCTGTGATCCAGCTACTCTTGAGAGGAGTAACTGGGAAGGACAGAATCACAGTGATGAGAGCTCAGGCGGGCTAGCCCCCCATGGTGCCAGGACTGCGCTAACTCCTGGCATTCCATCTCCATCTGCAGAGGGGAGGCAAGAGAGGAGATGGGCCCTGACTGAAAGCCTCTGTGATCAAGGTGACTTTTTTGTTATTTCACTGAATCCTCGTGATAACACTCAGATATAGATGTTATGTCCCCATTTTACAGATGAGGAAGAAGAGTCAGAATGATTTATGGATGGGCTGCAGGTCACACATTCATACACGGCCAAGCCAAAATTTGAACCCTTCTGGTGAGACCAACATGCCCTCCTGTTCAGGGCATAGGATCTCCACAGGGAGTGGAGGTGGCACAGTTTGAGAAAACTCCCCAGGCCATTCTGATCCAGCCCCTGGTTGGCTGGGGGAAGAGGCAATGGTGGCGCCCCAACACCTGTTAGAGAACTGACTTACTGAAGTGAATGAGTTTTCCTATTCCTTCCAGAGATGGGGTTCAGGGAAGACCAGCTGTTCTTCGCTGGGGGTGATTTTGCTCCCCACCCCCAAAGGGAGCATATGGCAATTTCTGGAGACATTATACTTGTCACTACTTGGCAGGGAGGTGCCACCGTCCACTAGAGGATAGAGACCACGGATGCTGCTCCATATCCAACACCACACAGGACAGCCCTGCACAATGAAGAATTATTCAGTCTAAAATGTCAACACCACCACGGTCGAGAAACCCTGGCCAAGTTTTGGGGTGAAGGGGTGCGGACGGGGATAAACTGAGGAGGAGACCCTGGGCATTCCAAAAGAAGCATGAGTTGGGGGAGGAATGGATGGGTCTTGAAGACGAATGTTATCTACTTCACACTATAGCTGAGGGCCAGGTGTGAGTTTTGCTTTAAACGAAACTGCTTATATTTTTGCCAAGATCTTCTTTCTCCTTCCAGAACATCACAGAAAAAACGGTGAGGGTGATTCTGCTGTTGGGTTGACCCAGGAGCCAGTAGCAAAAGAAGACCTGGACTTGGAGCCAAGAAACGTGAATTCCAGTCCTGGCCTGGCCATTACCAGCTCTGTGATGCTGGGCACACCTGGATCTCTTGGGACCTCAGCTTCGTCACCTGTAAAATGGGGATAATTATATTTGCCCTCTCCTTCTCACAAAGTTGTGAGTAGCAAGTGGGACAACGTATGAGAAAGGCCTTTGTAGAAGGGCAATTCCCTTAAAGGACAGAGGATGCTGCTGCTGTGAAACCTACACGAGGGTCTCCCAGCACATTTTGGGTGAGTGGGATTCATTCATTCTTTTTTTTTTTTTTTTGAGGAAGATTAGCCCTGAGCTAACATCTGCCGTCAATCTTCCTCTTTTTGCTGAGGAAGACTGGTCCTGAGCTAACATCCATGCCCATCTTCCTCTACTTTATACATGGGATGCTTACCACAGCATGGCTTGCCAAGCGGTACCATGTCTACACCATGGATCCGAACTGGCGAACCCCGGGCCACCGAAGAGGAACGCGCGAACTTAACTGCTGCGCCACCGGCCCGACCCCCATTCTTTATTTTTAAATTAGAGGAGAGAAATGGAATCCTTTGTCATCAATGTGCTTTGAAGTTGAAGTATGAGAGTAAATTTGACAAAAAGAGCTTTAAAATGATATATTGGATGCAAAGTAAGCAACAGTTTACTTGAAAACTGTTGAAACATCCCCAATTTGAGCTAGGAGGTATGGATGGACAGAAGAGAGATGCAGGAGGAAAGTCAAAGCATTTATTTCTCAAAATAGAAAGAAGAGCACAATCTTCCTTTCTGATTATGCAAATAATCGATGCCCAGTTGTTAAAACCAAACAAACCCAGATAGTATAGAAAAGTATAAAAATGAAATTTAAAATAACCCAAAATTCTATCATCTGGGGAAAAAAGGTGCTGTTGACATTTTGTAGCACATCTTTTAAAATATTTTTAATGAGCAATTACACTTTTGTTTTTCTTTAAAGAACTCTATAAAGTCCATGCTGTTTCATAGCTAGTAAGAAAATATCATGTACGGCCAGAAGATCACATTAGAAAGACACTTCTTGTGCAGAGGGGTGTGTGAGGTTCCTTCCAAGAAGACAAGCCTGAAAGACATCAATATCAACTCCTGCCCTAAGAAAGGCCCCATCTGGCTTCCAGAGAGTCATCACCTTTGCCATTGGGGATGGAAGTGGGCAGCAGTGGCAGAGGGTCTCACAGGCACACAGACCTGTCACTCACAAAGCCTCTAGCCCCTGAGGAATGAGAAGGGAGAGGGGATGGGGCCTCTGCTGCTTCCTCCCCGCCCGGGTTTCTCCAGGAGCAGAGCCTCTTGCTGGGTGGGAGCAAGGAATGTGCATGCCTGTGCTGTGAACAGACCATCAGGAACCCGGGCCATCATCTCTAGAAAGCATGGGAGAATCAGTGTCTGCTACACACTCATAGAGAGAGACCAGGCTTCCACGTGAGGGGCTGCTGGGAGGGGCACCCGTGCTTCTTATGGGGTTTGGGGGTCATTATAACCTCTTGCTCTCGGCATCCTGGAACCTTTAAGAAATAACGATTAATGCCTTTCCTCCTGCTCTGGGTATTTACAGTGTGCCCTGAGGCTACCAAGAAACGGAGTTTGCTCAAGATGACAGTCAACTGGAAGTCTCGCTCCTTGTTGCTCAACCCTGAGCTGCAGGCTGTTGTCTATACTGTGATCCAAACTCACTCTGGACCCCGGAACTCATCATTTACCCTTCCTCTCTTTGCCGATCCAAGCGAGTGTTTCATTAGGAAATATAATCCACAAATATCATTGGAATTTACAGAAATGATTGGGATTTTTGCAAGGGAGGAGGAGGTGGGGAGCTGATTTTAATCCAGTCTCAAGTGGTTTGATCAACACAGACTAAGCCCTTCCTCAAGGACAGAGTGGGGCTCAAAACTACTGTGGATTCCTGGGGGGACTCAGCCTGAAATCTTCATACTCTGGACCTGGGAGTCTCCTTGGATCCTTAACTTCCTTCATCCCATGATGCTTTTGGCCAGAGGCAGGTGTGTCAGCCCACACCTAGATAAATTACAAGGGAACAATGGTATTGTCCTCTCCTGAAATTTCACCTGCTCTGTCCCTTGAACAAACGCAAACCACCATGGGAGACTGCTCCACACTGGCTGACATTGTCTCTGCCTCAATTTAAAGTGCCCATGTTTTTGTGGAAGGTGCTTTGGCATCCATGACATTTCTGAACACAACAATGGCTTTGAGCAGGCAAGGATGCTCCATAAGAAATGATGGGGTCACTGAAGCCATTTTTTTAAAAAAAGGAAAGAAAGAAAAAAAAAAAACCTCAGGCATGTTAATATGTTAAATACACACTCAATTATTAATTCTAAAGACTTCTACAAATCAACCTCGATGAAACTTTTTTCACCTTTTTCCTGCCATTTCCCGTCTTCTCAGAAACATTTAGACCTACCCTATGGCAATGACTATCGGGAAGTCTCTGCCCTGTATAGCAGGGTAGCACAAATAATTCAGCATAAAGCAGCCGGGTTCCTGTAGCTTGGCATTAGGATAAGTATATCTTAAGAAAGTTCTTTTGCAGACTTGGCTTCAGGCAATAAAACGTCATAGACGTAGAACTGTAGCAAGTGAAATTTCTAGGGAGCAAATTAGGCTGAAAACATCTTCTAGAGATGGCTAGAAAGGAATCGTACACCACCCCAAAATAAGGCAAGTTATGCAGTAAATGTTTCATTTATCGGCCTTCCTCCATTACTATTAGGGTTAAAAGACATCATGTCAATAAGAAAGGGATATTTATAGAGGACTGATGTCTTTCGCAAGGCTGCTCCTGTCACAAATGCCTATTGCGGTAGTGATCAGCTTATGAAGGCAGGTGATGAAATCCTGTACAAATGCATACATCTCCCCATTAACCCTTGGATCATCAGGCATTATTGTCACTTTATTACCCAGACTTGTCATTAGCTGAAGCAAGGTGATCAAGCCACGCACTTCTGAAAAATGCCAGAACAGAACGTTGTTCCTCAGGGTTTCGGGAAGAGGGTGTGTGTCTTTCCACGTCTTTTGAGACAATCAATGGGGGAAAATAAAAGGATGGCTGTGAAGTGGGCCCTTTTTTGCCTACCCCTTCGTCCTGCTAAAACTGAAAACTCTCAGGTGTACAATTTTTAGTGTTCCTACGTTGGCTAAGGGAGTAGCTTTCCTGAAGGTCCGAATAAGGAACCATCACCCACGCAGAACAATAAGCAAACAGAAAATTTCACAGTGGAATCAGGACTTTGGCTTCTAAACATTTCCCCATTTTATAGCTTCCTTATATTTTCAGATTCTTTTCTTAGCTTCCTTCAGTCAGCCTATTCCCTGCATAGATAAGACCAACACAGTAGGTAACAGATCATCCATCTTGGAGCCCAGATCTTTAAAGAAAAATCATAAAGAACACATATACACACACGTACACATCACTGTCAAGGGTAATTTAGCAGAACCTTGCCAAGCGATTGGGGGAGCTGAATATGGTCGTCAACATGTATTCCATACTTCTGGTGAATCTGAGCAGACTTATCCTTGTTTTTCCTAAGTTCCAAAGCCAAACTTCCATTACGGTTTGTCCCCTTTGCTGGTGTGCCGGGCAACTTCGCATAACTTGTGTCTGGGCTGAAACCATGGAATCATGGATACTCTGAATGTTAAAAAGGACCTAAGAAATATCCAGACCAACTGCCTCACTTGCCAGGTGATACAGGACTTTGGGGCCACAGGTAACGTGGCATATGGTCAGCCTATTTCTGTTGTCCCCATGAAGCATCTTCCCATATTTCAGAGGGCACCTACCACTCTGCCATAACTCCTCCATGGGGAACCCATGCCTGAAAGGTGAGTGATTTATATAAACTGAAATTTCTTTTTCACAGTCTTCAATAGGGATGAACAAGAAGTACCCCTGGGAGAGGTAACTTATTCACTGAATTTTTAAGGTAAAATGCAGATTACTGATATCAACACAGGTCCACACAGATTTAATACAGGGAAGGCTGACGGGGAGGAGAAAATGGAGAAATGAAGCAGAAGGGCAGTGGATGAGGAGGAGGCGGGGAAAGAAAGAGAGGCTGAGGGAGAGTCTGCTTAGAGTTCAGGACCTGGGCTGGCCCCAGGAATGGGCTCCAGGGGAAGAGGTCACAGCTTCTCCCCATCTTACCCACCCCCCAATATGCGAAACCCCTTGGCTCAGGCTAAAGTCCCTTTGTTTGTAGAACCCCTGCTATTTGGGCAGAACTCTTGGTCCTATAAGCCAGGAGTCAACCATATCTAGAAAGAGAAGTAGCTTCAACACCTGGACACAAGCGAACTGTTGTTTAAAATTTCACACCAAATCTATAAATTACACGTTTGCATTGCGGGCCAAGCCGACTTTTTGTTGTTGCTGTTTAATAGTATACTACCTTGTTTTTTGCCAATTTCAGTTTCACACCCTCCCCCACTTCCCCAACATCCTGGCATCACCTGAAGCCAGTTCAGAGACTCAGGGGTTACTGACCCTCTGAGATCTTGCTGGTCTCCCCAAGCCTTTTTATGGCACAAAGCAACATAATTAAATGTGGCATGTTTGCTATCATGGAATAACTTTTAATTGCTTAATTAAATCAGAGATTTAAAGAAGGAAAGATTCAAGAGTTCCCTTTGAATGAGAAATATAAGGATATGCCAAAATGAATGAAGTTATTAATCATAGCAAGAAAGCCTTTAGTATTTACATATGATAAAAATGCAGGCCAGGATGTCAAAAACAATAAGCACACTCTTTAAAATTTCAATTCAGTCTATTTATGAGCTTTTATTATCCAGGTAGTCCCGCAAAGGACAGAGAAGACCTCACTCATTATCCAACTTACTTCAGATCAGGGTTAGATTAAAAAAAAAATACCACCACACAGGACAAAGAAATTGCCATAAAATTAAGTTACTATAAATGTGTTCCACTTTAAGTAAATAAGCCCTTAAAACGGGCCTTAGGAAAGTCTACACTGTCCACAGACACAGTCAGGCACGCTAAGTATACAGGTGACAATTAGCAAGTGTGAAAAGCTATGGTCATTCGCTAAACGTGTAAATCTAAACGCAAGCAAGTGAAAAGATCCAAAAAAGGGAAACTGCTAAATCCATATACAAATGGATTTAACAGTGAAGCATTTCATTCTTCATGTTTTCACTTGGTGTCTTGAAAAAACCCCTTCTGTCTCTACTCTCCCTCTTAGCAACTGCGCCTGCCTTATTTATTTATGAAGTCTGAAGGTTAGTCCTACCTGCTGCGACTAATTAGGCCTGTGCTTTGTAGCCTATGCAATCCTGTCTGATTAAATGTACACATTTGTTTTACTCCTTTTCAGACTCCTTCTCACTCGACTTCTGATTTTCCGATTTATATTAAAGTTGGGAGTTACAGTGATTCTCCTCGGCCCGCCCACCTCCATTTTTATTTTGCCTGCATCTGTCTCTTTAGTGTGCAAATGTGGTGAATTTTTTTCAGTGCAGGGGAATTCATCGGCCTTGTCAATCTTGGTATCATTATTTTTAGTAGTCTTCTTTCTGAGACCTTAGCCTATAAAACAGTTTGCTGAAACCCCAAACTCTCTAAATATTACATGGTAAATTTGCTTTCTATTGGAAAGCTTCAGTGCTGGTGGGCTAGCTGAAAGGCAGGTGAGATGTTTAGGGCATGGGTGGGATAATGTAGGACATCATGGACTCTAGACTAACACTGCTCCTAACAGACAATTTGCTAATTCCTATCGATTTCTTTTTTCTGATTCTTTTTGTCTCCTCTTCATGTTGTAGTTTCCAGTCCACTTCTCACTGGATATTTGCAAGGAAATGAGTGTTCTTGCTCCATCATCCAGGAACACTGTATTTTGGGAGCCAAGCCTTTTACCCTTTAACATAATGCTGTTCCCCATTTTGTAGCAAATCAATCTGCTCCCCAGGCCAGCGCCTAAAAATCAACAAATACCTGCCTCATAGCCCAGGTTTTCCACCCTGAGGTTTCAGCATCAGCTTGGTTAGCAATTTCCTGCCAGAGCCATCTACATCTTGATTATTCGGTCAGCCTTCCAGGGATTTCATTTCAGACCCTCTTCGAGAAAGACCCCAGCACCTCTCATCCCAGGGGTTGGTGAACTTTCAGTTTTATTTTCCCCAGCAGTGTTAACGCCCAAACTTTTCACCTCCAAAGTCAGAAAGGACTTTGAATCCTAGCTCATTTCCTACCACCTCCAACGTCAGTTAAAAAAAAAAAAAAAGAACTCTACATTGAAAAGAATCATGTATTTTTCCTTAAGGATATTTTTAGTGTCTCCGACAAACATTACAGTATCTGATTGTTTTTCGGATAAAAATCATCTTGGCATATTTATTCTAGGGAGATTTAAGATTTAATGAAATGATTCACTATTAATAAACAAAATGGGGAGGGAGGATCTCGTGGGTTAATAGTTTCTTTCACTGCGGGTGACCAGGAACTTTGCCCAGCCCTCCACTTCCCCAAGCTCTCTGAAAGTGGAGGGTTATCTTTCTTCTTGACCACTTCTGTTCCATCCCGCCCAAGGGTGGCTGAGTTTACTGCTGGATTAACCACTAAAGCCCCTCCCCTCCCCCAATACTCTCCTCCTTTTCCCCTGCCTTAAGACTTATTTCTAATATTTCCAAAGTGCACTTTCTCTGGGCCTCTCCCCATCCCCGCCCCCCAGTGGGCTTTCCTTCCGCCTTCCCCGGCTCGGATTCCTGACTCGGTCGCCACCCCCTTCCCCTCCTCTCCCACTCCGCATTGTCTTTCTGAAGCCGCCCCCTCCCGGAGCGAGTCCCCGTCCCCTCGCCCAGACTCCCGGGCTCGCACACACTCAGCGCAGGCCTCTCCCCCTGCACTCTCCTCCCTCCGTCTCTCTCCCCCCTCCTCCCCCGCCATGTCCTCCTCCTCCTCTCCCTCCCTCTCCCGGCGCCCGAAAGGATCATTGTTAGCCGCCCCCGCCCCGCCCACCCCGGCTGTTTATTATGCACACGTCACCGGGACGGCCCCGCCCCCCGGCATCTCATTAAGCGAGTGTGTTCCTCTCGCCCTGTCAATAATCTCCGCTCCCAGACTACTCCGTTCCTCCGGATTTCGATCCCCCTTTTTCTATCTGTCAATCAGCGCCGCCTTTGAACTGAAAAGCTCTCAGTCTAACTTCAACTCACTCAAATCCGAGCGGCACGAGCTCCTCCTGTATCTTCGGCTTCCCCCCCCTTTGCTCTTTATATCTGACTTCTTGTTGTTGTTGGTGTGTTTTTTTTACCCCCTTTTTTATTTATTATTTTTTTGCACATTGATCGGATCCTTGGGAACGAGAGAAAAAAGAAACCCAAACTCACGCGTGCAGAAGATCTCCCCCCCTTCCCCTCCCCTCCTCCCTCTTTCCCCTCCCCAGGAGAAAAAGACCCCAAAGCAGAAAAAAAAAGTTCACCTTGGACTCGTCTTTTTCTTGCAATATTTTTTTCAGGGGGGGCAAAACTTTTTGGGGGTATTTTTTTTTTTTTTTGGCTTTTCTTCCTCCTTCATTTTTCTTCCAAAATTGCTGCTGGTGGGTGAAAAAAATGCCGCAGCTGAACGGCGGTGGAGGAGATGACCTAGGCGCCAACGACGAACTGATTTCCTTCAAAGACGAGGGCGAGCAGGAGGAGAAGAGCTCCGAAAACTCCTCGGCGGAGAGGGATTTAGCTGATGTCAAATCGTCTCTAGTCAATGAATCAGAAACGAATCAAAACAGCTCCTCCGATTCCGAGGTAGGAAAAGCCCCTCGGGCTGGTGGGCTTTTAATCTATTTCCTGGGCTTGCCAAATGTTGCTTAAAGGGGAGAAATCGGGGCTGGGGGCGGCGGCGGGGCGCCGCGGGGCCGGGCGGGCTGCGTGTGCGTGCGGGGCCACCATTGCAAAAACTTGTAACCCTGTTTTTCTCTCCCTCCCAAACCCCCCCACCCCGCTGATTCTTTTTCTCCCCCTTCTCCCCCCTCTGCGTGGCGTTTGCCCCTCGCCCTCCCCACCTCCACCCCTCCGGGAAGGCGGAAAGACGGCCTCCGCCTCGCTCCGAAAGTTTCCGAGATAAATCCCGGGAAAGTTTGGAAGAAGGTGAGTACGCCCCGCGCGCCCCGCAGCTGCCCGGAGCGACCCCCCGGGCCCGCCGCCCCGCGCGCCCCGGCCCCGCGCCCCGCTCGGCCCGACCGTGCGCCGCCCGGGCCGGGGCGCCCGGTCACTTGGGGCACTTTCTAAAAAGTTTCTTCTCGCTCTCTCCCGCTCCGCGCGGCCGCTGCCGTCCCCTCGCCGCCCCGCCATGTTAGCGGCCAAGAGGCAAGATGGAGGGCTCTTTAAGGGGCCACCGTATCCCGGCTACCCCTTCATCATGATCCCCGACCTGACGAGCCCCTACCTCCCCAACGGATCGCTCTCACCCACCGCCCGAACCGTAAGTGCCTCCGCGCCCGGCCCCCGCCCGCTGCCCGCCTGCCCGGCCCCGCATGCGGCCCCTGCCCTGCCCCCTCCTCCCCCTCCCCTCCCTCCCCCTCCCCGCCTCCTCCCCTCCCCGCCTCCCCTCCCCCGCTCGTGGCCCAGGCAGCCCGAAACTCTCCAAACTTTTCTGCCTTTTGTGGACTGGAGTTATTTGCACTTCGCCATGTTCTTGCTTTCAGTTTGCTGCCTCGTGATGTTGGGGAGACCTTTCCTTCCAAGCAGGGCTTTGTTGGGGGGGAAAAAATCAGAAGAACTTTTTTTTGCGCTCTGATTTCCCCCTCCCCCTTTGGTGGAGTTGTTTGTTTCTTCACCCTGGGAAGATGACTGTGTGGCTCTTTCTTTTTTCTCTCTCTCCCTCTCTCTCTTCCTTCCTTCTTCCGTGGCGTCTTGGGCTTTCCCCGGTTAACCCCTTGGTTGCCGCGGCCGGGGACTGAGTGACTTGGCTGCGCCCGACCCGCTGGGTAGAGAGTGGATTTTCCTCCAGGCGTTGGACTTGAGAACTAGAGAGCGCGCGGAGCCCGGGGCCCTGGAGAAGCGCCTTAGCTTTCTCTTTCGTCTGGTTATTTATTTAGCTTTCTAGTGGCGATCGTTGGCTCTCAGCCCTCTTCCCCTTTTCCCCTGGAAGGCCAAGCTTCCCCGACTGGTCCCACTGCAAACTTGGGGGCCCTGCGCTTCCTTTTCTTTGGCAACCCCGCAGGGCCGCGAGCGCCCTGGGCGCCGTGGCGGGCTCGGCTGCCTGGCGCGCTGGCTGAGGGCTGTCCCCGGCCGCCCGGGGTGGGGAGGCCCCTGTGGCCGGGGTTCTTGGTTTGTGTGTAGCCAGGGTGGCCTCCTCCGAGCGGACTCGATGTATTTCTAGGGAATTTTGGTGCCTTGGGGTTTATATAGGGTCTGCACTCGCCAGCTTCCGAGAAGGGCCTCAGTGTGCCCTGGGGGCCAAGAGACCAGGGTGTGCGGGGCTCGAAGGTGTGTAGAGGACAAGGGAGGCCAAGAACGCCTTTCTTTTAAGGCAATGGGCTGCTGATCGAGGGCCACCCAACTTTGGGGCCCCCGGGGCAGCGCGGGGTGCCAGGCTCCGGCGGCGCTTCCCATAGCGTGAGTTCCGCGCCCACCTCTGACATTTGTTATTAAGGATCATCCCCTTCCCCGACCGGTTCTGCCCCCTGCCCTCGCCCTGAACCCCCTCCCCATCCCACCCTCTAAAAAGCCTGGATTACGAATCTCTGGACGTTTGTGCCAGGTTTCCCGGGATTGTCATTTCGCACCTTCTCTGGTTTAGTCCCCCTCCTTGTTATTGACACACGCTACTTTTGTTTTTTCTTTTTCGGTAACTCGAGATAGCAATTTGAAATAAGGCCCCCACTGTTCAGCAGCCGTGGATTCAGTGCTAATGGCCGAGGGCTTGCCGGGCAGGAGTTGATCATATCTACAAGTGTTTTTAAGCATTAAAATATTAACTATCAGGTTTGACTTGTTTTTTGGGCCCTGGCAAAAATGGCAAGGGCATGCTAGACCGGTCATTTTTTATGGCTAGGAAAGAAATAATTATTCCCCCCCTTCCCCTGCGCCCAGGCTTCTGCATGCTTGGGAAGCTGGGAGAGCGTGTCAGCCCGACCTCCTCCAGCAGGGCCAGCTCTTCCAGGCTGCAGGGGCCCGGCTTGTGGGTTGCAGCTGTAGGGGAAGCACTGTCCGGTTACGTTGTATTTTTCTTGGGAGCTTGTGGGCACCTTAAATCGGGAGCATTCGGCTCAGAATCTGGAGGGTTTGTGTACTAACCAGCCGAGCAAGCAACATTCCAAAGTAACCCTGAGAATGTCTTCCTCTCCTCTCCTCCCCCGGCGATGGAGGCCTCTTTGGTATTATTCTAAAATCCACTTAGCCATCTGAATATTGAGCTTTGATGACGGGCTTGCTGGCCTTCTTGACTCTTTGCAAACTCCTTGTGACCGCTGGCAGTCTTGCTCTCCTGTCTCCTAAAACTTGAATAGTTGTGTTGTAATTAGGAAAGAGGGAAATTGTTAAAGGCAAATAAATGATTTCCCGGTGCGAAAAGGAAGGTTCCCAACTCTCAGTCCCCTTTGTGGGCATTATAGGAATGGACGGCATCTAGTTATTTTAATTGTGGGCATAGCGGGTGGCCTTGTGCTGTGACATCAGATTGAGTCGGAGAAGACATTTCTGAACTCAGTAGGCAGTTTTAGTATTTGCACGTCAAACGCCAGCAGACATCTTCGTTGTGCTGCTCCTTCCTCCTTTCTGTCTGTTACCTGGGTTAGATTATGTGCCCCCAAATTAAAGTTATTTATTTAGGCCGGTAAGCAGAGCAATGGAAATGAGGACAAGAGGCTGTTGTGTGTCACTCCTGACGTCTCCGATCAGAGGGCCAGCCTGCAATTCCAGATTTGATACAGCTGCAGAAGGAATCTATAGGCAAGATAGCGGTCTTTTCATGCTCATCTGAAATTCTTCGTGTTTCATAGAGTGTGTTTTTGAGGGCAAGGTGCAAAGAAAAATTAGCTGTAGGCTTTGTTCTTTCACACCCTTCCTGGTTGGTGGTGTTTTTGCTACATTTGCTGTTATTTATGAGTATACCTGTAAGCAGCTGCTTCCTTTAAAAGGCAAACTCTTTGGATCCCTGATTTCTGCTTTTCTATTTAAGAATGTAAAGAATTAAGGAGTATCATTAAATCGGCTTATGATGAATAATACATTATCTCAAGAATAATACTTTAATTGCTGAAGACACCATAAAGCTTGATAGTAATAATTTTATTTTAAAACGACAAAGATTTCTGCATAACATTAATTTAGTCTTTGATACAATAATAGGAACGGCTTTTAAAAAGATAGATTGGAATACAAGAAGGCATTAAGGAGAGAGGTCTCGTGAAGTCGATAGGAAGTCCTACAACTGCAAATATGAGAATTGTGGTTACATTTGTATACTAAAGAGAAGAATACTATTCCCATATTCAAGTTGAAAAAATAGTTTTGCATTTCCTTCTCCTTCCTGCCAAAGGAGAAATAGGAATATGGTGGTGGAAATTGCAGTTAGGTTTGAAATTTCTCTGTAAGGACTTGATTGTTAGAGCTCTTGCATCTTCTTTTATCCAAAGTTGTTTGCTTTTCAACTGAGCTATTTGCTACTAGGTTGAACAAATAAATAAGCAGCATCTTGACTTCATTTTTGAACTTGGAATCCAGCATTTAAAGGAAACCAAGAGGGGCCTGTTCTTGGGGTTTGATTTAGCTGGGCAACAACTTCTCTTTCTGTCTTGTGAAAAATGGATGTTTTCTCCTCACTCAAACAACAGAATCCTTTCGACTACAAAAGATTTAGACCTTGGCATGTGAAGGGTTAATGGTGGTCCTTCCGCGTTGTCCTCCCACCCCCCACCATCACTCCTGATTGTTTTGACAACACTTTTCAAAGTGTGACATTCCAAGCCCCTGCATAACAATGTAATATTACTGTAATTACACAGGTCATTACATTTTAAATAGAGAACAATAAAATGCTTATCGCCCTGAAAAAGAACAGGTGTTCTTGCCCTTCTTTGGTATTTATGCTAATTGTTTTTCATCTCCTTCAGAAATATTTATGGCGAACATGTTTAGATTTCAATCTCAATGCAACAGTATTAATTCCGTGCTAATCTTTATAGGTTGGGGGTTTAATGTCTGCAGTATGGATTATGGGCTCAACATTCACCCAATAAGTCATATTTTAATGATTATAAATTTAATATGCCAGCGCTTTGCAGTTTGTTGAAATTAAAGCTTTCTGAAACCCCAGAAACAAACTCTTAGGCGGTTGGGAGCCTAAAGTGCTTATCTGGAAGAAGTGTTTTGGGAAACTTTTGACTGCCTGAGGGAAGTAGCCGTTCACTGGATGCCCCCTATCTGATCAAGAAAAGATTTGGAGGAAAACAATCCCGGTTCTTGCTAGGAGTTTTCCACCTTGATTTTAATTTTACTGATATGGATTTCATTTAGAGTCACTGCTGGAAGCTGGTCAGCTTTCTGTTTCTTAGCAAGCTGTGAAAAAGTTACAGGAAGGTTTCTGGGGGCTGGCAGATCAAGAATGCTGTTCTGTTAGCAGCGCACGATAACTGCAGTTCTGCACGCCATTAAAAAAATATTTGCTTTAGAAAACTAGCATTTTAATAGTTGCACCAGAGGCTGTGCTTTTAAAGATTACAGTAGAAGTCTTTCCAGGTTTTGAATGCCTCCTTACATCCCGCGAGGTGCCTGTGTGCCGGCAAAAAGTGCCTAGATTTCTTGGTTGAGAAATCCTGGTGCAACTTCTCTTACACATGCACAGTGGGTAAACTAGAAGGTATCTAAGAGGATTTTACATTTTGTCAGATGTTTCACAACAGGGGCCCCCGAATCACATTAAAAATGCGCTGTAGAGAAAGGACAGCTGCAAATTTTTGTGTGGACGCGTGTTTCTGGACCATGACTAAAACTCGGAGGACCTTTTCCCCAGCTGTCTGGAAGTTATGTGGAAGTTGGTTTATTGGCAGTTAAGTATGAGACAACCTGGATTTAGCAAAGGCTCTGTCCTCCACAGGAAGTCGATGACATTCTGTGGGGGGAAGGGACAAGACTTGAGGCAAGGAGTCATTTACTCCTTTTTTGTTTTTTTTAAACCATGGGGTTGCCAAATAAATAAGCACTTTCCAAGGAAGTAGGTGTAAGCTTTTTAGTCTTGGTTAAGTGGAATTAGATACTATCTTTAACCGCATTTATAACTGTTTGGAGCGATGCATTTCAGAAGTTTTGAAAAGGAGGGCTAAATCAAATTCCTGAGTCTTTTATTTTTGAAGGGGTGTGTGATGTGGGCATCTGAGTTTTTTCTGGGAGTGAGTATTGGCAACCATGTAAGTAAATCTTCAGCTCTGACTTATAATTGAGCACATTTGTGAAGGAAATGGTTAATTTTACAACCAAAGGCAAACTTGCACCTCGACAGGTCTGCTGAAAGAAATGTGCCCTAGTCCTTTGCTGGCAAGCGCCACCGGGTCATAAATCCGCAGGCTTTATTTACAGCCCATAACACTTATGAATGTTAAGATATTTGACGCCACGTTGGCCTTATAATATTCAAGGTCCGCAGACATTGGCAGTAGCTCAAATTTCTCTCACTAATTATAAGCAATGAGATGGTGGGGGAGGCCCATCGCAAATGCTGCCCTCCCCCCTCCTCTGACCCCCACCTTTACAGTCTGGGCTGACTGAGACAGCCACCCCTCCCTCGGCAGCTGATTTCTACTTTTCCTCTGGGCTATTGTTACACACATTTATAAAGAGCACTTTCAGGATGGAAATTCACTGGGGGGCTCTGCACAAATGCCTTTTTCAAAAGCAAAGTTGCTCTAGGTGTTTGCATCTTTTTCCTTCTGGTTTCTCTCTTTTTCCTTTCTTTCTCTTTTCTTCCTTTATTTCTTTATTTTTTTTTTTTTGGAGGCTGTGTTGCTTATATTCTGATATTTCCCAGAATACTTAAACCTGATACTGCTCTTTAATTTATATGATGTTCCATTGAGTGGGAAGGGAAAATACACACGTTGCGTGCTGTGCTACTAGTTAACCTGAGGGTTTAAAAAAGAAAGTGAGGTGGGGTGAGGAGAGTTGATTAAAAGAATTTAATAGATGGGAAAAGAAAATCCAGGTTCACGTTAGGGATGGGAAGGCCACTCGTTTGAGAAAAGTGTACCAGTGTCATCTGGGGGAGGAAGCACAGAAAAATAATCAGGGAGGCAGAATAAATGCTTAACTAAGAAAGACTAGAAAAGTATAAGAGGATGGGCTGAAAATTGGGGCTCCAGGGAATGGCTGGGTTGAAATTGGAGACTGGAAGTTTCTTAGGAGAGGTGGAAGTTGCATGTGGGGGGGCGGCTCTTAAAAACTGTACTGCTTGGCTCAGCAAAGACTGGCTCCAGTCCGCTCCTCACCGAAGCTCTCTGCAGCAGTTGATGTGTTGTTTCATATCAGTTGTGTGAGGATCTGGGGGTGGGGCGTCTGTGTTTGAGACCCCGATGTGAGAGAGGAGGCCAATTATCTTGCCGATTTTAATTTATTTTTAAAAAGTGGGCTGTTCTGATGTGTATGTTACAAACTGCCCACATGGTATAGGGTAGTGGGAGGCCGGGGTGTGTGGGTAGCTGTCGAGGGGGCCTGATGGCTCCGTCGTTTCTGGCGGGATCCTTCCTCCGTTCCTCCGTCCAACCCAAACTTAAAGACCGGGGCTGAAAGGTTTTATTTTCTAATCAATGGAATGCAGAAACTTACTAGCCCTCGGGGACAGATATGAATCCCTTAACAGCTCATTACAAAGATGGGGCTATGGGATCTTTGAACGGGTTATCAGCCTCGGTGTTCTTCGGTTTTCCCAGGATAGATTTTTTCTTCCTTAGGCACATCTGATTTCGGGCTGGTAATTCATCCGCTTATATTATATTCTTTTTTGTCGTGAAGTAGCCCCAAACAGTTCGGTCTACAGGGGAAGGAATGGCTGTTAGTGGGATCAGCTCCGAAGGAGTTAAGATTGCTTGGTAAAGTTTGGCATCATGAAAATAAATTTGAGGCCTGGTAGGCATTAGCAGGGCACAGCACATTTACAGAGCTTAATTAGTACGAACTGTAATTGTTCATGGTCTGCCAGAAGAAGTAATGTTCAGGAAAAGTGGAGTCCCTCTCTTGCAGTCTTCAGTTTGAAACCGATAAATCACTTGCATATTTGTGTAGTGATTCAAATGGAGCTAAGAGCTCTCCCATCCCAACATGTGGTAAATTGTAAAGTCAATGAATTGCAGATGTAGGCTACAGTGAGATTCTCTAAGAAAATGCAGAATGAATGGGAGAGAGTGATGCTATAAATATTTACTGAGAAGATAACTAGGTTCCTGCGTGCTGGGCCAATTACGATGTAGTAAATATATTAGTAAAATGCCTTAAAAATGAAGAGGATATGTGTGGGTCTTTGGGTGGGTTGGTTTGTTTGGGAAAAGTGAAATAAAAGGCACTATGTTATTGTCATGTCAGTTTTATTAAGCCTGAATCACAATGGCATACCCAGGGAGGGACACATGAAACCCACATTAATGCAAATTAATTCGTTATGAGTTGCGGTGCTGTGGCTGCTAAGTGGAGTAATGATGGGGCATCGTTTTAAGAGTGTTAGTGTAGCAACTTTTAATGAAAAATGCTATGTTAGGAGCTTGTCTCAGCCCTTCAGCCCATGTGTTTTCATATGCTAGAAATGTGTTTTGTACAAGAGCAGGAAACTTGATTCGCTTTATTTCCCTCCCCTCCAATGTTTTAAGAACTTTAATTATGTTTTGAGGTTTAAAGAAAATTATCCAGTTTTTCCTTAAAAATCAACTCAGAAATGCCTATCACCATAACCAAGTTCAACTTCAGCTTTTCTTTTTTTCTTTGCAAGAGATTGCAGCACAAAGTGGGAAAACAATGACTGTAGCATCCCCGGTAGACCTATAGATGTAACTTTCTTGAAGCGATTTTTTTTCCCCTTTTTTTCTTCTTAGAGGATTTTGGTCTGAGGCAATGTTGCAAGTCAATACTTCTTTCCCCCAATGTGAGTGGGTGGATGTGTGTGGAAGCTGTAAAAGTTAATGATCGTTCTCTGACTCATAGCTGATGGTTTCAGGTTGAGGAAAAGAAAAGAAGAAATTAATGAGGGTAAATAGACATTTGATGGAACGTCCAGACAGAAGGAGAGATTGTTCTTGTGTCTGAAGGCATGCGTTTTGTTGCAGCAGAATTTCTGAAGGAGAATGCCAGGAAGTGAAAAGGCAATGCCTTTGTGAAGTTGTTGTTTTAGGATGGCACAAATGTTTGGTGTCTAGATCTTTGCAGGAGTGTCTGAGCCCTAGTACCTACCAGTCAGTGCTGGTTTTGCTTTCCCACTGGAAGTTGGAGGTCCCCTTGACAATTCTTGAAAGGGCAGGCATAACCCAAAGTGCTGGTCAGAAGTTTATTTCCCGTTAAGTGTAAGAAGCTCCCAACAGGACTAGGGGTGCTGTCTCTGTCCTAAAAAATGACCGATGACCTAAGAAAAAGTCTTAGCTATGCTAAAAAAAAAAAAAAGTATTTTGTCTTTTACGCTGATGGCATGGAAAGTAAACTTCAAGTGGCTCGTGGTGGTAGCTACAGGGTAGAAAGGAAAGTGAACCAAAAAATGCCTCAAAACCAAAACCTTTTAGGAAATAAACCTGGGTTTTTTTTTTTTAATAAAACAGAAAGCCAAATGATTCATAAAGCTGAAAATAAAGCAAATGCTCCACCTCTTCCCAATTTAGTGGAGTGAATAGGGGTAAAAAATGAATCTTCATCACGTTGGAAGTTCACCTCATGCTGGAAAAACCAACTTAGGGTTTCAATTTCTTTAGTCTCCTTTGAGGATGAGATCCCTGTGGTTGAAAAAGCCATTTCCCTTCCCTCCCATCTCTGGCTATTTCTGATGTCTTTTATCTGAAACATCAAATTTGGAGCCAGTAGTAGTGATTAGAAATAAAACGAGAGAAATCAAGATATGATAATAATAAAGGAAGCAGTTAATGGTAAAATGTTGGTTTTTCAATTGCTGGAGAATTGTGCAAGCCCAGCCACATCTTGATGGTTCTTCCTCTGGACAAGTGAGGGCAGGGTCATCTGGAGGTGTCGGAATGGGTGGGTGGGCTTGGCCATTGTAAACAAGCACGCAGGAAGGGAAGGTTTATTTTGTTGAGAGTTTCATGGGAAGGAATTAAATGAAAAGTACCTGGGAGTTCTCATTTGGTGACACCAGGACGCCCCAAGGAGGGAGGCACCATGTTGAGGGCTGTTGCTCGCCCAGGGTATAACAGCCACAGTTGCTGGATGAGGAAGTGACGTGGACTGCTGCAGGTGACCAAGAGCAGGGCGGTCCCAAGAGTTGAGGCAGGTGGGAACTTGGTTCTTAAACCCAGTAAGCCTTAGATAGCTGTCTTGTCCTGGATCTCTCAACCTCCCCTCATCTTCCAAAAAATAAAGGGCCAACCATGTCTTGTTCTCTCCTTCCTTAAAGCTTTTTACAGAGATATAAATAAATTATTGTTCCAGTTGAGAGTGCCAAGTTCTTACTGCGTTCCTGTATTTTATCTTTGTTTTAAAAAGCTAGACTATAATGAACAAGGCATCTTTGTGTTTTACAGGGAAGGGAAAAGCAGTTGAAAGTGTGTGTTTTAGAAAAGAGTATTGGAGAAGAGAGGGGGTGGAAATCCAAAGGAGACACGAGAAAATTGTCAGGCTTTGTCGCTGGAGCTGGGGGAAGTTGAGCTCAGAATCTCTCCAATATAGTGGTTACTGGCTGGGAGTAAAGATCTGATGGGAGCTTGGGCTGTGTGTATTTATGAGCTGGTGGAGGGTGTTCTGTGTGGCTGGACACCTGAGGAGGAAAGTTACATTGCTTGGGGGTGTTAGAACGGTGTGTGTGAAGGTTAAATTAACTTTGTCCTACTAGAGTCTTAAGGACTTTGCCGCTGGATTTTTACTGTTTTAATTGCAGCCTTCTCTCCGGGGTGCGTTGTTGTGTGGGTAGTGGTGAACGTTAAGATTAAGAATGGAGCTGGACAAGTGCAAATTGAATTTGGATTAGCCACAATTTCGTTAATTTATTCATAAGACTGTGATTATATGAAATTTTGTTTCCACGACATATACTTAGTTATCAGGTGTCCATTCAATTTTAATTGACAATATGAGATTCCTGTGGTTACCCTGAGTACAGATTGCCTTGGGCTCCGCAGGGTTTGTGGGAAGAAAAGCTTGGACAAGTTTTCATTAAGCTCTGAATCAGGCAGTTGGAAAAAAGGAGAATAAAACCAGCTGAAAAGGGGGACAAGTTGTTAGTGTTGCCTTCTGTGCTTAGAAGGAGAGGCATCCCCCCAACCTCCCCCCCCCCAGACAAGAGCTGCTCTCAGGCCAAGAATTCCAAACTCGCAGAGGAACCTGTCCCTTGCACAAAAGTTGTTTTAACATGATGCAGAATTGTCACAGTAATTAGTGCAATCTATGCTTACTGACTGGCGGTTTTCACAAAAAGGACAGGGGCCAAAGGGTACAAATTCATCTTGCCTTTTCCTTGATTCACTTGAGATGAACTGCTCCTGAGTGTGTTTGGGGGGCTGTGTGCCTGTGGGGCAGGTCTTCAGTGGCTCAGCGTTCATCATCTTTTCTTGTTTTTGGGAGTGTGGTTCATTACTCTGCTTTGACAGGTCAAGAAATATTTTTTGGGAGCCCACCTGTTTTGCGCCCCCTTTTAACTTTGATTAATATTACGTTTGGGGGCAAGCAGTCTCATAATATATATAGGCAGTGTTTTTGTTTGTTTATTTGGAATAGGTGAAGTGATCTCAGAACCCACTGTATCCTAAAATGGGGAGTTACAGCCTTATCCCGTCAGCGATATGGATTTAGACTGTTTTTTTAAAAATTTGATTACTACTGTGTTGGGTTTATTTTGAGTTGGTTCTAAAGTCCTTATGTAAATTTCTTTTTTTTTTCCTTCTTTTCTTTTTGTGAAAACCTGTATGGACTGAATAATTTTTCTTGCAGGGAGGAGGATACAAAACCATTGGGTCTGAAACTCTCTTGCAGGCTGGGTTACACTCTGCTCTATGAGAGTGTTCTGGTAATAGTAATCATTTAACAATGGGAATAGCAATAGTTTATTATAATACAGATCCATGTTTGGAAATGCAGCTGATTTGCCTGTTGCTACGCTGGGAACGGGCAGCGATTTCCTAGGACCACCTGACTCGTCCTCATTTGTTCGGGTATCGAGAATTAAAATGCATTTTTAGTTTTGTTGAGATCCTTTAGTCATTGTCGCATTGTTTATAAAATGGATCAGCAGATGGTGTTTATTTTCCCAATAGATAGGATCCCAAGATTAACAACTGTGATTTAGGAGAAGAATTATTTGATGGGGAGTCTTGGTATTCCTTTCTCGTGGGGATCCCCACTTCTTTGACCGAGGGTCTGCAGGGCTTCAGAGGGCAAGGCCTGGGAGAGACTTGAGCATTCTGCTCTAGAGGGTCTGGGTGAACCAGGGATGTACATTCCCCCCAGGGACCACTGAATAGGTGGTCTTGAGCAAACTTGGTGGCTCTTGGCAGCGGCTGGCTCCCTCTTTGGGGAAGTGTGGATTCCTAGAGTTCGGGCTACCAAGCTGTCCTGTGACAGATAGCTTAGTCATTGTGAAAGAATGTATAAGGCATCGGGTGGCCCCTGAATTCTGCCTGACACATTTGTTTTCCCCAAAATAGAATTGTGTTTGAGAGCAAGAGCCCAGTTATTAGACCCTTGGGGGGCTTGTACCTGTCGCAGTCTCCTGGCTTCTCATAATCCTTTCTCTCACAACCTCTTCCTCTCACCTACATGTCGCAATTCTGACGACTTTTAGCAGCTCATAGTTAATTTTTCTGCAGCATCCTGCTGAGCACACTGGCTTCCTTTACGTCTTAATGGGCGTCCGTGTTTCCTTTCCGTGTCATTGATTTCTCACTCCTGGCCCTCTCCCCCCCTCCCTTTTTGCTTATTGAATAGACGTTTTCTTTTTTTTTAAACTTTACCTTAGATGATTATGATCATCTTATTCATAGCCACAAATAAAAATACACAGGTCTTGATTGAATGCCAAGGCTGCAGTTCAATCTGGGAAGGTTTGTCTGCTATTCATAAACTGCTTAAGATGTTTTCTTGTAGTTTGTGACATAAGCAGAACGCTTTGATTTGGTTTCTTTCTACAGCTCCATTTTCAGTCCGGGAGCACACATTACTCTGCGTACAAAACGATTGAACACCAGATTGCAATTCAGGTAGGAAATGCAAGAGATCCTGAAGCTTGAATTGTCAATATGTAGGTCTCTTGTATCTTTTATTCTCTGCCCCTTCCCCCAGCCCAGATGATAATGGTAATGATGATGATGATGGTGGTGATGATGATGGTGGTGATGCTGATGATGGTGGCAATGATGATGGTGGTGATGATGTTGGTGGTGGTGGTTGATTCATTGGGGGAGGTGGGAAGCAAAGAGAAAACAAGAGCAGAAGAAATCCTGCTGAAATGGTTTAAAGATAGGGAAGGACAGAGAAGCCTGTGTTTTTTGTTAAGAATTTCTTTTTTTTTTTTAAGATTTTATTTTTTTCCTTTTTCTCCCCAAAGCCCCCCAGTACATAGTTGTATATTCTTCGTTGTGAGTCCTTCTGGATGTGGCATGTGGGACGCTGCCTCAGCGTGGTCTGATGAGCAGTGCCATGTCCGCGCCCAGGATTCGAACCAACGAAACACTGGGCCGCCTGCAGCGGAGCGCGAGAACTTAATCACTCAGCCAGGGGCCAGCCCCAAGAATTTCATGATCAGGCATAAACGGCACACAGACCCCAGCCTGGCTACTGTTTTCTTCTTACAGGGGTCTTAAATTGGGAGTAAAATGAGGCGACAGAATGTGAACAAGAAGAATTAAGGAGGGGGGGAGATGGGAGAGGAGGCTGTGGGGAAGCCAGAGAGTTATTTCTGGTGGATCAAACTCATGTTGAGTGGTGCTAAGAATATCACTTTTGAGCTGATTGTCCTGAAATGTTGATTTCTCTTGGACCTGTTGATATATGCAACCTGGATCCCAGCTTCTGCTGAGGGTCTTGTTTCCTGCTTACGTCGTGCTGCCATTCTCTTAAATCCAAAGGCTAATTAAACAAATCAGGGACTAATATAGACTCAGAGCTGAACTGATGCCAACAGAATGCAATCGTGGAGGGAGAGCAGACTAATACGATTTTCGTCTGTCTGCCTGGCCTTGCCTAGCCTTTCCAGGATGGATGTACCTCGTGGTGTCACTAATGATACTGAAACTTCTTGAGTCTTCTGGTTTAACCCTTTGAAGGGAGACTTTTGAAACCGGTGGTTGTGTTCAAGTCTGCCTCTTGGGTCTTCTCGTCTTGGGAGTGGCTGTTGGTTGGTTAGACCATTGCTCCCTTACTTGTAGTTACCCCTTGCAGACGACGTGTGTATGTGTATGTGGTCTCATGGAACCCCAGCCACATCGCATCTTTGTAGCTCTGCTGTGTCCACTCTGCATCTTCCTGGATAAGACTTTGAATAGCCCTTATCCCCAGGTAAATGGTGAATTATTCCACCAGTGGAAAGTATGACTCAGCAGACAGTTTTATTTGGTGGATCCCTGATACCTGATATTTTTGTGCTCATATCAAGGCCACCGTCACTTTTTAAAAAAAATATTTTGATTACGTCTGCAGCTGAGCTTTGTGTTTTAGGGGAAAGTGCAACTCTTGATCAGTCCCTCCATCCCCAGATATTTTCAGGCCTGGTTCTTTAACTGATGCTGCAGTTGTCCTTGCTGGCACATTTCCTGGTGGACCCTTCTTCCATTTGATTGACAGCATGGTGAACCTTGCTCCCAGAGTATGGTTTAGACTCAGGGCTTGGTTAGAGAACAAGCCCAAACTCTGACTCTGCGTGAATGGATGGATGAACAGATAGTGTCCTGAGGCCTACTACAGTCCGTGGAGTGCTGGAAAATCCTGTTGCCTGGGGTGTGGGAATTGTTGAGGTTGAGTAGCATGGTGATCCCTATCTTGGTGTGGAAAGGCTGGCTGGGGCCATGTCACTGGGAGACCAGCCGAGACCAGACCAGCTGTTGCGTCTTTACACCCGTTGCTGAAGCGTCCCTTGTTAGGCCGAGCAGTTCGTCTTTCTCCAAACCACCTGGCACGGTGCAGGCCATGTGAAGCTCTTTCTCAGGAGGAAGATGGAGTAAATTACAGAGCTCATTGTTTGGAGGACTGAAACTATTACTATTTCTCCATGAACAGGTAGTATTGTTCTCCCCTGCTTCTATTTGCTAAGGCTTGATGCCCATGTGGGCAAACAGAGAGACATTTTATTAGAGACCCAACACCGGCATGCTTTCAGTGTTCATTCTCTCCCAATCTCTGCTAGACCAGGACAAGGCCAAGCCAAGTGGCAGCTAGCTGTAATTTTAGTTTGATCATCAAAGGATAAATGGCAAAAAAACAAAACAAAAGAAGCAAAGGGAAAAAAGAGGAAGCCTCAGACACAATAAAATTGTTCCCAAAGCACATGGCGGCTCAGCAGCGATGTGGGGGTTCGAGGAAAGGGTGGCCCTGCTTTGGTGTGGAGTGGAGCAGGCATTTTCCCTTCGCTGCAGTCTGCAATTTAAGGCTTAAATGCAGCGTGATTGGTGGGGCAGAATTTTCTTCCCTGGAAACTTAAAACTGTTTAACCTTAATAAATACTGTATTTCAATATGAGCTGAGCTTGTTGCTCTCCTAAGCTACATCCTAAAATAACCTCGTAGTATGACACCGTGCATCACATGAGATTCTTACCCCTTTCCCTCCCATCCCTCCTGTAATCTCAGGACTTGGCCAAGTGCACCATTTGTATGAATGGCCTCTGGGTGGTTCTGTAGACATTGCCATGTTCTTGTAAAAGGTTTGGACACAGTATCAATTGCTGTTGAGATCTTCCCCACTTTTCACAACCTCCTAACTCTTCACAGTTTTGAAAAGACAGGAGTACATAGTGGCCAATTCTCCCTACATGCTTAACACAAATAGAATTGGAATGAAAATTAAAAGGCATAGTTAGACATAGTTATTTAACTCCCTTGACTTTTAAGGCGTTTCATTGAAATACAATGTAAATACAGTGCAATACACAGGGCTTTAGTGGAGAGGTGGATGAACTTTTTATATTTGCGAGCATCCATGAAATCATCACCCAAATGAATATATAGAATGGGGTTCGGACACTTTTCCTGTAAAAGGCCAGATAGTAAATATTTTAGGCTTTGTGGGCCATATGATCTCAATGGCAACTACTCAACTTTGCTGTTGTGGTGCGAAAGCAGCCCAGAATAATACCTAAAGGAGTAAGTGTGGCTGTGTCTCAATAAAACTTTATGTATATAATCAGACAGTGGCTGGATTTGGCCCACAGGCTGTAGTTTGCTGGCCCCTGATAAAGAGTATAGAAATTCTCCAGAAGTCTTGCATTTTCCCTTCTCTTCCTGGTCCTACAGCTTCCCCCACTTCCAACAAAAATTCTCACCATGGATTAGTTTTATCTATCACTATGGATTATTTTTGCCTTTTTTTTTTAGCTTCTTAGAAATTGGATTGTACAGAATATACTGTTTCATGTCTGGCCTCACTCAGCGTTATGTCTGTGAGTTTCATCCCTGTTACTGTGTGTAGCAATATTTGCTCTTTTTTATCGCTACATAGTATTCCACGTAGGAATATTAGAATATTGCCCAATGCGTGTTCTTTCTGTGTTACTGGATATTTGGATTGCTTCCAATTTTCTGCTGCTATGAATAAGGCCCTAATAACAGTCTCACCCACATCTTTTGGAGGAGGGTATGTTTCCATTTTTCCTGTTCATATGCAGGAGTGGGCTTGGAGAGGCATAGGGCAATAGGTGTGTTTAGCTTTGCCTTGATCTTTTGAGAGATACTTGAACACTGGATTTCAAGTGTTGTCGCTGAAATGCGCTAGCATAGTGCATGTTGGGCATGTGAGTAAACCGTGGGGGCGGGGGGAGGAGGGGCAGTAAAATGATGTAGGTGTGATCGGAGGCCGATTGGCCTAGGCTCCTTCACACAGTGGTTGGCTTCAGGCCCCAGCTCCTAGGAACTCCTCCCACCGTGTCCATTAACCTGGGAAGAGGTTTTGCAGGGCTGCCCTGCAGGTGATTGTGGGTAAATGTTTAGGCATCTCTGTTGCCTCCCTGAAGAGAGCTCTTCCCACACTCCTCCACTCCTCATTATTCCAGCCCCAAGAGCAGTGCTGGAATCAAGGTCAAGACCCACAGAAGATGTTTCCCTTCATTTTCAGAAGGGTTACTTTAGAACCAATTAAGCCTTTGTTTTAAGAGTATTTTGGCCAAAGGTTGATGTTTTAACACCAAGTCAGATGTGATTTAGGAAAAAAAACTCCACGCACAGCAAAAACAAACTGTGTGGACCTTTCTTGGTTGTTTTCCTTTTAAGATGTGAAGTGCTTTGTGTGTGTGTGCACACGCTTGTGTGTGTGCGCAAAGACAACTAGGAGAGGATCCAGAAGAAATGGGCCATTTTATTTGTTTACACAGCTGAGCAGTGGAGACTCGGCAGTGTGTTTTGCTTTCCCCTCTTGCCCTCAGGCTTACAAGTTCCCATCTGAGTTTTACCAAAGCACACCCCTTCCTCTTGGTCTTCGAACTTGTCCGCCATGATTCAGTAAGGCCCCGTGGACCCTCCTTCAGGGCCTGGGTTCTTTCTGGAGTCAAGGAGAGTAGGTTGAAAACTGGAGAGCGTCCTGGCCCCCTATTGGTCCCTTATTCTTGGATGTGAATTGATGTTTTGTCTTGTCTGTGTCTTAAAATTGTTAAGATTCCTGAGGCGCTGTGGCTTGGAGTCCATCTCTTTGCCCAAGTGGACCCTTGGCCTTCCTGATAGAAATGGCCAGAGATTGGTGCCAGGGCATTTGGCTGGATGTCTGAGAGGGCTCCTGGCTTTACCCCACTTCACGTTTCTCCTGGGAGTCTCTTGTGTTCCAGGCCTGTCCTCTCAACACAAGTTCCCTGGCTTCTCAGTTCTCCTGAGGATTTGCTGTCTCGGTTGAGGAGCAAATCTGGGCTCATTGGAGGAACTTCCAGAAACAACTGCAGTTCTTGATGCAGTCGCTTCCTCATTCTTCCTTTAAGTCCATCCCTAGACCTGGCTGTGAGATTTCATGTCCACTTTCCACAAAGAATGAGTGTGTGTGTGTGTATGTGAGAGAGAGACACACACACACAGATGTCATTTCACTAGAGTAGTTTGACAAAGCCTGTGGACGCCAGTTAACTCATTCAGAAGGTTCGTTCATTTGCTGCAGTGGTGAGCTTTAATTGTCTAATTTAAGTCCACACTTCAGAGTGTTCACTCATTCATTCAGAAATCTTTATTGTGCATCTACTTTATTGTGCGCCAGGCCCCTGGGAGATTCATCAGTGAGAAAAGCAGACAGAATTCCTTGCTCTCACAGAGCCTGAATTCTGGTGATGTTTTAAACACTGCTTCTAAGCACCTCCCTCCCCTTGGTCTGACTGAGTAGGTTTTGGGTGCCTTTAGGACTTTGCATTTTTAAACGGGGGTGGGGGGGGCGGCATCTGATTTCCAGCCTACTAAAGTTTGAGAATTGCTGCCCTAGAATCTTCTGAAATCAGTCGATTGATCATTTTACTGGCTGCTCAGTCATTTTCACATACTGAATAAAAAGTGAGGGATGGTCAGGTACTCGATCAGGATAACTTTTTCTCATTTTGAGTGAGAAGCTACACTGCCTGAGGTTCCCATGAGCTTTTAAAAGGCCCTTCCTTCTCCACGGTTATGTGAAGAGAGCCAGATCCTTCTGCAAGGCTCAAGAAGAGGCGTGTCTTTGTTTATGAAAGAGTAGCTTGGACAACAATCTGCTTGGTCCTAGGGGTCAGAGGCAATAACAACAGTTGATAATAATAGCAGCTTATGCTTATTGAATTCTCCTCATGCATTGGGTCTGGTGGTGAGTGCTGCATGTGAATTATTTATTGATTCTTCATAACAACACAGGAGGAAACACAAAAGGTGTAGTTACTGTTATTGTCCCATTATCCCCATTTTGTAAAGGCGGAAATGGAGACTCAGATACCTGAGATATTTTGCCCAAGATCAAGGAATTAGGATTCAAACCTGGGCAGTCAGACTGGAGAGTGACTGTACCGGAGCCGGATGCTAACTACTGTCTGCTCAAAGTAATGCTCGGGAGGGTCCGGGGGCTTCCTGAAGCACTGGTGACCAACCAGCTCTCTGGGCTGCATACAAAGGAACGCCCTGGGAGCTACTCGGAGATGCAGAATCCTGGGTTTTACTCCTTGGAGACTTCCATTCCTTAGGACTGGGTCAGTGTTTCACAAACCTGAGCAAGCATCACCCGGAGGGTTTAAGATGCAGATCGGGCCCCACCCGCAGAGTTTCCTGTTCCGTACGTCGGTCCAGGCTGAGTCCCCACGCTGCCGCTTTAACAAGTCAGGTTATGTTGATGTCCTTTCTCTGGCGACAGCACTTGGAGAACCTCTGGACTAGGGCTGTGGTTCCCAACTCTGGCTGCACATTCCAGTGCGCTGGGGAGCATTAAAAACAATGCTCAGGACCATACTGCGCCCCAGCCCACCTGGATCGGGATCTCTGGGGTATGCGGCTTGGACGTCCCTGTTTCTAAAAAGCTTCCCAGGTGATTTTAATGTGCTCGCGGGGTTGAGGAACACCAGTCTAGGGGATCCTGGAATCTGCACCCCTTCCTCACTCTTTGGATGATGCTTATGCACGTAGTCTCCTTAGAGAACAACTGTTGTGAAGTCTGTCTATTTGTTTTTAGCTTGACTTCTTTCCTCGGGGGAGAAGAGTCTAGTTACTTTCAGAGTTCTCAAGGATGTCTGCTCAATGGTAGGAGTCTCTATTTTGCAAACATTTCATTAACAGGTCGTCAGCCATGGTCACTGTCCCCTGAGTTAGTCAGTACCAGAGAGAGAAAGTGGGAATCTGCTGTCTTGTGAAAGGGGCTACGGAACCCTGAAGTGGAGGGGCCTGGCAGTCTGGTCCTGCTCAGACTTCCAGGGCATGCCGCTAAAATGCAGATTTGGATTCAGAGTTCCAGGGCGGGGCCCGATATTCTGCATTTCTCACAGACTCCCAAGGGATGTTGATGCTCGGGGCCCCAGACCTCTCTTGGAGTGGAGCAAAGGTAGGGTCCATTTCAAAAGGCAAGGAAACTGAGCTGCGAAGAGGCGAGTTGGTTTGCCTGAGGTCCCACAACTTGGTGGAAAACAGGCCCAGCACAAGAATCCAGGAGTCCAGCTCGGCTTTGTGTCTGTCTTTCAAGAAGTTCTCGTCTTGTCTAAGCCAATAGCAGTTGCATTACATTGGCCAGATAAAATAAAACAACCTAGCTTTACCGTTGTTACTTATGTCATTTTTAAACTAAATGTGTTATAATTGTATCATTGTATTTGTATGAGTTGAGATATTTGCGTCTGTTCATTCTCCACCATGTTAAGGCACTTGGGGCCCAGCCTGCATGCTTTGTCAGAGAGCTGGTAAGGATGCAGAGAGGATGTCTGATGGTCCTTGACAAGAACAACCGGAAAGAATGAAAACAACTCTTCTCTCAGCCACATGCGTCCCCCTTATGGGCCACAGCGAGTAGGTATAGAGGTCTGATCGGTGGCAGTCAGCTGCTTGCATTTTCTTAGTAGCTCTATACCTTGCACTTTATACTATTTACTTTTTATTAAAGTCCCTGAGAATCATGAGGCCATTTAGCTAAGTGTAGAAATTTCTAAGTGGGTTCTGACTGACATTTGCAGGCTTATCAAGCTTAGCACTTAATTTGTTTCTGGAGTTTGGTTTGGTTGCATGGTATCAAATCCCGATCAGATAGATAAGTGGTGGCAAAATTTTTTTAGAACAGTCCTGAACCTTGAAATCTCAGCATACTCTTCAATTAAACAGAAACGGCAGCAGACCGTTATTCTGGAGGGTTCCACCAAAACCACTGGCTGGTTGGCAGTGTGTTTAATATTTAATGAATGATGCATTGAAATTTAAAAAATATGTAAAGCTTAAAAGTAGATACATGTACTATATCTCTCTCTATCTATAACATGTTATAAAAAGAAATGTTAGAATCAAACATTTGTGGACTCTTTGAAGCATCTTCATAAAACCCCAGTTTTTTAAGGGATATAACTGGGAAAACTGTCTGCTCAAGAGCTTCTCCACCAATCGGGGCCTGGACTGGAAATGAGCATGTCTTTGGTTGGTAGTGGAGGCTGGATGAGATAGGATGGCTTCATGCAACGTTTCTCAGTCTCAGCGCTCTGGACACTTTGGGTTGGATAGTTCTGTGTTGCACAGGGGCCTGTCCTGTGCATTGTTGAGAACCATCGTGGCTTGTACCCTATCCATGCCACTAGCATCCAACAAGAATGTCACAGCCAAAAATGTCTCTAGACCTTGCCAGATGTCCCCCGCAGATCCAACTTGCCCCCAGTTTGAGAACCCCTGGCACCCTGCTGCTGAGGCTGTAGTGACATTACTTTTGCATTTTACAGGGAGGAGGTGGGTGGTTCAGCTCATGTTTCTGGAGTCAGATAACCTGGGTTGGGGTCCTGGTTCTGCCAAGCCTCAGTTTCCTAACCTGTAAAGTGGGGATACTGGCAGTACCTGTTTCGAGAAGGTTGTTTGGAGATTAAATGAGATAATGGGTGTAATGAGGTGGGCAGTGCAGTGGCGATAGGAGTGTGCTTTTGATAAATGCAAGCTGCTGTTTTTACCACGGAGAGCTACCTGAAGTACTTGTTTGCAGATTTAGAATATGCCTTCTCCCAACATGCATTGTATATTTTTTATTTCCTGTCAAGAGCATCACATATGATAAATTTGATAACCTAGACTATCTTTGCTGGCTAACAAAGATTTATGACTCCTGTTGGTTGCTGTTTTCATTTCTCTTATGTCACTTAAAAATTCTGCCTAGTCCTTGTAACATTTGACTGGAATATAAGCTCTTCTGAGATGTGTCTTACTCATTCCTGTATCCCTTTATCTAGCACGGTGCAGGAATGCCCGGGATGTAGTAGGTTTACCACAAGGGATGTGACTGGGTTTAAATAATACATACTGTGGGCAGAAAGGGAACAGATTACATAAATGAGATTGGGGTGGATGTGTATTAGAGATGGCTTTTTGCATTTTTCTCATAACAGCCCCTTTCACAACAGGAGAGGCCAATAATAATTTTCTTGTTTTTGGGTAGTCAACCAAATAATGTGAGATAGACTTTCATCCCTTTTGTTAACTTGACGTTCTTCCCCAGGTGTCTTATATTTTGACTTCCGCTCTCCTTCAGTGTGTGAGTTTGGACCCTGTCTTAATGACTCTGGCATCGCGCAAACAATGGGGTAACCGTGGTTGGACTGGTTTATATTTATATGATTGTCTTCTAATTTTCAAAATGCTTGGAGGTTAGTTGGTTTTTAAAAGTAGTATTAGGGTCTTTTTTTCTTTTTTAAAATAAAAAGTAGTGTTAGCCATTGGATCGTAACGTTTTCGCAGACTTTGACAATTGTCATTAATTCCTGCAGGGGACTTCAGAAAAATGAAACATGTGTTTTCCTACTTGTGGATGGATGAGCCCACACAAGCGAATTCATTCCTTTCTATTCCCAAACCTTGCGCATCCCTGAATTTTGAGATTGAGATGAGGCACCAGGATAAATAGCTTTGGTTGAAAATCAGAAATTGTCCGAGGCTTGAAAATGGATGTGTGTGTGGTGGTAGCCCATGCTAGGGGGACTGGAGCATTGTTTTCACTGGCGCTTTGGTGAGGCTGCCCTGTGGGGAAGGTAGTCGTGTGTCAATAGTTTTTTAAGTTGATTCAGTAAGCATTGTTGATGATTGAAATTGAAGAATTGTGAAGACAATTCATCTTGAGGAACAGAGAGCATCGAGTTTGAGCCAGGCTGCTGGGAGCAGACAGTGACATACGGGCCGTCATCAAACTAATTGTTGTTTGAATTACCTGTTATGATCCGATGACAAATCTGCCTTGCTCCTGCCACTGGAGCAGAAAATGTAGCTTGAATTGGCGTGATGTTAGCAAGTGTAAACTGTACTTCAACAAGATGGATAAACCCAATTATGGGGCAGACCTGTAGAGAGAAAATCCATTTAAATCTCGTAATGTTAAGCAGAGCTGTGTTTAATTCATTTGGACCAATTTGGGAATGATGTATGAGTGTTGGTGAACATTAGTCGAAGGGGGGACCACTCGGGGGAAAGGGATGCGCCGATGCTGCGAGCCGCTCTGGGGAGGCAGCTGGGGTGTCGTCTCGGCAGCCTGCACTAATGGCGGGGAAAGGCAGAAATGACAAAACGATGTACTCACTGCCGTGGGGAGAGCAGCGCTGTGCAAATGAACCAATAAGGAAGACATATGAAGCAGAAATGGGAGGAGGTGTTTTTCCTAAATGCTATTGACAGTCCCAAATATAAAGGAAATTTGAGGTTCCTTGTCTGTGTTTCCTTCCCCTGATGCCCTTCTGGGTTTTTCCAAGCCTCGGAACAGGAGGCCTAGAAGATGCTCTTTAGTTTTGCTCAATGATGATTTAAAAGATAGAAAGAAAAGGGACAACTAGATTTAAATCGATAATCTTGGGGCATTTGATTGTCTATTGGAAAACAGTCGGGGATTATTTTTCTGAAATATATATATTATGCATATTTGGAAAGAGTTTGGACTGTCTTGTCTACTTAAAAATTTGTTGTTTATGGGGCCGGCCCGGTGGCGCAGCTGTTAAGTTCGCATGTTCCTCTTTGGCGGCCCAGGGTTCGCCGGTTCGGATCCCAGGTGCGGACGTGGCACTGCTTGGCAAAAGCTATGCTGTGGCAGGCATCCCACATATAAAGTAGAGGAAGATGGGCACGGATGTTAGCTCAGGGCCAGTCTTCCTCAGCAAAAAGAAGAGGATTGGCAGCAGATGTTAGTTCAGGGCTAATCTTCGAAAAAAAAAAAATTTTTTTTTTCTTTTTAATAGTTACTGAGTGGTGACCCCACTTTGCACATAGTAGGCCCTCAGTATATACTGATGAGGTGAATGTAAACACTGAACTTTAGAAAAAAGGAGCTTTCAGGGCTAAATACTGGTGTTTCCCATACCTCCAACTCGTTAGGATCTGTAAGCACCTCGTATCCCCGTTTCACCCAGCAGTTTGCATTCCCAAGAATTTTATGATTTTATGTAAAAACTTAGGATTTTACCTTTTACCCCTGCTTCTGTAGTGTTGGGTGTTGCCAAGGATGATCTTAGATTTTATTTGGGGATTTGCTGATAAAAGTCCCCGGTGACTAGTTACTGTTTGGTTTTTCTCTTTCGGTTAGCAGGTTTTCTTCTTTCTTTTCTTTTGTGGGGTGGACTGGACTTGGAGACTTTGCTTGTTGAAAGGAGAATTGAAAAGACTGGAGGGCATAAGGAGCTTGACCGTGGACCACCAAGAAATTCACGGTTGTGCACCCTTGCCCCAGCACCCATAAATCTAAGCAGTGGGAGTGCTGGGTGTAGATGGAGGTTACAGCCCTAGAGGGTTTTTCTGTAATTTGTGGGGTGGTGGTGGACATAGTGTCCCTTCCCAGCGAGTCTTTCCTCCCAGAGGCAGATTTGTTAGGAGTTTACTTTCTGGCTTTCTCTGACTTTCAGCTCAATTGAAGAACCAAGAAGAGATGGTAATAAAAAAACAAGACTTTACAATAACATTTCACTGAATTCTGAGAATCTGAATATTGCAATCTAGTTTACTGGTGGAATCTAGGTAAAACATTTTGAGATGATTTAAACTACTATTTCCACCCCAAACCGCCAGCATATGTAGCCCTCAGTTTGACCTGCCTGATGGTAGACTTCCAGATCATTTCAGAACAAGTACGTCATGTAGTGAAGTGAACTTGGAAGAAATATTGAGAGGTGCTTCCGAATCTGAGGGTCTTTACGCTGAAAGAAGGAGCATCCTTTGCATTCCATGAGTTTTATGGGGGCTCTGTCTGGTTTGGCTTGAAAGCAGTTGTCAGATTTATACTCCTGAGGGTGGGGTATAGACAGTGTGACTTGGGCAGGCGGTGAATAAGGGGATTTATGGAGAACAGACTCTTAAGGAAAAGAAAGCATCCACTTTGTGGGCGGAATGGCCTGTGGTGTTAGGGCTGAGTCTTTTCAGGCTCTAGAAGGGGGTTTTCTTGATTAACTTGTTGCTTTCTGGTGTTATAGCAGAGTTAACATCTTGCACTAATGTGTGCAAAGAGGAATTTTTGTCCTTTGGCTTAGATCTGAAGATATAAATAGATAGCAAAAAATCTAGGAATACTTAAAATATGATACAGAATTGAAATAGCGAGGTAATATCATTTCTTTAGCTTTCAATAAATTATTTTCTGTAGAATTTAAGAAATTAGCCTGCCTATGGTATCAGGTTCTAGGTAAGGCCTTTATTGATATATGGCATCTAGAAGTCTCGATTGAGGAGTGTTTCAAGAGTCACCAAGTTCTGAACGTGATTCTTATCCTTAAAATCAAAACCAGACCTCCCCTCTTCCCTCTTCCTGGTCTTCAGTCACTTTTTTATTCTGGAATCCAGCAGCTTTTATTTCTTAATCGTTGCCGAGGAAACCAAGAGTTTCTCTGTTAATTTTAAAAAATTCACTGACCCAACATACACATTTTCTTGAAAGAGAACTTAAAGGAAGTTTCGAAAATGCCCCTAAGCTATAGGGGTGTTTACCAAGCCACCAGTGTGCTTCATGCACCGTATTTTGTTTTGTGTGTTTTAAGAAACTTGTCACTGTTGTCACATTTTCATAATGGTGAGTGAAAGCAGATGACAAATCTCTCCCCACAGAAGACCTTACTCGTGAAGCCATTTGTGTCTGAAGACTTGGCTCTCAGGGCTTGCATTCTTGAGCGAGGAAAAGGCTCCAATAATGTGGTGTGGGCCCCTTTTCTTGGAAGAGAACCCTCCTTCCTCAAAAAAAGGAAAAAAAAAAAAAAGCTGTGTTTTGCTTGGGTGGCTTTTCCGTTGGGTTAAATTTGCCGGTTTGTCTCCATCCGAAACTAAAGCCTAATGTACTTATCATCCCCCCACAAACGTGACATGATTTTGTCATTTTCGGAACGTTTAGGAAAAGCCCCAGCAGAGTTGTTTCTGTAGATGGGGTTGGGTGCTCCACCATTGCCAGCTGTTTATTTCATAGTAACAAGCGAGAGTTGTTCGGCCTTTCCTTCCTCCACTCTTATTGGAAGTTTTGGCCACGAAGTTCCTCTCCAGCCCCCCTGGTTTGCATAGCCGTTCAAGGAGCCCAGCGATGACTCGCACGTGATGGGAGCCGAGGAGCTGATATGTAGAAAGTACACACACAAAACCACATGCTCGATGCAAAGCAGATACGGTTTTGATTTCGGCCTCAGTGGTTCTGTTATCGTACCTTTTTCTGTGAGCGTGGGTTTTTATCTTTCGGTCTGACTTCTGGTTCGGTTCGTGGTTTGTGGTTTCCAGTTGCCATCCCAGCTCATGAATTTGGCTGCTTGGGAGCTGAGGTGCCCAGGCCTCCTGCCCGTGGAGTCTGGGGAAGGGAGCCCCAGGATGAAGATCTCGTGTGGGCCCCGGTGCCCTGGCAAGTAGCTGTGGCACCATTGTCCCCGTCCTGGATCCTCAGCTGTCAAACGCACCCCCACCTGGGGCTGCTGCTCTCTTTTTGTGCTACTTATGTAAGGCCTCGAAGGACTATTTTGGAAACATCTAGACCAACTTGTGATTGATCTTCTGTTCTGTGTATTTCCCCTGATTCCTCTGCTTTCCTCTCATCTCTTTTGGCAGGAAATATTTTTTTCCCCATTAACTAGTTTCCAGGTCAGAATTTCCCCATAAAGTATGAACTTTTTTGTGTCTCAGTATTTGATTTCTACCACCTTTTTTTTTTTTTAACATAAAGTTGGATCTTTAAATTGGGCAAATTACTTAATTGCTCTGTGCCTCTGTTTTCTCATCTGTGAAAAATGGGTTTAATGAAAGGACTTGCCTACCATGCGGGTTATTGTGCGATTATGTGAGAGCAGTTTAGCTCAGTGCTGGGTCCGTAAGAAAGGTTTAATGGGGTTATTACTGTTAGCAATAGGGTGTCCCAGGAAACCCGTCAGCCCCGGGCAAACCGGGACAGTTGATCACCCTGACAGCACTGTTACTGCACTCTTGCCGGGTTGACAAGTTGGCGATATGTTGTGTTGCATATCTTTTTGTGCTCTTCTTTCCCATCCCCCTTCCCCCCTCCCCTTCCCCAAATAATCTGGTTTTGAGTTATTTCTCCTGTAAGAGAGTGGGCTGAATCAGGAGGCCAGAATACCTTTTGAAGAGCGTTGGGGTGAAAGAGTCTGTGTTGTGACATAATTTATCTCCCCGGGGAGGGCAGACAAAAAACCCTATCGGGGAGACTGGACTTAGAATTATTCAGCTTCTGATGGGCATGAAATTAGTGACAGCAAGACAGGAATTTGTGGCCTTTTAGTTGTAATGTCTGCTCTCTTCTGTGGTCAAATTTCTATTGCTTCTAACTTCATTAAAAAAAAATAGATGTAAAAGGCATCCTTTTCGGTTCTTGAAAGGCAGAGGGCTGGCTCCTGCTTGCGAACCTAATAACACTTACTTCTTTCTTTATGAGGGAGTTTCCTTGGGCCACTGTGGTCAGGCTATTGTTTGTCTGAATTTGTAATAAGCGTGTAACAGCTCCCTCCTCCTCCCATTGGCCTCAGAGACAAGCGGCACTAGTGGGTTAGCAGGGACAAGAGGCCTTCCGGACCTGTGATTGGAAGCTGACTGCTCTGGGGCGCCGGGGTCCCAGCACCCATGGGGTGACTGGCCACATCTCTGCAGTTGAGTCTATGGCCACAATACATGTCGGCTCGCTGGAACTTTCCGGTGGGACTCTTCCCAGGCAAGAAATCAGTTAGCGGACAGCGCACTCAGGCCTGTTCACACTTCAACTTGGATAACAGCGATGCAGTAAGGCGCTTGTCCAAAATGATTTATTCTCAATGGTGGTTAAGAAATGACATTGATTCTCCCAATCGACTTGACAGCAGCCATAGTTTCTTTAACACCTCCTGGTTCCAGAAGGTACGGTTCAGATCTTCCTCATCTGCGGAAGGCCTTGGAGATTTGTCCCTTTTTATGGCTATCTTTCTTTAGCTTTTCAGTGGCCAAAATCAGAAGCGTTGGAGTGAAATATGAGGAATCAGAAAGCGCTCTCCGTCAATGGACTGGTTTTTTTATCCTCACTCCCTCTTTTTGGCTTCGGGAGGTATAAAATGATAGATTAGTGTGATTACACCCTCCCATCCTCCCACCCCCCATTAAAAAAAAAGCACTTGTATTTCAGCAGGCTTTGTTAATCAGAAGGCTGTGGTATTTTTGTTGGCATTGGCCAGACCTTTGTAGCTGTTCAGTGGCCCAAGGCTGCGGAAGGTGCCTCCATTTTCCTCTCCCTTCCGCTGCAGTTTGTCCCAGGCATCCTTGCTGATGGCGTAGCTTTTAGCAAGAGCAGTGCTGTACTTTTTTATTGATTAGTTCCTCTAAGTGATGGTTTATTCCATACCTGTTACTAGCTCATCTAATAATTTTGCCCCCTTTTAGTCCCATCCCGCGTCTCCCCCGAAAATTAACACCAACAACAAAACTGTTTGCCCAGGTAGCACTTGGTGAGATGATACACTTTTTTCTCTGGGGAGGACTTTGTCTTTGGACATGGCAATGGGGAAGAATGAATTAAGGGAGAGGATGAAGCTTAATAGTTAGAGTTAGTGGCCCAGGAGCTCCGAACACTGCTCAGTCTGCAGGTCAATTGTCTGGTTGTAGGTGGCATGTTCTCTGGGTCTCAGTTTGCTCATCTGTGAAATGCCCCCACGGGCTCTGTGTAGTGGTGAGACCATTGGGGGCCATAGACGTGCCGTTTTGTCTGGGGTTAGAACTTTTTGCTGTGAAAAAGAGGCATTCTAGGAAGATGGATCAGCGCTGTGGCGCTGACACACCTGGGGTCTCAAGTCACACCCATTTATTGCATGTGGACCGTGGCCAGTTTCTTAACCTCCCGGAGACTCAGTTTTATCTATAAAATGGGGATAAAACCCATCTTAGAGGATTAAATGGGATAATATACTGCAGCCCCAACACCACGGCCAGCGCTGCATGCAGAGTAGCAGAGGTTACTTTTATTTAAAGAGGAATGATCCCTGTAATGCTAGCAAGTGCTTTTCCTTTTGAGGAAGATTGACCCTGAGCTAACATCCGCCGCCAATCCTCCTGTTTTTTTGCTGAGGAAGATTGTCGCTGAGCTAACATCCATGCCCATCTTCCTCTATTTTATATGTGGGACACCTGCCACAGCATGGCTTGATAAGCCCTCTGTGTAGGTCCGCACCTGGGATCAGAACCGGTGAACCCCAGGCCACTAAAGTGGAGCACACGAACTTAACTGCTGTACCGCCAGGCCAGTGTCTGGGGTACTTGGTCCATTTTGCTACTAGTGAAGGCAAGTGGGCAGACTTTTTGGTGGATCTTCATTGTGTCTTTTCATTCCACCTTTTCTGGTTAAAATGTCTTCTGCTTCTGAGAACCGTAGGAGATGAACCATATTCCACTTGCCAGATAGATATCAAAATAGGACTTTGAAATAAACTCCAGGATCCTTCCTTAGAATGAAACAATTTCATTTGCTCCCCAGGTTTTAACTCATATTTTAGCCATCCCCTCCCCCCAACATATATAAACACATACATTGATTTCTTTCTTTTTTTCTTGTATTACTACAAGGATCAGTTTCTTCTGGCCGAATTCCAGAAACAACATGCCTGTCTTTTTTCATCGTTGAGGAAAAACAGTCTGAAGGCACCATAATTCCTTAAATTGGATTTCAGTTCTTGATCCCCTTATGTTCGGTAAACAGAGTGTTCTATGAAACGTCCTTGTTTGGGAGCAGGAGGCTGGCAGCCTCGCCTTTTTCAGAAGGAAGGGCACCCGGTTGGAGCCTCCTGGGGTGAGGCCGTGGGTGGGGTCCCCTAGAGGCGAATGCCCATCTTCCCTTGGGACGAAGACCTGAATCCCTTTCCAAAAGGCTGGGGAACGACAGGACGGCTGCCTGTTAGCGAGCAGAGCTCAGCTTGGGAAGAAGCCTGTAGTTGTGTGTGTGCGTGTGTATGTGCTTGTTAACTCTATTAGTGCCATGGGCAGCCGCCACTTGAAAGCCTTAGGATTCCTATATTCAAATCAAAGGCGCCCAGAAGCAAAGATAAAGGGGACAGTGTGATGTTCAAAGATGAGGGAATAAAAAAGAAGTGGGGAATATTTTCTGGATAGTTCTACCCCCTCTGCCCCCCACTTTTTTAAAGAAATGTTAAGCACGTCAGCTGCTTCCTCTCACTTGGCTGGGTGCTGGTCAAACCATCGGCGGTTTATGGAGCAGGAGACGGGTGACTTGAGAAAAGCAAAATGAAAGCATCTTGGGCCAGTTCTGAGTTTAGTTGGGGAGTGAGTCAGCCAGTGTTTCTCGGGTTCTGTCTTCCTCTCTGGCCTTTCCTCCTTTCTTTGAGCTAGTTTTTCTCTCAGAGTACGGGCTTGGCACCCACTTGCCCAAGAACTGATTAGTTCCTAAAAGAAGCAGTCAGTTGATTGCTTACAGAGATGATGTAAGCTTTGCTCTGGGGTACATCAACTTGGATTTCTCATGCTTTATCTTATAAAGCCTAAATTAACAGCTGGTTTGGTTTGAGTTCTCCGGGATCTGACTAAGGGATTAGAGTCCATTCTCAAGTGAGTCAATCTAGTTTAATTTATTTCAGGTCTATCAAAAAAGATCAATCAAAGCTCTTTTGAAAGTAAGGCTATAATCGGGCTGCACACTTAGAAGTCACTGTTCTCGCACTTGCTGTTTCTCTCTGGTGGAGAAAAACTTGGGCTCTGGTTAAGAGGATGAATTAGAGCATTTTCCACGTACCTCCCTTTCTTGTGGCCTCGGCTCCTCCCCAGGAAGATTTGGAGAAGGTGTCATGTTCGAGAACTCCACCCAGGTGGGTGCTGCCCTGGCGTCCTGCTCCCTTTTCTTTGGATCCCTGGTTTGGAAATTTCTAGTTCAGCGTAATTTAATACCTGGACCTAAACAGATCTAGCCCGTTTCATGTCACTGGGTCCGTTCCTGGGTTTCTCTTGCAGAGATTGGTGGGGGACGATAAGCATTGAGTTCTTTTTCCAAAATGTCTGCTTCGAGGAGTTCCTCATGTAGTTTGCAAGGCCACAAGGTGAAGCATTCTCAGCTATGGCTCATCTAGGGTTTTGTGAGCAGTGGAAGCTACAACCTAAGTCTCCCATTTCTTTTGTCTTTCCATTTAGGAAATACTTACTGAGCATCTCCTAGTAGCTAAGAACTTGTCTGGATGTACATGATTGACTAAGAGGAACGCCACGGATAAAGAAGTGTTAAGAGTTTGACTCTAGAGTCAGATAGACTCACCTTTGAATCCTGGCTTTGCTACTTTGTACGACCTGGAGCAAGTACTTCCCTAAACCTCAGTTTGCCAGTCTGAAAATAGGCATAATAAAAAGATCCCTCCAAGGATAGTTGGCGTAATGAAATGAAATAACACTATATCTTTTGCTTTTTAATAAAAAAACACTATAGGGGAGACATCAGTAAGCTGAAGCTTTTTTTCCCAAATGCGTTCAATGGAAACAGACACTTATTTAGGGTCTGCAGCATGTTCGTTGCTCTGGGGAGGCCTGGGTACAATGACATAGTCCCTGTCCTGTGGGAATGTACAGTCTCTTGGGGAAAGAAAGCACTTAGCAGAGGAGGGGGTCTGGAGCTGTGACTCCCTCTGTCATCTGTGCCATTCATCTTGGTCCAAGGGATGCTTTTTGTCTCTCTTCCATTTGACTGAATGAAAACTGTGGGTCCCTCTTTCTGCCTCCCATTAATGGTTCCTTTAGTCACTTACCCTTCCATTGCTCTAACTTCTCCTAAGACTCAAACCTTAGTGGTATCACTGGTGCAGGTGTGAGTCTGGCCTCAGTTCTCCCAACTATGAAACGGGGCTGGCATTAGTCCATGGACTGTGTATGAAGGGAGGGAATGCTTGCATTTCTAGGGTATTCTCCTGGTTCTGCTGGAACTAAGGCTTTGTTTATTGAGCAGTCATCACTCTAGAAAGAACCCAATTATTAGAGCAAGAAGAAAAAAGAAGTTGTTTACTGAGCTTTTGCAGCGTGCCAGTTTCTAGAACATTGTGTATATTTTTAAACTTAACGCTCCCAGCAGCTTTATATATCCTCCCTGTTGTGTAGATGAGGACACTGAAGAAAGTTAGGGGCTTGCCCAAGGACACAGGGTTATAAGTGGCTGCACAGGTGTGTGAATCTAGGCCTTGCCTGATGCGAAGCCCCGCCACGCTGTAAGGTTGCTGCATGGACGTGGTAATGGGGAGGCCGCTGGTGGGAAGATGGCTGGGCTTCCCTTTCAGAATTCTCATGTGGCCTTTGAAGGTGAATTAGAATCCTTTTGTAAGTAAGTAATTGGACGTGGTCGCCTGTGTTTCCCTCTAAAACAAGAGCTTCCTTTTTTTCTCCCCTTGGTCCAGTGTATCTGGATCTGGGCTCCTGGAATCCCTCTGTCGGGCGTGAGTGGCTGTGGCCTTGCCCTCAAACCTGTGGGTACCTTCCAGGCTGCGTGCGCCTGACACTGGGGAGGATTTGGCAACCTCAAGTGTGGCTGTCCTTCGCAACCCCCTTCCTGTCTCTGCCTCTGGGGTTAACCATTAAAAAAAAAATAGCCAAAGCACTTCGGAAAGTAGCAGGCTGGGTTTCTACTATGTCCTAGAAACTGCCTTAATTCATTTTCCCCTTTACTCTTACTTGAGTAGAAAGAAAGGAAAAAAAAAAAGGATAGTCACTGCTAATAATTGTGGCATGTAGTGTAATTGGAAGTGTTTCATTGACATGCTCATGAGAGTTCTCGGCTTCATCGTCGGGCTTGGATGGAGCCCTAGACTTGCCTTGAGTGTCTTGTGCGAGCCTTTGATGCAGGTAGACCATATTATAAATAGGCGCGTTGCTATGGTGAGGATGGCAGTCCTTGCTTGCTGTGGGTAACCTTTTCTACCTTCTCGGACACTGTTTTAAAACACAGCTGCGTGATAGCATTTCATTTAATTTGGACCGAGGTGGTTTAGATGCCTCGGTGAGATGGAGGTCTAAAATTCTTTTTGAGATGATGTTTTGGGGGTTTCTGCTCACCTAGCATCGGGGAATATTTTGCAGATTGGGCTTCCTCATTATTTATTTAGAAAGATGTTTTCTAATGGATGGGGTCGGGGGATGGTGGTGGGCAGAAGGCTGGGCTCTCTTCTCTTCCCCCTCCTTCGTTCCCCGAGCATTTCTGCGAATTGGTTGGCTTTGATGCCCAGCAGCTCATACAGTGAAGTGAAAGTTCAGGTTGGCATGATGCAAAAATGATTATTCCTGGTAGTGTGTCCTCATTACTGTTAATAATATAAAGACAACTGCCTGCGTCTCAAGACTCCTGCACGAGGCTGACAGGTAGTTATTTCTCCACGGAGTGGGACGCACAGCACTGGGGACTGGAGCATTTTGTTAGTGCTTGTCCTGCAAATCCCCAGGATAACTCCGATTGGAAGTAGATTTATTTTGTCCTGTTGCTTGAAGGGTAACTTTTAATTACATCCATTAATTACATCCCCATTAAATTTCAGAGCAGTTCAAGTTTGTAGAATTCATTTTCCTTCCACCTTTTCCTGCTGTACAGCCCCATCCCTCAAATTTGGGGGCGGATACACAATCTCAGGATCCGAAAGGATGTTAAAAATTAGCTTGTCAGGGGCTGGGCCCGGTGGCATGGTGGTTGGGTTCGTGTGCTCTGCTTTGGTGGCTGGGGTTCCCGGGTTTGGATCCTGGGTGTGGACCTGCAACACTGCTCATCAAGTCATGGTGTGGTGGCGTCCCACGTAAAGTGGAGGAAGATTGTCACAGATATTAGCTTAGGGCCAGTCTTCCTCACCAAAAAAAAGAGAGAGAGAGAGACAGAGAGAGAGAAGCTTCTCAGCTGCTAATAGTTCTTTTACATTTCCAAGCCTGTTTCTTACCTTTAAAATGGGAGTAATGTTTCCTTTTCATCGCAATGGGTAGTTTTGTGCACCAAAAGGGACAAAGTTTGAGGAAGCCCTTTAGGGAAAAGCAGTGTTACTAGGCAGGCTTTTAAATTTGAGACCATTCAGTGTCTTTTGGTCAGTTGTAGTCTGAATCCTGTATTTTTATAGCTCAAAGCTGCCCATCAAGGTGGGCACTGTGGCCTTCCTCGGGAACCCTCAGATTCTCTATTCCTTCTTGCCAGTTGGAAGGTGCATGCCAAATTGGGGATCCTAGAGCCGTGGCCACCTGACTTCCTCAGGACCTTGGGAGACTCATTTGCCCTCTCTGGGAGGCTTGGATGCGGCAGAGATCTTGCTAGTGGGGTGCACATCCTGTATATGGTATGAGGATGTACCCCAGGCTCCTGAGTGGTTCAGAAAGCAGGGCTCCCGCCCACCCCCCCAGGGTAAGAAGAGCCACAGAGGAAGCCTCTCTCGTTGCTGAGGGGGATCGGGCCGAGACACCATTGCAGGGACAGTGAGCTCTCCTCGGGGGCGTCCCCATCGCTCAGACAGGGCTGCATTACATCTGGAACAAAGATGGTGTGGTGACAGCCTCTCGTCCATCTGTTAGGCCACAGCCTCTTTTGGGCTTTTTGGCGAGGGGCCTTTGGCAGGAGAAGGGCGTGCTCTGGTCACCCGGCCTCTCTGCCTCCCGGCCCCACGCTGGTGAGCTTGTGGGTTCTGCCTCTGATTCCCGAGGAGACCTCACCGTGAATGTGGAGCCAGCCATTCCAGGAGGTGGTTGTCAGGGCCTCGGGGAGGATGAAATGCCACGGAGGCAAGCCTTGTGCTGAAGCCGGGCTGCGTATAGACCTCAGGACGGGCTGGCCTATGTATTTATTCAGAAGTTTTTCCTGAGGGTAGCCTCATTAGGTAAAAAGCGTGTCTGAACAAGAGCCCCGTTGTTCATTTGAGCCGTGGTGCCCTGGCAGGGTGCAGACTTGGGCGGCCTGTCCGTCAGGACTTGGATTCAGAGAGCAGCAGCCGGGCGGGGTGGGGCCCAACACCCTCCAGGACGCCCCATGCCAAGCCAGGGAAAGCGCTGCCCATCCGTCCCCTCGGGCGGTGGGATTGGGCAACCTGGAGAGCAGAAAATGCACATCGGTGGCAGAGATTCCATTCCACACACCACCCTTGCCTCCTCTCCCCAGCCCTGGGAGGGAAACATGCCCTCCAGGAGACACCCAAACCTGACAAAGAGACCTTTGTTGGAGCTGGAGGTGAGAATCTGTGGGCGTTGGGATTCCTGGGTTCGAGTTGCAGTTTCCTGCCAATCGCCTGGGCGCTGGGCTAACATTTCTGGAATCAAAAGAAGTGCAGCCTGCCCAACAAGGCCTACGGGAGCTAGACACTGCTGGGCGCTAAGATTGCATTGTCTTTGCCAAGCGCTTTGAGCTCCTGGGAGGAGAGAGGGAGTCTTGGGACCCAGGATGGGAGGTGGATGCAGCATCTCAAGGAGGATTCGCTGCTTCTGTTCCGGCCCCTGGAGGCCTCGCCTGAAGAATAAACTTCCGAGCTGATCCTTCTCTGAGATTCTGGAATAAAGTGTTCCTTTGTTATTTTTAGTGTTTCCCAGACTTTCCTGACCCTCAGACTGTTACCTGGGTAAAAATGGAGATTCAGGGGGCCGGCCCCATGGTGTAGTGGTTAAGTCTGGTGCACACCACTTTGGCGGCCCAGGTTCATGGGTTCACATCCTGGATACAGACCTACACCACTGTCAAGCCATGCTGTGGCAGTGACCCACATACAAAATTGAGGAAGATTGGCACATATGTTAGCTCAGGGCTGATCTTCCTCATGCCAAAAAAAAAAAAAATTCATTGTGTGTCCTCTCCCATCCTATTTACTGAATCAGAATCTTTGGGGGGGGGGGGTGGGACCTGGGAGTGTGTCTTTATTAACACGCTTGTAAAAATGCTCTTTGCCACCTACCGTGTCCTGCTTCCGCCCGAGTCAGGCTCTGTCCCTAAATTGTGAGGTTCCTTGGGTACACCTGAACTTGCACTTGTCTGTGAGTCACCCCACAGAGCACTTAGCACGTAGTGTTGGTGGGTTGGCGCTGCTCACCAAGAGAGACCCAGCAAAGATCACACCTCCTGCCTCTCAAGCTGTTGTGAGGAAAACCTCAGATTCCTTCTTTCTTGAAAGCAACAGCCCTCCTGAGATATTTACAAACCGTACAATTCTCTTATTTAAATTGTACAGTTTAGTGATTTTTAGTATATTCACAGAGTTGTGTAATCATCAACACTGTCTAATTCTAGAACTTTTTTGTCACACCTAAAAAGAAACCCCAGGACCCATTAGCAGTTACTCCCAGTTTCTCCTCCCCCAGTCCCTGGTAATCCCTGTAGATTTACCTATTCTTGACATTTCATATAAATGGAATCATAAAATATATGGCCTTTTGTGCCTGGCTTCTTTCACTTAGTGTAATCTTTTCAAGATTGATCCATGTTTTAGCGTGTGTCAGTTGTTCATTCTTTTTAATGGCCAAACGATAGTCCATTGTATAGATAGACCACATTTTGTTGATCCATTCATCAGTTTCTGGCTATTATGAATAATGCTGCTATGAACAATTAGTATCAGTTTTTGTATGGATATATGTTTTCATTTCTCCTGGGTATGGACCTGTGAGTGGAATTGCCCAACTTGTAAAACCTTGGATTCTGGTACGTGCCAGTTGTGTTGGGCAAGAGAGCAACATGTGACTTTTGTTTGCCAGAGACAATACAAGGATTGCCTATAAAAAAAGTGGTCATATGAAATATCCCCCCGCCCCCCACTGTTACATTGGACGGACACCCATCGGTTACATTCCAATGTCCATGGGTTGTTCACCGTGACTGCATAACACAGACACCTGGGACCTTTTAGAAAATAAAAGCCTAGGGCCAGCCCTGGTGGCCTAGTGGTTAAGTTCAGCGCGCTCCACTTTGACAGCCTGGGTTCAGTTCCCAGACACGGACCTACACCACTCGTCTGTCAGTGGCCATGCTGTGGTGGAGACTTACATGCAAAAGGAGGAAGATTGGTAACAGATGTTAGTTCAGGGTGAATCTTCCTCAGCACAAAAAAAAGCCTCGTCTCCAGGTTAGTGAAATCAGAATCTCTAGCTACTGGAGTTTCAATCTGATTTTTCAAAAATTGGTCACCTACTTCTCCCTTCTTTTTCCCTGTGTGTGAGAAGAAAAGGCACAGATGGGGTTGAACTTCCTAATCTATGCAAAATTTGGCTGTAATTTTCTTTTCAAGCTGAGTGCATGCTCACCCACAGAGGTGGGAGCTGAGAGATTGGTTGGTCCCCTGACAGTGGTGGGCGTTTGATTGTTGTCTTGTCATCATTTTTCTGCCTCAGCCCTGGGGACATGAGTGACCACTGCTTTCTCCTGACAGAGGCTGCCCTCGTTCACTGCAGGGAGCAGGAGTGACTAGGAATGGTGAGACTGTGGCCTGCGCTGGCTTTTTACTAAGTACCTGGGTCGCCTTGGGCACGTCACCACATGCCAGGCCGTTCAGAAGGAGGGCTTGATCTAGAAGGATCTTTCCTCTCTGCTATTCTGTGGTTCAAATTGTCTCCTCCGAGCCCACCTCGGCCTGCTGTTTTGGTTAAATTGGCGTAAGTGCCTCTCCCTCAGAGATCCCCTCTCTGAAACACCCTCCTCCTCAGCGGTTCTCGCCTCGCCCATGCCTGCCCATTGGCTTCCTTCAGTGTGGTGATCGCACACACCCTGGCATCTTCCCTCACCTGTGTCTTCTCCCTTTCCCACTCCTGTGTTAGCTCCCTGAGGCCCGGGAGCATCTGTTCATGCCTTCATCCCCATCCTCTAGGGGGTCCAGAAATATGTGTGAGCGAAGAATTGAGTTATGGAGTCTTTACCTCAAATGTCCATTGACTGTAGGGTTGTAGCTTTGAGCCCCTAGAAGCTGAGATTCTTTTTTCTTTTTCCTTCTCAATTTGACAAATTATATTCAAGAAGAAATAATGGTTAGCGTTTATTGAAAATCGTGTGCTTCATAGCGTGGGGCTAAGGACTTTATCATCTCATTTATACCTCATAGTCCTAGGAGGGAGGCATTCATTTACAGAGACTCCCATTTTACAGATGAGGAAGCAGACCAGTAAGAGATACAGCCTAGAGTAGGGCTCTGGCCTGGCTCCTGACCCCATAATGCTCTGTTTCCCCCAGTGAGAGAATGAGCAAATAAAAGAATCCTGTACATTGGGGAAAAAATTGACACTCGGGGAGGAAGATGGTAACCCTCTTGGATATGGCCGCCAAAATGATTTGGGCCCCTTGTCAAAGGGGTCCATTATGGCGCTAAGGAAGGACTCTGCTTTCAGTGGTGCCCCAGGTGAGCCTGCATTGTTTTTTGCTTGAAACCCAGAAAAGGGGTAGTGTGGTGGTCCGCGTGCCTAAGGTACTAACGGAGCAGCTCTATGGCGAGAGCCAACGTGTCAGGCTATGGAGGGACACCCCAGGACCCAAAAGGTGGTTCTGATTGCTGACCGCTGCCCAAGACCAGGGCTCCCTGAGCATGTGGTGATGGCTGCAGAAACCAACATCACGTGCTTTGGCGAGGCCCTTGGTGGAGGCTGCAGTGGTCACGAGTGATCCTTATCTAGGAAGACCAGAAGGCCACGACTGCCCAGCCTCTCCTTCCTTAGCAGGGGTCTGGGGGCATGGGGCTTCCTGGCCAGCAGTTAGCGAATGTGAAGCCAGCAGGCTGGTGTGGTGTGTGTAGCATGCCAAGTTAGAACTTTCTAGCTGAAAGGGCCAGAGAGACTTTCATTCACCCTCCTTTTTCTCAGATCAGGAAGCTGAGACCAAGAGAGGTGAAGATCATAGCTCCTTCGAGGCTGAGCCAGGACTAGAGTCCAGGGTTGTAGAGGTGGAAGTTTCTGCAGGTTTGGGGGACTTGACAAGGGCGTTCTCTCTTCTGAGACTGTGGGGAGACGCTGTGCTCCTCAGATGTTAGACTTCAGCTTGGGGAAAGAAAACAGAAAACGTTAGGTTGTGCTCTGCCATGGTCGTGGGTAATGGGCTGGTGCTGGGGAGGAACACGGCTGAATTCCAGTTGGTTCTGTGTAGGGAGTTTAGCAAGACTCCTGCTCAGGTATCCTTTTCCTCAAAAATAGTGAAGCCATGGGTTCGTAGTGTCCTCCTCTCCCTGGTTATTGGGGTGACTTAGCATTGGTAACTAGAAGTCTTTGCACATAATCTGTGGCTGGTAGAATATTTCTCAACTTGGAGCAAACCTCCAAGTAGGTTGGTTTAGACAGACTACAGGTTTACTAGCGTTTGAAAAAGCAGACGTAAAAATTATGCTTGTCTTCGTTTGAGTCACGATATTTTGTTTTGAATTTCGTATAATATGAGGGAGGATTTGAGAGGGTTTTTTTGTTCATCCACAGGGCAGTGGGTTGAAGGCTGAGAGACCCCAGGCCTGGGGGATTCGCTGTGACAGAGTTAGGGAGCTGACAGCAAGGCCGCCTGTTGATAGTCACTTTTCCATCACCCAGAGGCCAGAGAGGAGCAAGAGACCCCTGGGCCTCCCTGGGAAGAGAGTTGTAGAGCTGCTGCCTTCCTGGAAAGGGTTGACCCCTGCCCGCCAGGCAGAGCGGGCCAGGGGCCAGAGAGCACCGCCAGTCGAGTGATTGCATTACACGGTGCCTCCTGGTCTCATGCGCTCTCTCCTGCGTCTAGGGATTTCTGTTCTCAGGCCTGGGATCAAGCTGATCCCAGGTTCCATATTGGTTTCTTTTCCATTGGCTCTGGGGTGTCGTATGGAGACCCAGTCCTGCTCTTGGCAGTAAGCGGCGTCCTCTTTGGCTGTAAGGTAAGTGTCCTCTTTGTACTGTAATGTAAGGAGAGCTGGCGTGCTTCCCGTGTCTGTTCACTCTGATTTCCAGTGCATTGCAAGCCTCTATGGAGGAGATGGCTGATCAGTGGCTGTGACAGTTAAAACAAAAAAGGTGCGAGGGTATCTTGATGATATTCCTGATGTACTGTAGAAGATGCAAAGAGTGGGGTGGGGGCTGTGGGGAGGGGAGGAGTCTTGAAGGTGGGAATGGCCCTGGCCCGAGATGCCAGCACCCAGGTTCTGTTCTTGCTTCATCACTTTCTGGTTGTACAGACGAGACCTTCCTTCTGGACCTGTTTCCTTATTTGTAAATTGAGTTGGACTAGAGCGGACTTCCCAGGTTTTTCACATATGGAGATCCGCGCCCCACCCCCCCCTTTTTTTTTAGATGTATGTGGGTTTTAATGGAGGGTAGCATTTGTGAAAGGAAAAGGGGATAAAGGAGGATTGAGCCGGGGCGGCACGGATGACAGTGCGAGTCTGCTGAAGTCTCTGCCAGCCCAACGAATGAGAAGACCCATTTTTAAATGAAGGTGGCACAGACTCCCTGCCTCGACACTTAAAATGCCTGTCATTTACTGGGTGGTTACTGAGCCAAGCGCTTTATACACATATACCATGTGAGGCATGCTCCTTTTCACATGGGGAAGCACTGGCACAGGAAAGGCAAGCAACTTGTTCAGAGTCACACAGCTGGGAAGGGGTGAGAAGCCTGAACACTAAACTGCTACGTTTCCACTCATCAGTTAAATTTTTTTTTTTTTTTTTTTAGTGAGGAAGATTGGCCCTGAACTAACATCTGTTGTCACTCTTCCTTTTTTTCCCTCTCCAAAGCCTCAGTTACATAGTTGCATATCCTAGTTGTAGGTCATTCTAGTTCCTCTATGTGGGACCCTGCCACAGCATGGCTTGATGAGTGGTGTGTAGGTCCACACTCAGGATCCAAACCAGCAAATCCCAGGCTGCCAAAGCAGAGTACATGAATTAACCACTCACGCATGGGGCCAACTCCTCATCAGTATAAATTTTTCTGTTTTTGCTGACTGGGAACAATACACAGAGACCAAAGTTCTACAAGTTCTTAGAACTTGTCATGCTTTTTCAGCACTTTGTATTTTTCTTATTCATTATAGCATCCACATCAAATTAAGAGACAGTGTTCAGTGGTGGGAGAGGTTGTTTTTCTTTCTTTCTTTTTTTTTTTGAGGAAGATTAGTCCTGAGCTAACATCTGCTGCCAATCTTTCTCTTTTGGCTGAGGAAGACTGGCCCTGAGCTAATATCTGTGGCCATCTTGGGAGAGGTTATTTTTCCATGTCCGCTCCATCAGTATAGCTTGTAGATGGATTTGGGGCCCTCTGTGGTAACGCTGGGCCTTCCCCAGGCTTTGTCTGTTAGCACGGGGCTTTCCAGTTAATGAGTTCTTTGCTGCACGGGGACCCTGTCTGCCCAGGCCTGTGTAATGGATGGATTGAAATGGTCCTGAGTTGTTGTCTGCGTTCCATGTGGCTGAGTGGCAGCCTTTTCATGACTTGGTACCCCCATCCCTGACTTACCGGAGAGCGTGGGGCCTGGCAGCGCACTGGGTGTTGGGCCTGAAGGAGTCTGCATGCTGCCTGTGCCTTGGGGCGGGGTTATGAGCCCCCATGGCTGTGTGACAGTCCCTTGTGGGAGCTGGGTGCCATCCTTCTCAGAAGCTCTCTGCGCTATGCAGATATCATCTCAGTTAGCTTTCTGGGAGGAGGGGAGGAGGCTGCCCAAGAGGTGAGTCCCTCTGTGAGGGGCTTGAGTACAGCTAAGTGGGCTTGCGGGTTAATTCTTCTCACGGCATGGATGAATAATTTAATGCACTGAAAGTTCAGTTTTTCGTCACATAAGTAAGGCATATGTAGAAAATGATCCCGGCCTAAGGATTTCCCTCCTAGCAGAGCTTGCTGCTGCTCAGTGGCTGTTGGTTATAGGTCTCCGGAACTGTGGGGATCCTTGGAAACCCCAAATGACTTGTAGTTTTGGCCATTCCCATCTTGTCTATAAACACCTCTGTCTGTACTATGTTAGAACCAGAAAGATATGCAGACTGGATTCAGGAGAAGCTGGCCTGGAATTCAGGAGACTGGGACCTAATCTTGGCTGTCTGGATGTCCCTCCCCTGGGGCCTGTTTTCTGTTTTATAAGATGAAGTGGGGAGCAGGCTCTCATCGACTGTGTTCTCTAGCATGCTAGCCCTGAGTGTCCTCAAAAGTTCTGTGGCTGGTGGTTGTAGGGGATCCCACATAAGCTGTCACTCTTTGGAGAGTTCAGATGCTCCTCGAAAGCTCTGAGAAGTCCTGCAGTTAAAGAGAATCTGACAGCTCTTTGTACAAGCGAGTAATACACGCCGGGAGCTGTGGGATTAGGTGATGTTTGAGCAGCCTTCCAGACCCGGGCTGAGTCCCGTCCACATTTCTGGTTTCCATCTGAGATGAGTCCCAGGCATCTGCTCAGTCAAGGGATGCTCGCCATCGTGGGAGGGCAAGCAGTGATAGAGAGGAAACATGGCGTTATTAATGCTTGTCTAATTCACAGCCTAGGGTGCAGGGTGACAAAGCTCTAGAGGGAAGAAAAGAAATCAAGACCTACCTGGATTGGAACTTGAGATCATTGGCAAATAGAAGTACACAGTGTACGCCTGGAAGGGAATTTGGTCATAGTCTGGCCAGCAGTCTTTTTGAAGGTGAGCTGTCTTTAGGTCCAGAGAGGCAAAGTGAATTTCCCAAGATCCCACAATTAACCAATGGACCAGATTTGACAAGTAACTGAGAGCAAGACACTAGAGCTGTTTAATCTGCCAAATGGTGTTAGGTGATGTCTTTCCTGGATAGTGTAAGCAGTGATGTTTGCTTAGGATGGCCTTTGGCAGTGCTGCTGTTGTCCTACCACTGGCAAACCATCTTTTGCGCCCGGAGGGGAGAGCAGGAAATTGTATTTCTGGTAGAAGACTCTGAGTACATGAGTACATCGCATGGGTACATTGGCTCTGCCCACGGCCATCGACGGCTGAAGATTGACTGCGCTGCCTTTGGTTAGACAGGCACCTTTATTTTTCTGTTTCTGGCTATTTGATGTGGTTAGGTCATATCTGTCTCCTCCAAATTCTCTGTCTGTTCTCCGCCTTCCGCTCCCCAGCCCTGCGCTGAGCTGGTCGGCCACAGCCACCTCATCGTTAACTGTGTGCATACTGGGTTTGATAAACATGATTGGGTATTTTTGGAAGGCTCTGGAGGAACGCGGAGTGCTCCAGAGCACAGGCCTGGAGTCAGGAATGTTTCCTGCGACCTGTGCATACAGTGGGCGTGCCTTCTTCACCCTGCCCTTGGCAGGGGAATGCGCCGGCGTGGAGGGCAGCAGTGCCACGGAAGGTTTGAGAGCTCCAGGCTCCCGAGGCTTCGGAGGGCTCATAGGAAAGTGGGACCTGGAACCTTCGTCCCCACTACTTCAGGTGAAAGACTTTCATTTGGCTGTGCTGGTCCAACAAAGACTATTTTATTTATGTGTTTCCAAGCCCTTAAAAATTCTTTCAGGGCACATCAGTGGGGAGTTAATAGAAACTTTGAAATAAGAAAAATGCCTGCAGGGGAAGTAGAACCCCGGCCAGCCAGCTCCGAGTTGTGTGCTGTTAGCTGGTAGGTTGGTTCTCAGAGAAGCGGCTGGCTGGATGGGTTACTGAGGCGCTGTCTTCTCTCCAAACCTTAGTTTTCAATGATTGAGTGGATTTTTTTCCCCTTCTTTTGGTGCAGAGGAAGGACTACTCTCAGCTTTTCTCTGGGCACCTTAGCTCCTGAAAGGATCCACTAACCTGTCTGGTTTGTGCTGCAAAGAAAGCTTGAAGGGGAGTGTGTAAGAGCTGGCTTGTGTGTGTGCCCCCGCTCCCGCCCCCGCGTGAACCAGATCACAACTGAAGATACTAGTTGTTAACAAGAAGGGAGTTTTTATTGTCTTCTGAGTGTTGAGTTTAAAGTTAAACGGAAGAGCTGTGAATCTAAGCCAGGCATCACTAAGATAGCCAGTTTGTTTATTTTCCCCCAAAGTCATTTCTGAAAGAATTGAAAACCCTTACGTCATCTGACACTGCTTTGTTTCCGATTATTGGCTTAGACAGGGGTGGGGAGGGTGTGCTTTGGGTTCTGAGTCCCGCTACTTAGAGGTTAGGAGACTTGAGACCAGTCCTGGCATCTTTCTGAGCCTCAGTTTCTTCATCTGTAAAATGGCATGATAATACCCACCGCCGAGGATGAGGGTGAGAATTAAATGGGATGACAGGTTCCATCTTCCAGCTCCTGTTCTTAGGGAGGAAAAGCTGTGACTTACGAAACCTCTCACTTGTATTCAGTTTTGTGTGAGGCCTGGGACAATATCAAGGTGGCTGACTTGAGACCCAGATGGTTTCGGTTCAGTTAACTGGTCCTTGAGCGCCCACTGTGTGCCAGAGGAGCTGGCCACAAGGAAGCTGGCTGGGGGCTTGACTTCTCTCTCGTTCCTTGGGTCTGCTGGGTCCAAATTGTTTAGTTCAGTGATTTTTAATGGAGGGGATCTTGCTCCCCAGAGGCCTTTGGCAGTGTCTGGAGACATTTGGGATTGTCACTCCTTGGGGATCTACTACTGGCATCTAGTGGGCAGAGGTCAGAGATGCTGCTAAACATCCTGCAATGCACAGGACAGATCCCCCACAACAAAGAGTTATTCAGTGTCAGTAGTGCTGAGATGGAGACTCTGGTGGAGTGTCTGGTGTGAGTGAGTATGTGGGTGTGTGTGTGTTTCCTGTTTTACTTTTGGTAAAGGAAACTTACACATACTGCCCCGGTGATCACTGGGGGATGCTCGTCTGTGCCCCAGCCTTCGTGTTGGATGCGGGAACATCAAGATTTAAGCGGGACATCAAGATTTAAGCATGCTCGTGAATAGCCTTTAAATCCAACAGGAAAAAGAATTCAATCTGATTTATTTAATGATTCTATTGAATTGTCTTCGCTTTTATTTTGAGACTTTCTCTTCGGAAAGTAGAGTAAAACACAAAAGAAAATAAAAATTACATTATCCCTGCGCTTTTTCTTGGAAGGGGGCATAGTGGAGAGGTCAAGTTTCCTCATCTCTTCAGATATAACCACTTTTAACACTTTGATATGTCTGTAAATTTTGCTCATCTCTAAATTTCATTTTAGAGCCTTTATTCTTAAATATATGAGTATATATATGAATATGTTCTTATATAATATGTGAATAAGTATAGAAAGAAAGTAACTTTGGGAATCCTAAGCCATCAGAGACTTATGTAATATCCAGAGGCAGCCCTGATTATGTATATGGGCAAAGCATTTGTGAATGTCTCCTTTGTGTAACATACAAAACAAGCTTTTCTTCAACATTGGCCATGCCAGTCGGCCTTCTCCACTAAGGGCCTCTCTCTGGCCCTCCCACCTTTGAGCAAACATTATTTATTGTGGCTGATGTGTGATCAGGTCTTGATTTGGGGCTGCTTTTTGATGCTCTTCTTTTGTGGGATCTCACCCACGTGCCCCTGGAGACCCTTTGGCTGCCAGGATCTTTGTTTCCAGCCACCCATGTGGTGTCAGTGGCACCTGCTTTGTGGAGCTGTCCCCAGAGCCCAGCGATGGTCTCCGTGGTTGGACTTCGATGCCTTCTGGAATCACCTATGGGCTCAGAAATAATGGCTGTGCTCTGTTCCTCCTCCCCTCCCCTCCCTGACCCCCTTTCCCAGCCTGAACCATTTATAGCTTTGTTTCTAGTAACTTAGCAAACGTTTTATGGACAAGAAGCCAGAGGGAAAGGGAACTCATCTAAGATAACCTACTTAGTGCCAGCCACTGAGCCCAGTCATTGTCCCTTCTCCAACCCTCTGAGGCCAGTAGATGGGATTCTCATTAAACAGGCGAGGAGCCTGACTGTGGCTTCCGTTGGAGATTGCCTGAGGTTCCACAGGCTGTGAGTGCCAATGATAGGATTTGACTTAAATTCCAAGACCCCCTGACCACTGCCGCTTTTAGATGGCTCTGAGCTTGGCGGAGCAGAGGCTGAAGCTGGAGGCATGCACACCCGCAGGTCACAGGGACCCCGGTTGCATGCCTTCTATGTGGGGAATCTGGAGAATGGCCACATTCAAGAGGCATTTTAGGTACCCTTAGGCCTGAAAGAATCAAGCAGAGCCTGGAATTGGCAAACCATTGGGACTTTACTGATTGTAGAAAGAGGCGGAGAAAGAGGAAGTTGGTTGCCCAAGATCAGTCAGTTAGTTTGCACTTCGTGAGCGAGAAGAGATTTCCCCCTTCCTTGATGACTTTTGATCTGTAGGAGGAGTGCCAGGGACTGGGGAAGGCTCTGGGGTGGGGAGTTGTTTGGGGCAGGAAGTGCCTTGTGAACCACTGTGGGAGGAAAGTGGAGGAGCTGGGTAGGGAGGAGCAGGCAGGATTGGAGGCCAGAAGATGTATTGGGTCTCCGTGGACTCGGATGAGCTAGGGAGCCGTGAAGGAGCTGCGGATGAGTGTGGAAGTTCGAGTTTAAACTCATTCTCCAGTGCATGCTCTGGGGAAGTGCAGCCCAGAGGACAGTCCCACTTTAAAGTCCTTGGGTCATTATTCAGACTGAGAGATTAATAGAGTCCCGGTGTGTCACAAATCAGAGATGGCAGCTGGCTGCAACGAAATAAGAATCCTCCTTTCAGAAACCCTACTTTTTTACAGGAAGACTTCCCTGTCTGGAGTTGAGATGGTGTTTTTCATATGTTTTCAGACAATTAACGTGAAATCTCCCACACTGAATCAAAGTGTACTTTTGGGTGTGGGTCTTTGCAAGGCTCCCTTCCTTAAACTCTCTTTTTGATCTCTTGGAATGTCTTCCTCTGTGAGCCTCCATGGCTGTGGTGGTTCAGGGGAAGGGGGACCTTTGTTTTATGATGCTCGGACCCTAGACACGTTTCCTGGCACGTGGCGTGCATTGAGCCAAAGATGGATGAATGAATGAGCGAATGAGTGAATGAGGTTCTTAGTGCTCCAGGCGGTCTTCCAGATCGTCTGATATGCCGTTGCATCATTTTGATGGTGCCGGGTGAGTGTGTCAGCAGAGGACCCTCCCACTGTCCAGTTAGCATAGTGTAGGGTGTGTGAAGTGCCGGGAGAAAGCGTGGTTCTCGGACGATGGGCCTGAGGTCTGTCTCCGGGTCAGCTGGCAGGGTCACTGCAGACGAGGCGCCCGTCTCGCTGAGCTTTAATTGAGCTTGAACTGGCTGAATTCGAAGTCCTTTCCTACCCTGAGGTTCTCCGTTGGTGTGATCTGCCGGGCTCAGCCCTGGGTTTTGGAAATGCTCTCACCCCTGAGGACCCTCCAGCCTAGAGCCATGATTCCTGAAGAGCCCGGAACTGCTTGGTTACAGACTGCTACCGTGGTTGTCACCCTCCTTCCTTGCCACCCCTGCTGCCCTGTTTTGCTCGAGGCTTGAGAGTGAATGGTCAGTCCTTGCACTGAGGGGTGAGGATGGCTCACCTGAGGTGGCCCGCAAAGAGGGTGGGGCGGGGGAAGCAGGAGGAAGTCATTCCTCAGTGTCTGTCTGTCCTTGTCATCATCATGGAGTGGCTTGCCTGGAATCCGAAGGAATGAGAGGAAAAACCGCTCTTGGTTTGGGCGAGGGTTTCAGTTGCTGGATGTGGGGGTTCCCCTCTGTCAGACTTGTTTTCTTTTGACCAGAGTCTGGGCCACGGTGTCATCATCTAAATGTGGAACGTAGTTGTTAAATGTTCTGGGAAAGAAAAACCAAGACTGGTACAGGGGATCCAGAGAAGCAGGAAAAGAAGGGGGCCAATAGGCATGTTCCAGAGAAGTGAGGGGAAGGGAGAAAAACAGCTCTGTTGGTATCCTAGAGGAAGAACTTGTTAGATTTGGAGAGACTGAAGATGAATTTGGCTCTGACGGCCTCTGATTCCTTGTAGAGGTTTTTTTTTTTTTCTTGGTAAAAAATGAAATGAAACTCAGAAGATGTAGCAAATTGGGAAACAGCACATTCTGTCCATAATGAAAGTTATCCCACAAGAATTTCTCTATTTTCTCCCTTTAGCTGAATTTCTGTTTCTAAAAGGGGAAAGGGGCTAAGAGAGAGGCTTGTTTATTTTCTTAGTTAGAACCTCAGTTTTTGTATTTCAAGCCTGTTCTCCTGGGTCAGAACAAGCAAAGCCTGAGAATTGGTTCACTGTGGTGTTCTAGAAGCTGTCAATGCTGGACCCTCCCACCCCGGAGGAGCCGGCAACAAGGTCCATCAATTTAATCTTTTTCTTCTTTTCTCTCTTTACTTATTAGACCATAACTTACACTGCACAGACCTCAGGTACCCAGCTGTATGATTTTTACATGCGTTCGTCCATGTAACCACGACCCAGATCAACATAAAGCACATTTTCCATCAGTGTCCCAGAGACCCTCTCATGCCCCTTCCCAGAGAGAACCATTTCTGATTTTTATAACCATAGGTTTTCTGTTTTTGAGTTTCATATACATAGAATCATCATTGGTGTTTTAATTTTAATTTCATACCCCACTTCCCCGTCAAAAACCAGTCTGTTGGAGTCTTTGGATGTTTGCTTATAAGGATGCTTTTTGTTTCTCATCTATGTGTCAAAGTATTATAGGTAGAAAAGCCTAGGGCACCCCTTTACCTGGGACACTCAAGTCCCCAACACTGCTGGAAGCCCTGTGGGGCCGGCCCGTGCCCACCTCTCTGCCCTTTTCAGTTCCTCCACCCTCCTGCTCCTTCCCACAGCAACCTAGGTGTTCCGTACATGCAGTCCCCACAGCTCAGCCTGCTCTCTTCCCTCCTATCCCGACCAACCTCAGGCGGGACACCTGGGGCAGCTGCTGTATTTTGCACCCTCTTAAAGCTATAGTCCTCTCCCTGCAGCATTGGCATCTCTGTGACCATCATTGCCTGGTGTGATTATTTGACTAACATGTGCTTTCCCTCTAGATGAGAGCAGGGCAGTGTCTGGTACCCAGTGGACCCCAGTTCACAGTGGTTGCATGATTGGATAGGGGGTACATTGTGAAGGAGAAGGGCTCAGGGAGAGCAGCGTTGGGCTCTTTCGGGAGGGTGTGTGTGTGGGGCGGCGGGGGGGTGGTACCATGCCTGCCAAGGCAGCTTTGTTCTTGAGGGTTCTGTGTGTGTTTCCAGGTAGGAGATGTTTCAAGCATACGGATTGTCATTGTCTCCGGTGTGTGTGTCACGGGTGACCCCATTTCTTGTCCAGCCTTATTCCTGTACCCCCTGCCTGCCCCAGGCCTCTCTGGAGCAGGCTACCTCTCCTGCTCGCTCTCTTGGCCAGGATTTTAACATATATCACAGGCTGGTAGGCTAAGAGCTTGGGACTTCCCCTCACCACACTCAAAGCCTTTGATCTTTTGCTTTGGAGGTAACATCAAAAGGAAGGCTGAGGAAGACAGCCAGGCTGTGAAGTTCAACGTTCAAGTTAATAGCTTGACTGAAGGTTGTGCTGCGTCCTGGCAGCATCACCGAGGCTGAAGTAAACACGGCGATTCCGCCACATTTTCCTGGAAATGGAGGCCAACATTGTAAAAGGGCTTCATTTGCGTTTGGAATGAGTTTGGGCTGTGGGGAGAGCTTCTTTCCCTTTACCCCCTTTCCTTGGAAGTCTGAAAACACTGGGGAGAAGATGTGGGGAGGGGGAAGATGAAAGCCAGGGAGAGGATCAGAGAGGGGGGTGACCCCGTGGATCAGCACCCTAGAAGTTTTCCTTGCCCCTGATCGGGGTTTGCTGTCTGCTTGCCTTTCAGTGTGGCGTCTCTGTGCCACTGACTGTTCCCGATTTAGCTGGGTGTTTCCGAATTCTGATGGAATTCAAAGGCTGCAGGCAGGCAGGCAGGCAGCTTGGCTGGGGCTGGGAGAAGTCGGGTGCAGCCCAGACGCTGCAGCAGCGAGAGGGCAGCAGGCCTGAGAGCTGCAGAGGGAATTACATCGGGAGCAAAAGCGAAAGCAGCCACCGAGCCCCTCGCCTGGTCTCTCTGCTGAGCTTTGCGGACACTTGTTTGCTGGTGGTTTCATTGAACATTTGATGCAACGCTCCTTTTTTAGATTTCCTGCAAAGCCGTGTTTGAGTGGTTTTCTGACACATCCTCAACACCATTGGGGCATGAGTCACTCTGGGGGGCGGTTTTGCGTTCTTAGGCTGGTCATCTTCCCCATGCCTCCTTGGGTACCCCTTTGTCACATGCCAGAGTTCACTCCTGTCACCATCTAGCATCCGGAGCCGCCACTCGCCTCTCCCTGTGAGCCTCCTCACCTTCACCTGCCTCCCCGCATGCACTTCAGCCCCCCCTTTCTGCGGGGCCTTTTGGCCCTGGTAACGTCAGCTCTGTGCCACCAGAATTCCCACTGGATTTCTTTATGTGGTTTCCCAGGCTTCTCTCATCCCCACACCTCCTCCTTCATGAGTTTTGGCATAACCGTGTACTACCTGCACCATTTATTTGATGCATTCAGACATTTGATTAGCTTGCTTAAACTCAGCCTTGCTGTAAGCCTTAGCATCTGTGTAATTGTAAGTTTGATGTGCTAGTTGTTTTTTCTAATTCACATTAATAGAATCCTGTAACTACTCAAGGGGCACGTTGTACCACCTAAAGTTATGCTTGGTAGCCCCGCAGATCAGGAAACACTGCTTTGAGAGAGAGAGTGCCCTTTCCTTTCCCTCCTTGGTAGCGTGCGGGTTTGGGCATCTGTTGACACCTGGCCCTCTCCTCTTCCTGCTCCTGGGGCCAGCTGATCCTCGCTCAATTCATGAGTGGATTCCAAATTCTGCACACGGAATGGTCTTAGGCTTCTGGAAATCAGTTTTATAGTGACCAGAATTCCATGTGGATGGGGTGGATCCCTCCCCCATCGTTTTTCGTGCTGCCCCTCTAAATCTGGAGATGGGTTCTCCGAGTCCTCACAGTTTTTCAGGTTGTCGCCATTTTTCAAGGTGGGTGGCGTAGCTGGCCTGGAGCAGCCTGCGAACTCCTGGGTTGAGTTACCTTCTGAAAGGTCTCGGCAAATCCGTGCCACCTCTTGATCAGAGTTGTTGGCACAAATACCCCGTGGTTCTAGGTTTTCAGTCCTTGAGACTCGGCTGCATTCATTAGACATGTCCATTTGGTGCTTCACTGAAAAGGCAGCTCCCGCCACTAGCGGGTGTGCGCTTCTGGAAATTCCTCAGAAAATACAAGATGCCAGCCTCTGGGGAGGGGTCTCCAAAGCTTCAGGGACACGTCCCGGGTGTTGAGGAAATGCTGCTCCAGGAGAAATGGTCCTGCTTACCCTGCCCCTTGAGCTGGGTGCCAAGACTGCAGCCCTGAGATAGGCGCTTTTTGCCCATGCTTAAAGCTGTAAAGGGCCATTGTCAGATTTGTTTAGCTTCTCAATTCATGTTCCTTAGAGGATGGTGAATTGAAGCTAGCATTCCTGGACAGAGCCTTTCATACATTTAAGAAAACCCCGTCGAGTCTGCTGAGGGGAGAGGCGAGGGAGAGATGAAAGGGTTTCTCCAGACCTGCTCCGTAGCATGGACTGTTCTTTTAGGTAATTAAGGGAGACCATAAAAGATGAGTACATGTGTCCATTTGCCTTTCACTTGGGGGTCTTAAATCTCTCCTTGGGCTTCTTTAACTGTATCCCCGTGTTTCACCCAGGGGCCCCTGTGGGCTCCATTTTCATTGTTCCCCTATCTGGTCTGCTGGACTGCACCATTGGGGACTGAAGAATGGGGTTTTTTGGGGTCTTTGGGAACTTGGAGTTTACCCATGGAGTCCCATAGAAGCTTGCTTCTGTGTTTGCTGGGCAGGGCTTTCTGGTGAGAGAGGCTGGGGTGGGGCAGCCAGGTGAGGGGACACGGGAGCAGGTAGGTGCAGAGGGGTGCGTCTCTGAGTCATTCTTTGTGACAATGGCTCCTACTTATGGACGTCTCCTACTTGGTGTATTCAGATAGTGGTTCCCCAAGTGTGCTGCACATTTGAGTCGCTTAGGGAGTTTTTATTGAAATCCCAATGCCCAGGTCCCACTGTGGGCAAGGAGCCAGGCATCAGTAATTGTAAAGATCCCTAAGTGGTTTCAAGGTTTAGGAACCACTGTATGAGGATAACAAGACTTGAGTGATTTGCATTCTAAGTGACTTATGCCAGTCGTTCACCAGGCTGTCTTCCTTTTTTTCTTTTTAAAGATTGGCACCTGAGCTAACATCTGTTGCCAATCTTCTTTTTTTCCCCTTCTTCTTCTCCCCAAAGCCCCCCATACATAGTTGTATATTCTAGTTGTAGGTCCTTCTAGTTGTGTTATGTGGGATACTGCCTCAGCATGGCTTGATGAGCAGTGCAGGGTCCGAGCCCAGGATCCGAACCGGCAAAACCCTGGGCCCTGGAAGCGGAGGGCGCAAACTTAACCACTGGGCCGCGGGGCCGGCCCCCCAGGCTGTCTTATAAGCGTTTTACATACATGATCTCAATTAATCCCCATGCATTTGGGAAGCCGGGTGGTATCCTCTCCATTTTATAGGTAAGACAGCTGGAGCTCAGAGAGGTTTAAGCACCTTGACCAAGGTCATTGAGTTATTCTGAGGTGAAAGGGGCCTCTGCATCCAGGTGTGTCTGCCTCCAGAGTCCATGTCCTCACCCTGGCATTAGTCCTTAACCCAAAGAGACACAGCTTTAGTTGGAGTATGCTTAATGGCTAAGGGCATGGGGGATGGGGGTGGGGAATCGTACCTGGTAGACTGGGAAGAATTCCGTATCTGAATGCTGAAGCCTTGGCATACTACACAAAGATTAGGGAAGGGCATCCCGGGTGGAGGAAGCTGCGTGAGCAAAGGCATGGCGCACGGAATTCTCAGAAAGGCGGGGTGACTGGAGTACTGTGTGAAAAGGGAAGTGAAAGATGTGGTGGTGGTGGCTGGTTCTGAAGCTAGAAAGGTTGTTTGGGAGTCTACCGCAAAGGGCCTTGAATGCTGGGTGCTAAAGAGACCTCCGATTCTAATGGACACTCGAATCCTCTGAGGCACTGACTAAAGTGCACATGCTGATACAGTAGGCCTGCGGTGGGGCCCGAGAGGCTGCATTTCCCCCATGTTCATAGCAGTTGCTGCTGCGGCTACACCTTGAGTGTGAGTCTTTTTGGTAGTGGTTCCCAAACTTTGCTGCATGGCAGAATCACCTGGAAAACTTACAACCCTAATGCTCAGGTCGCACTCCATTCCATTTGGGTTAGAACTTTTGGGGGATGGGAGCCAGACATCATTTATGTTAAAAGGAGACCCAGGTGACTCCAGTGTGTGGGAACCATTGGGAAACACTGCCCTGGAGGGTGGGATGGTCAGGGGACTGACAGCTCCATTAGTAGACTGTAGGAAACAGACTGGAGCAGAGTTGAGAACCATCACAAGGGTTTTCTTGCTTTATTAACGAAGTCTGCAATATTTGTTGAATGCCTGCAGAAGGCCAGGTACTGTTCCAGGGGCTCGGGGTGGGGTACAGCAGACTGCTGCTCTGGTGGTGATCTGAACTCATGTGAAGCCGTTGGAAAAGGAAAGTGGGGTTCTGAGAACAGAAGCATTTTAGGCAGGAGGATCCCCAGGACTTCTGAATTACAGGTAATTTGGTCAGGAGCCCAAACTGAAATTTTTTTTCTCTCTATGCTGAAAGGGCTTGCTGGGCATTGAGTAAGGAGCTAGCAGAGGGCCAGTTAACTTGTTGCATCCAGGTCCTGTAGAAGCCTTGTCATCTTTCTATGAGCGCCTGCCTGGCTAACCTGTTCTTTTCTGCAGCTTCCTTTTGTCTAGGGAGTATTTTGCCTTGCTTATTTTGGGATTATTTTAAGTATTTGAAGCTACCAAAACATTTTTCTTAAAAATAACACTCATCTGCGATTCACGTTTCATTCATTTCGACTGATTCGAACCACTGTAAGGAGTGCTTCAACAGGGAGTCTGTTCGTTTCTGGGTTAGCGCTCAGCTGAGGCTGTGGTGGTTAACATCCTGAAACATGCCCGTCTCTGCATTCCCCTCCCAAATCTTCATGATCCAGTGACTGTAAAGGCCATAGCAGGGGGCTTCAGGACCCTAGTGGGTCCCGTGGGAGGGCCCTCTGCTGGTAGTCACCTATGTTGAACATCAGTCCTGCTGGGACCAGCTTGAGACCGTCTGGTGGTGGTCCTGTGAGGCTTAATTTTAAGGCTCGATGATGCTTCTGGAACAGAAGTGCACACTTGGCCCTTGGAGCTTTCTTTGTTGGCTATGTCAGCACATGAGTTGAGGGAGCGCCATGCTGAGCCTTCATCTTGAAATGAGTGGGTTTCATGCGAGGGTCAGTGTCTCTTGTTTGGCTGGACCTTTCCGCTTTATGCCTGTTATTAATAGCGCCCCCTTTTATTCTTACGAGTGCCCTGGTTTGGATGAGGGGTTATATGGTCACCCCTAGTTATCATCACTGACGGCTGCGCCTGGTCACGCTCGCATCGCTTTGAGGAAGCCACAGAGTCAGGATCAGAGCCGAGGCTGGCTTCTGCCCGTCCCCTCGCTCCCGCCTCCCCTCTGCTATCTTGAGGGGCGTCATCCTGGGGGAGAGTTTGGAATCCTTGGACCTTAGAAATCCTGAGACTTTTGCGAGTCCAGGCCATGTCAGTCCCTTTCTCGTGCCGCCTCCTCAGGATTCTGGAGGAATAATTAGTTCATGTTTGCAGAGCACTTTGAAATCCTCGGATGAAAGGCACCGGAGAAGCGCAGAGTATTATTATTTATTATTGGTCTGAACCCGAACCGGCAGCACTTCCTGCGTTGTGCCTGGCCCACTCCTTCTGCTGGTCTTTTTCTGCCTGATGGGCTTTCTGTATAAAAAACCAAAACGGAACAAAGTGTGAGGATCGTAATCAGAAATGCATCGTCTGCCCGAGATTGTGGACAGGTGGCGTGAAAGAACACGGACACACTGTGGTCCCAGAGTAGGAGTCTCTTAGCCCTGGTGTGGGGCCTGGGGTGGGGGTGAGGGGTTGCCCTGGGTCCTGCTTGCCTGTGCTCTGTGTATTGTATTTTTAATTTAAATTTCACTTGATTTAATGATATTAATGCTAAGGAATCTGCTTCCTGGGGACTGAGATGTATTGGTGTCAAGAGAGTAGGGATTGAGAATTATTTCTTGCCTATGGTAGAATGTTCCGGATTGATTCATGTATGCCTCAAGTGTGTGCGCATGTCAATATTTCATTTCTTTATAAAATTTTGGCATGCCGAGGCAGGTACCCCGCAGCATGGGGCACACCAAGGAGCCCCAAGGGGGAGCTCTCTGGAGCTTTCTTCTCTCTTCACCCCGGTTTTCTTAGACTGGGATTGAATTCATCGGCTGCTGGGGTTACTTTACTGACTGGGGAGAGGGGTCTGGCGGGGGAGAAAAGGAAAATCACTGGGCCAGTCGTTTTTGAAATGAAGATTGGGTTTACCTTCTACTTATCAGAATGGTTTGCACCTCTCCCCACAAAAAGGCCTTCAGCTAATCAGAAACAGTTGTACCCTCAATCAATACCAGCGCTGCCCCCAGATCCTGATGTCGTCCGCCGGAGCACGGGTCTGAGCCCCCGCAGCATCTGCTGCCCGCTGTTCTATAAACTCGATGGTGTTTCTTTGCCCCCAGGCTCAGAAACCCGGAGGACTGACTACTTCTCGAGGCTTGTCTCCAGTTTGCAAAGAGCCCCCGGCTAGCAGAGCTCCTGATTTCTGTACCAGCATCTTTCTCTTCCCCCCAACCTCCAACATACTACCTTGGTCTCCTGTTCACGTGGAACAGCCAGTAATACCCAATCCTAGTTTGCCGTGAAGCCACAAACTGATATATATCTTATTATCCCTGAGCAATTTCTTATAGGAATCCTGGATTTAGTTTATAGGACTTGGCTAAACCGTGAGGCCTTCGAGTCCCGCAGAGTAGTAACATCTGGGGCAAGGCCCGAGGCTTTTCTGAATGATTTCCTCTGTGAGCCAGGCGTGACTGCTCAAATGAAGGATCTCTGTGGTGGGTAGATGTGGGCAATGTCCCGTTTTACCTGTGAGGAAACAGAGAAATTACCCAGTGATGGAACGAGAGCTAAGCATCCGTGTTCCCGCGTCCTCCTCGGGTGTGCTTTTCAGCTGCCCACACTGACTCCTTTGTGAGCTTTACTGTAGCGACTGAGATACCTTTAAACGGAAATTCTCGGGGAACCCTGCTCCCCTTGGCCAAAGCCTGGCTGGGAAGGAGGAGGGGACAGGGGACTCTTGGACGTGGCCCTTTGCAATTGAGCCGAGGGGAAAGCTGAGCACCTGGAGACACCTCTCTGGTCACTGCAGACTTTCTTACACGCAATGCCCTCCTGCTTGGAGGGCATGTGCCTTGCAGAATCTCCTAAGAAAATATCAAGCTCCTGGGGAATCCAAGCATTCCTGTCTTGGTCACCGTATTTCTCAGAAAAAGGACAGGGGAACCAACTTTTTTTTTAGTGAGGAAGATTGGCATTGAGCTAACATCTGTGCCAGTCTTCCTCTATTTTGTATGTGGGTTGCTACCACGGCGTGGCTTGATGAGTGGTGCTAGGTCCCGACCTGGGACCCGAACTCTTGAACCTAGGCTGCTGAAGCATAGTGTGGCAAACGTAACCATTAAGCCACCAGGCTGGCCCCAGGGGAACCAACATTTTATGAATCCCTATTAATTGGCCTACTAATTGGGTCTCGTTTACTTTTCATAGCAGCTTTGCAAACGGAGTTATGTTTATGATCATGTTACAGATGAGAAAACTGAGGTCCGGGGAGATTCAGTGTAGACCTTTGGTCTTTAAAATGCATCTTCTTTGCAAACCAAGGAATGTGTGTATTTAAGAGGGCTGGAGAGAGCTGAGTAAGGAGATGTTTGGGTCATCAACACATAATTACGGTGCAGGCTGGTGCTGGGTGATGGGTGAACTGCTAAGAGACGCTGAGTAATTTAATTCGTTCCTATCTCCCGTCACCTCTGAGGAAACATAGATTTGCATCATCGGTGGTGATGATTATATGACCTGTGGAAAGCCTTTGATCAATGCCTGGCTCATAGTAGGTGCTTAAGAAAGATTAGCCTCTCTTAAGATGTGAGAGGAGATTAAATTGCCTCTCTGGCCTATGTTGCCCTGTTGTTCCCTGTTGCATTCTTTTTGTCCTTCAAGAACGCTGGCATGGGCAGTGCAGTGTCTTCTCGGGCCCTCAAAGTGTTGGTTTCGAGAATGGGTGGAAGGCTGCTGGCCAGAGACTGAGCCACCCCTGCAGGCTTTATCCGGAGTGCTTTGTTAGCACCTTGCTCGGTGGACAGCCAGGCGTCAGTTTCTCCCAGTGTACGCTTTCTGTGCTCCTAGTATTTGCCAGCGGCAGTCTAGGAGCTGGAGGTAGAGGTGAGCAGGACGTGACCTTGGGAGGTGGCCATGAGAACCAGGAAGTGGAGTAAAGTTATTATGGGTGTGACGGTGGAAATCTGAGCAGTGTCCAGGTGGGACACAAGAGTGAGTGGGCTTCTGGAGCCAGTGGGATGCAGCACAAGAAATCACAGCCGTCCTGGCACACCCGGAACGGGGTCCTTCCTGTGGCTGAATCACTTTGAAGAAGTCCGCACAAGGGACTGCAGGAAACCATGTCTCTGGTTTGTTAGAAAGACTCACTAGTGGTTTTAGGGGCCAGTGAATCCTTTTGGGGAAGCGCGTCTGGTGGCTCCACCCCAGCAAGCAAAGCTGACCCACCAAGTTTTGCAACCACATTTAAATGTCACCCCCATTGAAGCCCCTTTCACCTTTTGTCTTACGTAAGTTATAGCCATCTGATAGTTTATATATTTGAAAAATGGATATATTTTTAAAAATTTTACTGTAGGATTACAGTAATGTTTTAGAAAGTGTAAAGCAACTAGAAACAATTGTCCATAATCCCACCACCTAGAGAAAAGCATTGTTAAGGGTAGTTGATTTTCCTTTTTCTTTTTTAAAGTGATAAACAGACGAGTGTTTTGGATATATTGATTTTTCAGGTGTGCATGTGGTCATGTGGGCAGCCAACATTTTTTCATGTGGATTTCAGCCAGGCTTGACACCTGCCCCTTAATGAAAAGCAAACCACTGCCTTATTTGGTCTGATGGTTTAACTGTGGATGCCATTGAGGGGGCGGGTTTACCTTATATGAAAGGCTTGACAATCAGAACCCCTGGGTTGGTTTCTTTGTTGTAACCTTTGGGCTTCTTTAAAAGCAGGAAATAATAGGTAGTGAGTAGATGGATCCTCTTAAAATATTGGGACGTGCTGTGGCCCTAGGGTAGGCCTTTTATAAGTTAGTATGTGAATTCTGCTGTTTTAACTATTGAATCTTCTTGGCCTGAAGATAATGAGGCCAGTGAGGGCAGCAGTGCAGCCTTACCTCTCACCTGAGGGTCCCTGTCACCCCTAATATGCCTAGCCTACTCTAGGGGCGTGGGAATGCTTCTTTGACTGATATGGGGCTCGGAAGACAGAGTAGCTGCCATGCTGATGGGGAGCCGGTTGAGAAGAAGGTGTCTTATGCCATCATGGGAGCACGCAGAACCGCCTCTCCAGTCTCAGCCCACCCAGGTGTGCCTCCAGTCTGCACCTAGTGCAGACATCCTGCACAAGGCAGCTCTCTTCTACCCTCACTTCCCAACTCCCTTCTGCCCCGACTCCCTCCCCTCCAGGGCTGGAGGACCAGCTTGGCTACACCTGACAGGAGCCTGCTTTTCTGAGACCTTCAAATAGCAAATTCCTAGTGGCACTGAGGCCACTGGGTGGAGAGGTGGGGTGCAATCCTCCAACTGTAATAAACTTGTGTTTTTATAGAATGTTATATTTTATCGTTGAAGTGATTTTTAGATACCTCACTATTATCTTTATTTTATAGCTGTATTAACCAGGGCTTGTTTTGGGAAATGAGAGGGGATGTGGTGGATGCAGGGAAGGGAACCGATCTTGAATGAATCTGAAGCTCTGCTGGAAAGCTGCCAAGTGGCTTGATCTTGTTTAATGGAATCTTTGCATCCATCCTCTGAGGGAGGTGGGGTGTGGGAAAATGATTCTACAATCGCTGGGGTCAGAGAGAGAAAATCTGTCCTCCGTCCCCCAGCGAGTTGGATGAGAGCTGGGAATTCACACCCAGGTCACCTGCCTCTTGGGCCCCGTGATCTTTCTCTTCGGTGTCTATACCCAGCGTAATACCCGGCAGAGAACCGGCATCAATAAATATTTGTCGAATGTTAAATGAGGCTTAAAGAGACCATTCATGCTTGGCACAGGGCACCCGGAGACAAACATGTTTCCTGCCCTCATAACCTTCACTTCCAAGTCCTGTGACCTTGGGCGGGTGGCTGTGCTCTCCCAGCTCAGTTTCCTGAAAACTCATCTGAAAAATGGGTAAAGGATTTAGCAGAGGGCATTTCCTAAAGTCAGATCGCAAATGTTAGATGATTACTACTACTTATTGTTTTCTTTTAATTTTTCCTACCACACAGCTTCCCTTTTTGTTTCCATCTCCGAGAAAATAAATTTCTGATGACAAACTGTAGTGTTGGATTAACAACCACGGCAAAAGCATTCACGACATTATTGCCCTAATCACCAAATGCAACAAATGTCCGCTCACTAACAGCAATAGCAGTGGTCATAGTACTGACTTTTCTTGAGGACTTACCGTATGCTAGGTGCTGCTCTAAGCCACTCCAGCGTCATGATTGGCAACAGCTCTGATTGGGAGAGGTGTTGTTAGCTCTTGTTTTACAGAAGAGGACAGTGAAGCTCAGAGAGGTTAAGTAACCTACCCGAGGCCTCTAAGGAAGTGGGTGGTGGTCTGGGATTCAAACGCCAGAGTTGGTCTGACTTCCTACCCTTTAAACCGCACTTAAAACTTAGCTCCCCACATGTCTTTGTTCTGGGCGTTTTCATATCTCACTTGGCTCGTTTACAGCCTGGCCTTTAGCTTTCCTCCTCCTCAGAGTACGTGGTCAGTGCAGGAGGAAACGCACACTGGTCTTTGGACTAAACTAGGGCCTGGCCATGGTCTCCAAACCCGGCGCCAAATGGCTGACCCTTACTTTTTGTGCCTGACGGTCGTGAGCCAAGGGCACTGTGGAGTTCTTTGAATTTTCCTTTCCCAACTGCCTACCCCTTCTTTCGGCAATGTTTTTAACAGGCGAGGTTTTAAATCTTATTGACATCTCTGAAGAAATGTAGAGGAGAGAAAAAAACAAGTCATGGCCTGGGAGAAAAGTGGCAGGTTTTTTGGGAGGTTTTTCCCTCCCTTTTTCCTGTTTCTTTCGTGCACATGGTAACCCCTCTTTTGGATGATGAGTTTGTGTGGTTTCTTGGGAGCCCTCAAGCAGCTGCTGCTGGATTTAACCTAAGGTGTTGGAAGCCCCTGTTCTCTGGACTGACTTGTGCCTCATGTGTCTGCTGTTTGCAGAGCATGAGAGGCAAGAATCAGAATTCTCCTGGGGTTTGCAGACATTGAGGAAATCTCTTTAAGTTTGAGGGCCAGTGGGAGGGAAGACATGTGGTGGCTTAGAACAGCAGGCCTGGAGCAGGGCTTCCCTGTACCTGCGAGGAGACCAGACACAGAGGAGACCAACTGCAGTGACAGGAAAATCCCACTTAACCGGAAGCCTGGGAAGGAGTGACCTGGAGGGTGGGGCCAGGAGAGTCTGGAGAGACGAAGCTGGTTAACTAGGAGTGCTCTCGGTCACTTTGCTTTATTGTCTGCCTTATTTCCCTTTAAGCAATGGATAATACACATATCTGGGCATTTACTTTTTTGGATGTTGGATGATTTAGAATCATGCAGTCTCTTGAGGAGTTTTATTTTGATGATTCTGATTATATTAATAGCAATATAATAGCTAGCTAATAATATAATAGCTAGCATTTACTAAGCAGTTTCCATATGCCAGGCACCAGGCCAAGCATTTGATCCTTATAAGAACTCTGAGAGATGGCTGGCTGTGTGTATGCCCATTTTACAGATGAGGAACCCAATGCTCAGAGAGGTGAGATCATTTACCAAGCTCACCCTGCTTTTCTTTTTATTTTTTTTTGCTTGAGGAAGATTGGCGCTAAGCTAACATCTATTGGCAGTCTTCCTCTGTTTTGTACGTGGGTTGCTGCCACAGCATGGCCACTGATGAATGGTGTTAAATGGTCTGCACCTGGGAACCAAACCCGGGCCGCTGAAGCGGAGTGTGCCGAACTTAACCACTAGGCCACTGGGCTGCCCCCTCACCCTGCTTTTAAAGATTTTATTTTTTGCTTTTTCTCCCCAAAGCCCCCCAGTACATAGTTGTATATTCTTTGTTGTGGGTCCTTCTAGTTGTGGCATGTGGGACGCTGCCTCAGCATGGTTTGATGAGCAGTGCCATGTCCGTGCCCAGGATTCGAACCAACGAAACACTGGGCCGCCTGCAGCGGAGCGCGCGAACTTAACCACTCGGCCACGGGGCCAGCCCCACCCTCACCCTGCTTTTAGACAGTCTGCTTTGATAGCCTCTCTTCAAGAACTCAGTTCTTTTGGGTGTCAGCACTTTGGCACATATAAGGCACTGAGTGACTGTTTTCAGGAATGAATGGAATTAGGGAGCTGGGGTTCACCCCAGGCCTGAGCTGCCTCTGGATGTGATCAGGGAACTTAGTCCCCACGCAGTCTCCAGACTCCTGTTTTGCTGCTTTGGGTCCTCACAGTAGTAGATTGGATTAACCCAGTGGAGTCTCAGTGGTCCAAAGCAAAAAGAGCAAGGGGACGTCGTGGAGGCAGGAACGGGGCCCCTGGAGTATTTCCCAGGCACAGTGGCATTAAAGGAGTAATGTGAACTGTCATTCATATGAGAGAACTTGCTGACTTAGCATTTTCCCTCTCTCGTGGTGGCCGCGTGCGGTTCCCTTCATGTCCCCGTGTCTGCAGAGCGAGTCGGGCTGAGCTCTGGAAGCCCTCTGTGTTGGCATGACTGTCCCCCTTTGTGCCTGAGCAGAGCCTGCGAGGGACCTCGTGAAATTGGCGCTCCCTCGTTCAGGGAAACTTTAAACAGCTGCAGTTGAATTCTCACGGCAAAGCCTTTTGCCAGGGTACATAACGAGAAGAAGAGGGATACATTTAAAATACCCAAATGAACAATTTCTTACTTTCCCATTTGCGCGTGGACAGTAATGGCGGGTCATTATCAGCTGGTCTGTTCAGCAGGCGCCCAGCTCTGGCAGCCTCTCTGGTGATTTACTGCGTTGACTTACAGGAATCCCACGCTTCTCTTCTCTTTTTCCTCCCCGCAGTGGGACTTCCTGCTCCATGAACGTGAACCCCGTCAGCCTGCAATCTCATACATCAATCTAGGCCTGGTTTGTAGCGAGTACATTACTAATCTCTCATCTACATCCTCAGAGGGAGCTACTATTATTATGGCTCTGTTATTATCTTCACTTTGCAGGCAAGGGTCCTGAGGCACAGAGAGGCGAAGCCATTTGTCCAAGGCCCCAGAAGAACCAAGACACAGATCCTGGATTTGAACCCACGCGTTCTAGCTCCTGGGCCTGTGCTCTTGTACCACGTCGGTCTGAATTAGTGAGGTTTTGAGTTTATTTTTAACCAACGTGCTTCTTCTAGAACCTTCTGTCAGCCGACTCCACAATGGGGAGATAACATGGTGACCTTTGTCCACAGGGTTAGCTCAGGCTGGACGAGAGAGCACAGGAACTGGTTAGATGGGTAGAGAGACATTACTTAGTTCTTCCCCTTGACTACGCAGCCTTTCCTGGGATCAAGTCCTCTTTGACCTGAATCTTTCTGGCTCCTTTGAGTTCAGCCTGCCTTCCGCATCTTTCCGCGGCTGTCAAAAAGCGGAGACCTGACGTTCCATCTCCCAGGTCCCTGGGAGTTCTGGAAGTGGAGATGGCCGGGTTCCGTGGTCAGGGCTGGTTGGGATTACAAATAAACTGAAGCCTGGGAAACTTTCTTGCTATTAATAGGACAGACCTTTCGGGGAGGGAATAACCGAACTTGATGCTGTTGGAATTGATTTTGCCTGTCCAGATGACATACTAATGAGCTAAGTGGTTAGCTTCAGATCCTTATTGTGCCTTCTCAAGCCAAGTTCCTTTAAAGACGAAAACCACAGAAGCAGAGAACAAGTTGGTTTAGAGAGGCTCCGTGGCCTTGTCGAGAGAGGGGAGGGTGGCCGGCTCGGGCCGACAATGTGAGAGAATTAAGGTTGTACTCACTTCAGAGTGGGTTTGTGTTGTCTAATTCCATTGCTTCAACCAGAGTTCCTTTTTTTTCGGAAACAGGAATTTGATTTGGTGTCTGGATTTTTGATGGCGGTATTTCTCTCTCTTTAGTGCCTTTGGGTTATTTCAGAAAGTTTCTCTCCCAGCCCATTCTCTCTCTCCAGGGAGAAATCTCGCGTAAAACAATCCTGAGATCCCCCTCTCCTTCAAATCACCCACTTTGATTGTAACATCCATTGTTCTGCTTTTTGCTTCTTAGCGTGTACTGATCACCTTATGTATACAATTAAAAACACAAAACAGCCTTCTGTGTCCGAAGTGCCTGGCACATCCCGGTGTTTCGGAGGAGACTTTGAAAGTGGACAAAACTGTATTTCCTTCCCCAAATGAGGTTATTGTGCTCGAAATATGTCCTGGTAGTTTATTAAGGGAAACCACAGACTGGGGTCAGAGGCAGTTTCTCCTGCCTGCAGCTTTCCAGCTTGCCTCTTCTTTCTAGATCTTTCTCCCTCCTCCATTCCCTCCCCCCGGCCCCCCTCAGCCTACCCCCAAAAGGTGTGCTCTCCCTAGGGGGCAGCCCTCGCTTCTATGTGATGGTGTGGCGCTTGAGCTGCGTGGCCCTATGGCGACCCGTCCTCACTTGTCCCTCTGGAACGTTCGGAAGGAATTTGGGGTGTGGACTTCCTTGAGTGACTGGGATTAGGCCAGTCGAGTCTGCAGTCAGATGAGAAGTGTGTGGGCAAAGGGGACTATTGTGTGAGGCTCCTCCGGACAGAAAGCCTGCCTTCATCTTTTACTGTGCCTAATGGACAATTGAGACATTCAGCTTATGTCTGAAAGGAAAGTGGGCCGGAATGGTCTAGCAGACCTCCCAGACGAAGGCTTGTAGGAGAAGCAAATAGAGACAAGGATTACCAACAGGGGAAACAACTGGGCAGAGTCCTGGGAGAGAATGTTTATTTCCTTGCTCTCTAGGAGGGATCTGGAAAGAGCCATAATCCTGGGTTAGGAGTAATTTGTTACAGCAAGATGATACTTGAATGGCAGGCCGCTTCTGGCTGAGGCAGCAAGACTTGCGTGCAGGGGGGTCGGGGGATGCCAGAAGGTCAGCCTCACTCAATCTTCACCCCGGCTCTGCGGTTTGTTCCTCCCCAAGCAAAATGAACCAGGGGCACTGCTGACCTTTCGGCTTCCTGGGTGTAGCATTCCTAAGCATCTCCACATGCTTGTCACAGCTAGAATTGGACAATAAAAATTTGGATAGGGAGACCTTGCTGGAGGCATCGACCTCTTTCAAATGTGACAAGGGGAAAAAAAATTAAAAATGCACCGTGGTTCACAGTTTCCCTTTGAGTTTGAGGGCAGGAGCTGAGGTCTGTCTTGCATTTGGTTCCTTACGTTGACTGACTAAAGCACGTTAATTGATTGCTTGTTGACTGGTAGACTTTTGTTGTCTTTTGTTGCTGTGGAATAGGGGAGAGAGAAATACAGAATAGGGAGGAGAACCTGATCAGAAAAATCCAGTTCTTGAGAGCTGGCGGCCGTGGAGAAAGAAATAATTTTTTAACTTTCTTGATTTGAGTATCTGATGATTCACGCCTTCAAAATAACCCTTCCAGGTCACCAGGACCCTGTTACTCTGGCTTTGTACTTCTCAAAGGTCATCTGATGGCGACATCGCTAACAATTTACGTGGTAGACCTGTAACTTCTGGCTTTTGAGTCCCCCGTGCAGTTGGAGGAAGAAATAGCAAATCTTAACTGTCTTGGACTTTCTATAACTCTTTTCTTTTACTTGCTTTTATACAGTTTATCCTCTGAGGTCGGAAAAATGATGCGGAAGCCAGTCAGCAGACTTTAGGCGAGCAATACCATGCTCATTTTTTCGGGAAAGAAACAGAGGTGCAGAGCCATGGTGACCTGCCTGAGGCCACAGAATGGTGGAGAATGGACTGTAGGGTTCAGGTTTCTGAACTGCCTCTACTTCTGTTGACTCACTCACTCAGCTCTGTTTGTTTTTAGCCGTATGCCTTGAAACAGTTATCACACATTTCTGTTTCTTCCTCAGCGCTTTTTACCCAGAGTGACCTGTGCTCTTCCCATCTTTCATGAGGTCTTGGCTTTCCTCTGCCATTGCAACGTCCCTCCCTAAGATCCAGCGCCAACCAAAATGGCATTTCGAAGTTGCTTGTTTCCCACCTTGTTCCCCGACTGTGTGTGTTTCCTCCGCTCCTTTGTCTCTGAAATGAATGTGATAACCATCATGGGGCATCATGGTGCATTGTTTTTTTTCCTGTAACTCATTTTTGAAATTGAGATAGAATTCACATACCGTAAAATTTACCCATTTAAGGTATACAGTGAAGTGGGTCTTAGTATATTCACAAGGTTGTGCAGGTATCGTCACTATTTCCAGAACGTTTTCATCACCCCAAAAAGAAGCTTTGTATACTTACTAGCAGTCACTCCTCATCCTCTCTTGCCCCCAGCACCCTAATTTACCAATTTACTCTCTGTCTCTCTGGATTTGCCTATTCTGGATGTTTCATATAGAAGGAATCATCAGCTTGTCTGCCTTCTTCAGGTTACCATAATGTTTTCAAGGGTCATCCACGTTGTACCATGTGTCAGTATTCTTTTGTTTTCATGGCTGAATAATATTCCATTGTAAGGATGTACCACATATTCTTTATCCATTCATCACCTGATACGTGGTACGTTCTTATCGCGGTATGCTGCTTATTCACCGTGCTCCCAGTGATGCCCACACCTGGTCCCCAAGCCATCATGTCTTCCAGCTTACTTCGCTCGTCTGCAGGAGCCTGTATCCCCTGCAGCGTGCTGGTAGAGAAGCAGGCGGTGACTAAAACATTCCAGTAACAGGACTGTGCTTGGCCTTTTTTATAAGAAGTGGTAATAAAAAAATGTGGTGACCACAAGGTAGGTCGTCTCTGGTCTGTCTCTTACTGTGAGGGTCCTCCAGTGGCGTGCAGGCGGTCCTTGTTTGTAGGTCACCATCTGGAAGCCGTGGAGAACGAACTTATGCTGCCCTGTCTGGAGGCGGAAGACCTGGCAACCTGTTTGAGCAAGACAGGAGGGCAAGGGCTCCTCCTTCATCCAGTGGCTTTATGTCTTTTGACCCCTGGCTCAGGGCCTTGGGTGCTTATGGCAGGGCTGACATCTCCTTGGAATCCACAGCCCTTTGTGGGAGAGCTCAGTCTTGTGGCTACCTGAAGACGTCAAGATGGCTAGTCCTGGCCTGCTCTTGGTCACGACAGAGCGAGATCTGTCTGTGAGGCTGGTTTCCCACTGGCTCCCTGTGTTGGGGTGGGGGCTGCACCATATCTTTTGCCCCTGTGCATCTTTTTGGCCTACACTGGAGGGGCACGCCTTGCCCATTCTACTCCGTCTCTTTTGGGAGTTTTTAAGAGTTCTGGCTGGAAGATACCGGAGTTCTGCATTCTGGTTAGAATCCCTAGTAACTGCGTGACGAGGTCACTTAATTTCTCTCTGCCTCGCTTTCTTTTCTTCTCTTTTAAAATAGGCTTGGAGATGATCTGCTTTGACCACCTAAAAAGGAGGTAGTGACAATCAGTTGAGAGGTTTGAGAGAGCGTTTGAGAAGGTAATATGGAGCCTGCAAATATACAGCAGTCTGTATTGACACCGCCCTGGCCCTCAGAGTTCATAATGACTGATCATCAGAGTCACCTGGCACGTTGGGGAAAAAAAAAATACAGACCCCTGGGCCCACTCCCAGATGGTTTGATTTAGCAGGTCCGAAGTGGGTGGGGAGAAAGATCTCTCAACAAACCGGTGAGGTTTGGGAACTGTGGGACCATGTCACTATGGTAAATTAAATCTTTCTTTGTAATGTTTCTAGTTACCTTCCTGTGCTAGTTCCTGTACCATCCGTTAGCTTATTGTCCCATTGACTGGTCTTAGATGACTTTTCCTTTTTTGAGAATTTCATTGTGGCAAGAACACTTAACATGGGATCTAATCTGTTAACAAACTTTTAAGTGTACAATCCAATACTGTTGACTGTAAGTACAATTTTGTACAGCAGATCTCTAGAACTTATTCCTCTTGTTTAACCAAAAGTTTGTGCCCATTGATTAGGAGCTCCCCATTCCCTCCTTCCCCCCAAACCCTGGCAACTACTGCTCTACTCTCTATCTCTGTGAGTTTGCCTATTTTAGATACCTCATATAAGTGGAATCATGCAGTATTTACCTTTCTGTGACTGGCTTATTTCAGTTAGTTTCATGTCCTCAAGGTTCATCCATGTTGTCACGTATCACAGAATTTCCTTCTTTTTAAAGGCTGTATAATATTCCATTGTATGTATAACCACATTTCCTTTATGTATTCACTGTCAATGGATGAATATTCATGTATGTTGTTGTTTCCACATCTTGGCTACTGTGAATAGTGCTGCAGTGAACATGGGAGTCCTAATACTTTTTCGAGATCCTGATTTCTTTTAAAAAATTATTTATTTATATATTTTTTATTGAGGTAACTTTGGTTTATAACATTATATAAATTTCAGACATACATCATATTTTGGCTACTTGTTCAACACAAGAATCTGGTTGCCTTCTGTCACCAGACAAAAATCTCCCTTTACCTTTATCCCTTTCTCCCTTTCCCCACCCCCTTCCCCTCTGGTAACCAGCAGTCTGTTCTCCTTATCTGTGTGTGTGTTTGTTTTTGTTGTTGTTTTATCTTCCACGCGAGTGAAATCATACTCTATTTGGCTTCTCCAGTAGGTGACTTTTCTGGGCCTCAGAATGTCTAGTCCGCACTGAACGCGGAGTACATGCTTAGTAAATGCTGTAGGAGTCCCTGTGTTAGAGTAGAAGGGGATTTTTGAGGTCACATCCCCCAATTTCCTGCTATCGGCCTAGCCCAGAGTGGGAAAGAAGTTACCCAGTGAAGAAGTGAAGTGATTGCCCAGGTAGTGGCAGAGCCGGGCCTGGAAAGTAGGCTTTCGCTGCTCCTAGGAGCACACAGTCATAATTTTAAGGCTCTTTTTGGGGAGGGGGAAAGGCAGGCCTGGGCGCCAGCCTAAGGGGGCCCGTCTGGGTGCGAGAGGAAGGGCCCAGCGAAATGCTCTCCGACTTGTGCTTCCATGAGCAGCTATCCCACAGCCTCCCTACAAAACCACTGACCTGGCAAAAGCAAAAACATCCCAGGGACAGGGGTATGGAACCCTTGGCGAGGTGAGGAAAAAGTGTGAATCCCAAGTTTTGGTTATTGGATTTGTTTGTTTTGCTTTGTAGCTCTGGTGGAAATAATTTTCTGGTAGCCTTGAAGGATAATAATTTGTTTGCCCAGCGACCGGGGTGGAGGGGGGAAGAGAGATGGAGAAGGATTGTTTAGTCCTTGGGGACACTGTGAGACGTCCCTTAGCCATGCCCTTTGAGACACTGATCCTGGCTGGAGATCAGGCAAGGAGGCCTGACGGTTGATAAGAAAACTGGAGAAGGTCGAGGGAGTTGTGATATAAGGCGGGATGAAGTGGAAACACATGGGTGGTTTGGAGCCCCGTGTACTAGATGGCCAGCTGGCCTAGTGACCTCAGAAAAGCCGGGGCTGCCCTCCTGGCCTTAGTGTCCTCCTTGGAAAAGTGGTGGTTGTAGCTTTCTGCCCATTTATTTCATAGGGTAATTGTGAATGTGGTTACGAACTCTAAAATTCTCTCTAAATGTGAAGCAATACTAATAGGACCCTGTAGGTTACTGTGATTAGGAAGAAAAAGGGTAACTCTAAGGATTTCATTTAAAAATTTTAAGACTGACGCACAGAGACACAGGATAAAACTATTGAATTGTTGTCTTACACAGGTGCCTTGATAGCCTGCCCTCCCCCTTTCCGCCATATTCCTCTCGTGTTGAGAAATGGGATAGTGACTTTAAGGAAAGCATTTTCAAGTTCCTCCTATGTTTGGTTTTATTAAAAAAGAAAAAGAGAATGTCAGTGTTAATATCTTAATGCATTTTTTTCTGTGGCTTTATTCCTTCTCCAAGTTTGGAGTGTACCCAGCCTTCTGAGGTCTTTGGTTTCCTTTTCCTAGGTGACTGTAGTATATACTCACTTATGTTAAATCCCAATCAGAAATCACACATTCCTGCATTTTCTTTTTCTATGCAGTCTCACTTTATAGCAGATAAAGACTCTTTAAATAGAGCCTCCATCTTAGGCTGTCTGTGGATTTATCGAAAGAAGCAATTTCTGGAGTATGTCTTAACCTAGGACAAAGCAGCCTAATCTCCTATACCTTCTGCATCTGCAGGATAATTGATGGAAGAGATTTTGTAGTGGTGGCCCTGAGGATCCTACAGGATTCTGAAGACTTCTGAAATAGTTTCACTGTTAGCTATATGTGATTCAGTGCTAACTTTTGTAAACCTGTTGGTACCTGTGTGATTCAGAGGGTAAGACAGAGTATTAAATTAATCACAGCCAGTCTGGTTAAATTGGGATTCCCTGACCCCCAGGGCAAAATCACTTATTTATAGAAGATGGGCTGAGTTTTCCATCTTCCGTTTCTGAGAAATGAAGTCGGTTCAGAGACAGCCAAGCCTGTTCTTTAACAGAGCTGGGTGTGCGGATGTGTGTTGCAGGTGTGCCTCTCCATATGAGCTCCTCAAGAAATGTGTGTGTGCTGTTGGTGCTGATGTTTGTGCTTCTTATTGTCTCACCAAGTTTTTCTGTTTTCCTCTTATGATGAGTGGCATCTGGTGGGCTTATCTTTGTGACGTTCAGCGATAGGAACATCATAGTCATAGTTTGACCCTTTCTCTGTTGCACATCTGTAGTAGAGTTGGCATGGCTCACGATGAGGCTGCGTGGGGAGGGTGGGAGCCAGTCCCCTTGCAGGGGAGGAAGGATGAATGAATTTGGACCCCTGATAGCCTGTGGCTGGCGGTGCTCTCAGGTCTGGGTGCTTAGGCAGAGTCTTGACTTTCCATTTTATAACAAACACAACATGTGCACTTCTCTGGCACTGCTGAGTTAGGAAGCGTCAGCAGTCGAAGTCTACCATGAGGATGGTTTCCAATTAGCTTGAATTCTTGTCAAATGAATTTTCCTAGGAAAAAGCACCCCCACAGAGAAGGAGCTTAGCTTGAAAAGGCTGTTTTTGTTGTTGTTCTTTTCGTACTTTGGCAAAGGACGTATGTTTAGCGGGCAGGGAAGGGGAGCAAGGCCTTCAAAAATTTTGAAATCAGCCCTTTTGTGTGTGAGAGGCTTTCTCTGGACCTAGTGTTTCAGGAGAAGCTGGTTTCATTTCCTTTGAGCAGTCTCCTCAGGCCCCACTGTGTCCTTCTTCCCACCCTGACCTCTGCATTTTGCCTGAGCCCCTGGCTAATGCCATCTGTTGGTGGCGAACAGAGTTGGCCCAATGTGGACTTCGTTCCAGCTTTGTGGATATGTGAAAGTTGTACACATTGAAAATCTCTGGAGAGAGGAGCTTCTGCACCTAAGAAGGTGATCCCAAAGCACCCGGGGCATATCACCCAGGACCCGAGGAATTTCTGTGTGGTGCTCTTTTGTGGCGATTGGATGACACATGACATGTTGCCAGAGTCCCCTGGGAAGTGGGTGAGAACTTCTGAACACGTGAAGCTTTCCCAGTCAGAATTGCTCAGGCGTTTTCAGCCTTCCATTCTGGAAAGGAGAGAGAGTTATTTCGGTGAGATTGTGGTCTGGTGGTCAGCCCTCGTGACTGAGAGTCAGAGCCGGCGAGCTCAAGGTTGTTAGCCAAGCCTTTCCCCCACAACTTGAGTCTGCCAGTGACGATTCCCTTTGAAACATTGCTTTTGGGTCACCGAACATGCTTTCCTTGTGTGATCGTGTTTGGCTGTGTGGATTTAAGGCCCCGTGAAGGACAGTATCCTTTCTGACATGATCTTCATTCCCCAAGCCAGGGATGGCAGACTATGGCCCACGGACCAGATCTGGCCTGCCAGCTGGTTTTTTATGGCCCGTGAGCTAAGAATGGTTTTTATTATTTTTAAATGGTTGAAACAAATAAAGAGAAGAGTAATATTTCCTGACACAGGGAAGTCATTTGAAATTCACGTTTCAATATCTGTAAATAAAGTTTTATTGGAACATATCCATGACATAATACATACACGTATTGCCTATGGCTTCTCCTGTGTTACAATGGCGGGGTTGAGTAGTTAGGACCGATATGGTATGGGTCGCAAAGGCTAAGACGTTTACTATCTGGTCCTTTACAAAAGCAGTTTGCCAGCCCTGCCCTAAGCAAATAAAGGGACTCCACTTGCCCATCCATCTGGGATGGAGTGAATGAAAGGAAGTGCCGTGAAGCCGTGTTGGTGTTTTATCAAGGATGTGGGAGTTTCCTGGCAACTTCGTCATCGTCATCATCATTGTCCTTTGAGTTGTCCTGTTTGTTTAGATAATAAATTTGTACAAAGACCTCAGCAGCCCTAAGGTGGCAGGTTCTCTGAGCAGCCCCTCCTCTCCTTCCTGAAGCTGGATTCACGTGATGGGGATACCTGTGTGCGAGCAGGTTCTTTCTGGCATACTTGAGTAGCTGCCCCTTGCTATGAACATAGATCTCGGAGGGGCCTTCTGTCTTGGAAGATGGGGGAGGCGGAGGAGGAGAAATCAGAGATATGTACCTCTTTTTTACTGACAATTTAACAGGCTTTTAAACCGCCTTGATTCCACTCAGGCCATTGGTGGTGTATATATTTCAAGACTTTGCCCACAGGTCCAAAGCTTAACTTAAGCTCCCTAAGACATATCATAAAATATGATTTTGGGAAAAACCCTAATGGGCCATGAGCAGAACATTATTATTAAACAAAGGATGAAACGCTTAAGCCAAGATGGCCTCCCCCCTCAAATGAAAGTCAGGCAGACTCCATTTCAACAGTTTTCAATGCAGGAATTCCCACAGCCCCATTTGATTGCAGTTTGTTGAAAAGTTTAATGTTTTTGTAGGCAATTCATAATTTCCACGTTGAACAGCCTAAAAGGAAGAGAGCTGGAGCCCAGTGTTGTTTTTATAGTGAGATGGTGGGAACTTTTTTTTCTTCCCCAAAAGGATATAAAACCAAAGTTGAACTGTTGGGAAAATGTGGCGTGGTGTTCCAGCCCTTTCGTACATCCGAGATGCCTCTTCCTTCAGGTCTTCCTTTAGGACCCAACAGAATAGAATTTCCTGCTGCTTAATGTCTCCAGGAAGGAAAAGATTTTCCTCTAGGCTATAATAGTACCTAATTTCCTTTTTCTTCACTTTATTTATTTATTTTCCCTATTAATAAGGACCAATTGTAGAAGATGAAGGGACCTGGGAAACCCATCACTTTTGGAGGAGGTTAATAACTTCCTTTAAAAAATCCTGACACAATACTTATTTCTCCGAAAGGAACCTCGTCAGCCTGAATGCCAGTTAAGATCCATGGGAGGGGCACGGATTTGCAGAGACCCAGCCATTCTGTGGGATCAAGTTGCATTGGGATGGAGAGGTTGGGCTGTCACCATGGAGTCCCTGCCAGTCGGCAGGACCGGGGCTGTCTTCCTTCACCATCTGGATTTGGTTAGCTCTCTCTGGGCAGTGGGGCCGAGTCTCATTTCCTCCAACCAGTAATGTTATATAGGCAGTGATCCTGGGCTGCCCTAACATAATTGAAAATTATGTGTATTGTAGGCTTGGAGCGCTGAAATGTAGGCTCATAAAAATATGTGGCGCAGGTAGCCTGTGGAGGTTGGATGTGGCACACAATGAAGCTTTTATGTAAAGTAAGAATTATAAGTCTGCATTAATATTGCATTCTGGGTATGACAGTTCTTGGGTGGGGTCCTCAGGGCAGACCTGTCACCTTAAACGAAGCCTAAATTTCCTAATTCTATGGAGCTTCTCTTTGGATGCAATCAAATCAGTTTTACAGATGGCCAGAGATGAAAACTTGTTCATTAATCTCACTCTCCCCACTGAGGGTAGAATGAGATGTAGGTATATGGCGAGCTTGGCATTTTTCTTCACAGGTTTTTTTGAGACGGAGAGGTGAGTGTTGGCAGGTGTCCATTTTGGTTGGCCTCAAGGAAATGACTCTATTGAGTGGTTTTGACCAATGAGGCCCATATATTTATGTGGCAAGTGAGAATGGGAAGAAGGCGGGGTGAGACAGGGCAGGACAGATTCCCATGGCCTACTGGCTTGGGTTATAAGGCTGAGGGAGACCATGGAAACATTTAGTTTAGTGGCTCAACTTGGGATGATACTGCCCCAAAGAAGCTATTTGGAAATGGTTTGATTATAAGGGTGACTGAGGGGTGCCTGTTGGAATTTCCTGTCTGGGGGCCCAGATCCTAGAAGTCCTTTGGTGCTTGGGGCAGCCCCTCACCCACCCCTGTCACAGGTAGGGCAACTCCTTCAGTTTACAGATGAAAAACTAGAGGTCCATCGAAGCAAATTGTGGCAAGGCAGCAGAACAATAGCCAGGTTTCCTCAACACAGGAGGCTTCTAGGTAAAAGCTCTGAAGTGGTAGAAGTTGCTCCAACCTTGTATAATCCAGGATGGGAAAATGATTGTGCTCGTGGGCTAGGGTCTTCCAGCTTCGTGTATAACCAAGTTTGGTTTTAATTCACTGGAACAGTTATTTCTTTGAGGAACCAGTAGAAGAGCTTGTGGATGGCATTGGCCCTTCTATTTCACGTGGAATGGGAGCAAACCCTTTCTCCTTTCTGGATTGCCCTTTGCTGTCCTTTTTCTTTCTGTTGAAATCTTTCTGACTTTGCAAGACCTCTGTGCAGCCTCTCCTGGTCTTTTTTTCTCAGAAATGCTGTCTTCTCTCTTGGCATTCCATGGGCACGATTTCCCGAGCTCTGTCACAGCCTTGCCACATTCTCTCTTGACTTATTTGTGTGGGATTTGGCTCCCTCACATGAGCAGAAGCTCCCTGAGGGCAGGCATCTTTTCTCTCCATAATACTTTGCAAGAAGGTTGGCACAAAGCAAGCTTTAATCAGTGTTCATCTAGTAAAAATTTTCTGTTGAATTAATATTGAACTAGCTATTTATTTTGCTTTGGGTCTCTGGGAAGATTAAGATGGCTCCTTATATACTCTCCAAGCATTAACTGATGCATTTATCAGTTGGCCTTCAGAGGTACAAAGGGCCATTGTGTCTAAGTTTTGTTTGGTTGTCTGAAGGTTTCCTGCACGAAACTCGGGTAATGTGACCAACTAAAGTCAAAGGCCTGAGAGTTGCTTATACATTTGCTGAATACCTCTGTGACTGGACAGGCCGCCTCTCCTCGGGTTCCCGTATCCGCGCAGTGGGGAGTTGGGTCAGCTGATCGCTCAGGTCCCTCTGAACGCCAGTATATCCCTTTTGACAGAAGTCGCTCCTTTTCCCTCGTGCCGTGTATTTATTTTTCACCTCAGAGAGGGCAGAGATAGACCTAATTGGCGTATACCTTTATTTTTCTCTCTGCGGCAAACCTCTGTATATTTCTCCAGCCTTTTGAGATGAGTGTCTAAATTGCATTGTACCCTGTTTGTGCATCGTTTACCAAGAAATATTTTTGTTTTATAAGCTTTTCTGTCGGATGAGGAATTCCGTCTTCACCTCACTCGTGATTTCTCCTCAAGCACGGTTGCACATACATACTCAGCTTTCTTTAAAGCGAAGGATGGTGGCGTTTTAGCATGAAGGTTGCTGAAAGAGCAGATTCAGAATTGATGGTGTCCTAGGACACCTCTCGCTTGAGAGTCCCATTTGCTTTCTTCCTTGAGAAAAGCTCTGTGTCCCCTCCCCTCTTCCCTCCCCCGCTGCCCTCTAAACGAGGTCGTAATAATGAAGTCGTTTTGTCTGAAGCCGCCCTGTAGTTTGAATGCAATGTTATTTGCTAATAATATTGATGTCCTATACATGTACCTATTGAACATGAACTCTAAGGAAGAACCTGTTGGTATTGCATGATTTTTCTATTGTTGTTGAAGTTACCTTTTTTTTTTATTGTTGTTATTTGTATGCCTTTAAGTTTTTCAGTTTCTGATCCATGTGTCATGTATGAAAAGCTGACTCTTGGAGTAGCTGTTTTGCATTTCTTTGCCAAATTCATTGTCCATGTTTGTTTTGTTTTCTCCCTCCAGTATCTCCAGATGAAATGGCCACTGCTTGATGTCCAGGCGGGGACCCTCCAGAGCAGACAAGCCCTCAAGGATGCGCGCTCTCCGTCACCAGCGCACATTGTCGTAAGTGGCCTTACAAAGGCGATCGCTTCCTTTACTAGGGGGAGGTGAAGAAGATGCTCTTTGGTTGATAACAGGCCTTGTTTACCAGTTTTTCTTTCTTTAAAAATATTTTTTTGGCACATTCTTGGATATGGTTTATATCTAGAAGGTACCTGTATTCTGCTGTTGGACCTTAGCGATTGTTACCTACCTGGAAATTTCCCCACCATCCTTTTCTCCTAGTATTGGGCTAGAATCTAGCTTTGTGGGCTCCAGTTAATAGGGCACGACAGTATTGGGAAGACTGGAAATGGTATCAAAGCCATTAAAAAAATACAATGCCCCAAACCTTTTCTGAAAAAGGCATTTACAGGAGGTGATTTGCAGAGGGGGGAAGTAGAAAACTCCAAAGGAAAGCCCTGGATTTGAGACTTTCCAATCCCCCGGCCCCTTATCTTAAATTGTTGGAAAGTAAACATTCTACACTAATATCAGAAAAACTTCATCTGGGCTGATGGATTGGACACCTAGAGCAGAAATGAACTTGGAAAGGTTTAAATGACATTTAATCGGTACGTCCCTGGCTTTGCCAGTGTGTGGGTTTAATATAGGTAACATTTGTAGTACTAAGAGACTACAGCACAAAGTGTGTGTCTACATATATTTTTAATGCATTTTCTTAGGATTTTGTAGGCTCTGAAAGTGGAATTGATAAATTAACCTCTTGAGAAGATAGCTCAGCCTTAAATATTCTCTTCTGTGTATTTATATGATGAGCTGGACTTCGTACTTTGGAAATAATTAATGCAAGACATATTTTTATAGCAAATCCATGACAGGTAGAATTATGCAAAGCATGAAATAATTCATGTATTTTTTATTTAAGTATCACAAAATGTTATCCATTAATATATTTTGCCCTCTGTGTTACTTGTAATTTCTAAAAACGGCAAAATAATTTTCTTAAGGAGAAAAATCTTAGGATGCACTGTGTCAAATTTCAGGCTCACTGCCTCCTTATTTTGTAGATTTCTATAATTGAGTATAATTTTATGAATTATGCCTCTCTTATATGAATATTAAATACATATATGTATGTGTGTGTGTATATCACAAAATAATTTATTTCCGTAAAACCACATCTTGAGTCATCATTTGGGAAAATGTCTCACGAATTCTCATGTTATAAACGAGGCATGTGGAGAGAAGGTTGACATGTTCCAGAAGCTTCCTTCTTCCTCCAACCCCACAATAAAATGGATGTTCAGAATTACACATGCTCTTCTATTGCCAAGATTTCAGGGCTGGACGTGATCTTAGACCAGGGAGGCTCAACCTGCTCTCAGAAAAGGAAACAGACCCAGAGATGCCTTAAGTGAATTGCCCAATGTCACACACTGAGTTAGTGGCCAGAGCAAGGGCTGGACCCAGTTCTCTGCTCCCTTTCCGGGGCCTCATGGAGTGTTCTCTCCTAAGGGAGTAGAAAGTAACTTTCTGTGGCTGGTTCTGTTTTGCTTACTTATAAATCAGGTCATCATCAGGGCCAGTGTCATAGGTGTCAAGAACTTGTCGGCTTGGGGTTCTGATGTAGTTTCTCTGAAAAAAGTGATGCCGTGTATAAAAATATTTTAACAGTTCACAAAGATTTTTAAAAAGTGTGATGGTTACAGAGTCCTAGAGAGTAAAATGAGGAAGCCTGTCGGTTTCACTTTTCTGGCCTCCTTCAATTTCCCAGTGTGGGTCTAGGCTTGGAAATTTATTTCTCTGCTTTTGGAAATGCTTGGCAGGACTTGCCCACATTTTTTTTAGCTACAGAGAAAGGATGTTATCTTTAAAATCCCTTGGAGGCTTTTTCTCTCTTTAAGTGTGGAGAGAAGATTCAAGTTCTAGAAGTGGTTCAGATTGGACACAGCCCCTCACGGGTGTGGCATGGTGGAGGTCCACGGGTCTGTCCTGTTACTCCCACGCGAGAGTGAGGACTTGTCCAGAGAGGTAGTCATTGCTCTCCTTCCCTCCTTCCCCTGCCCCTCCAAATCCCTTAAGAACAGTTGCTGTAACTGAGGCCCCAAGCACCTTATTTTCACGTGTAGAAATTAACAATCCAAGGAGTTGGGAAAACATATTTTCCAGAGCGAATGTGGATCTTGGCGAGGGGAACAGCAAGGGGACTCCCTTTTTCCTCTGCTCTTTATTAGAAGCCATGTTTACCATAGCAACCACTTCGGAGCATGCACCACCCTTTAGATGGAGACCCTTGTCCATAGGAGCCACAGCCAGCAGCTGTAATACGATCTCCTGTGCTTTCTGCCTTGCTTCTGGGGACCCAGGGAATGGCCATTGCACAGAGGTTATGGGTTGGTGTTGGAGGGCGGGCTCTGGGAGCTGGAGAGAGGAGAAAAGCCATAAGCTTGGGCAAAAGGAAACCAAATTTGTGAAATACTTAATGCTTGTGGCAGCTGAATGGTGTCTTTGGTTACATGAGTCAGCCCTATAATCATGCATTTCCGCAATCTTCGCTGACACTCATGGGTGAGGAGGGGGATGTTGAGTGTGTGTGGGGGTGTTAGTAGAGGGAGACGGGAAAGCAGGGTGGAAGATAGGCTGGAGATTGTTGACTCTAACAGTTTTTGGGATCGAGGAGTCATACATGTTGGAACTACATGTTTATGATCACTTTTTCACTGGACATGGGGCAATGTGTTGACCAAAACCTGCTTGGCAGGTACAGTGTGTCTGTATTTATAAAGGGAGCCTTCTGGATTATGGCTGATGTACTGTTTGGGTCTTTGTGTAGCTCAGCATCGACCAGAAGAGTCTGGTTCATGTTCAGGTTCGCTGATGAATGGCTGACTTCTTTCCAGACACTGGACTCTTCCTCACATTTTGTTTTTCGTTCTTTTAAATCAAAAGTTGTCACATCACAGCGTTTCATCAGACATGTTTCAAAACAGTTGTCTAAGGATTGCTTCCTAATTTCTCCGAAATTTGGATTTATTGTAATATCTTGGCCAAGCTATTTCAAAATTATTTCTGATGTTTTCTTTTGAAACTGGAGAAGTGTTCAGTGTTTGTTAGTAATCATTAAAGACTCTAACTATCACAGGTTGCTAAGAAAATAACTTACCCTGGGACCCATTTGGGGCAGAATGTTCAGATGGGGATTTAAACCATTTTGCCATAATATTTTAATCTGGTTGGATTTTTTTCATGTGGTATACGGGTTACCATATTATAAAAAATGGGTGTGGAGAGTAAATGTTCTTAGCACTGGAGTTCACTTGATCAAATAATATTTAAATTAAGAAGCAAGCCCCAGAAATTTTAGTTCCTGAAACTGATAGAGCATCTTGTTTGTTATAGTCCAGTGGCTCCTAATCTGTTCAGAAGAGAGAGGAAATTATTCCCCAAGGATGGTATCTTGATTTTTTTTGGTTGGCCAGAAAAATAGGAATTTATATAACAAATCCATCTCTCTACCTCCCTCTTCTCCACCTTCCCGCTCCCCCGTTTTCCCTCCCCACACCCCCAGAAATTCATCGACCTCTTAGGAGTCCTAAGTTCCAGTTTCTTCTCCTCCCCGCAGAGCCTCCCCAGTTCTATTTTCGAATTCACATGAGTAGCTCCTGTTTCCTTCTCTGTGGTGTTTTTAAATTGATATTTTTAATTCTTTGCTCTTTTTTTTTCCCCTCTTCCAAAATAAGTGCCAAGCAGCTAAGTTGTGCTAAGTGGTGGTGGTGTTTGAGTCTTGGCTGACCCGCCTCCAGCAGCCAGTAAGCTGTGTGGTGAGGAGCCCTTCCCTGGACTCCACCCCCAGTGTCTTTGCTATACAAAGACTTTCATTTAACTTCCTTTGTACCCAGCGAAAAAAGATTCTGTACCAAAAATGGTTGTATTTCAGTATAGCGAATATCTTACAAAACAGTGAATGGCTTCAGAAATTCCTACCATTTTGTCTTGGAGGTTTCCTTTTGAAGTCGATGTGGAATTTTACCTTGGGGTGGATTTCTAGCAGTTCTTGGTCTTATGTGTTTTGTTGTGTAATGAGCATCGAGGTGTGGGATGAGAAAGTTGTCTGAATCCTGAGGAGCAAAGCCTGCCAGATTGTGATGGTTGTACTTTTTGTTGTTGTTACTGCTAAAGCAGAAAACTCTTAGAAAGTGTAACATGGTGGTAGGACTTCAGACAGGGTCTCTGCTGTCTGCGTTGAGCATTTTCAGGTAAGCTCAGAGGGCAGGTGAACCTTTCGTTTTTTGTTTCTGAGGAGTTCAGGGGAATGGGGAGGGACCTAGTCACAGTTAATAACAAGAAACTAATTTGAGAGCATCCTCTTGGTTATTCAATACATGCAGATGTTTTGATGGGTTATTAGACTTAGGTTGTATTTTCCCCTCTTCTGCCAGATGCTTATTGGCTGTTGGTCTGGGCTAGGAGGCTGTGTGCTAGATGCTGAGGCTCAGCAAACCATTGCAGTCCCTACCCATGGGGGGTGGGCATTGTGCCAGGTGCCATGAAGAGTACGGGGCCCGTGAGGTATGACCAGGGACATGGGATTTCCACTGAGAAATTGGTGACGATTATAGGCCGGATGGCCCTCTGGGGAAATGACATTTAACATGAGATTCGAAGGACAGATTGGAGTTGGCCAGAGGAAGGTATGGGAGAAGGGGTAGAAAATGGGAGAACCTTCCAGGCAGAAGGAAAAACACGTGTTTAAAGGTCCTAACAGGGGACAAAAAGCTTGGCTGTGAGAGACTCAGAAAGCCAGCTATGATGGCCGCGGGTCGCAAGGGCACAGGGAGAGTGGCCTGGGTAGGATGTGGTCAAGGTTGACGTTTAATCCTAACTACTGTGGGACGTCATTGAGGGGTTTGGCTTGTGTTCAGCTGCTGGCAGTGGCGATGGTTAAAGTGGACAGATTTGGAGGGAGCATCAGTAGAACTTGCTGATGGACTAGATTTTGGCCCTGAGGGAGACAGGAGAGTCAAAGGTAGGTCGATGGAGTTCCCATTTACTGAATGGGGAATATTGGAGGAGGAGCAGGTTTGGGGTAAAGGGGTTGTTTTTATTTTCTTTATTGATTGATTTTTTCATTCTAGCTTTACTAAGATATACTGTAATACAGTATTGTTAATTATAATCACTGTGCTGGACATAAGGTCCCCAGAACATACTCATTTTCTAACTGGAAGTTTGTACCCTGTGATCATCATCTCCTCATTTCCCTCACCCACCCAGTCCCTGGGAACCACCACTTTACTCTGTTCCTGGGAGTTCAGCTTTTTTAGATTCCACATATAAGTGATATCATATAGTATTTGTCTTTCTCTGTCTGACTTATTTCACTTAGCTTAATGCCCTCAAGGGCCATCCATGTTGTCACAAATGGCAGGATTTTCTTCCTTCTCATGGCTGAATAATATTCCATTGTATACATATACCACATTTTGTTTGTCCATTCATCTGTTTATGGACACTTAGGTTGTTTCCATGTCTTGATTATTGTGAATAATGCCTCAGTGAACGTGGGAGTGCAGATGTCTCTTCGAGATCCTCTTTTCATTTCCTTTGGATATCTACCCAGAAGTAGGACTGTTGGATCATATGGTAGTTGTATTTTTAATTCTTTGAGAAACCTCTGTACTGTTTTCCTTGGTTGCTGCACCAATTTACATTCCCAGCAGCGGTGTACAAGGGTTCCCTTTTCTCCACACCCTTGGCAACACTTATCTCTTGTCTTTCTGATGACAGCCATTCTAACAGGTGTGAGGTGATATCTTAGTGTGGTTTTGATTTGCATTCCCTGATGATTAGTGATGTTGAGCTCCTTTCCATGTAACTTCTTTGGAAAAATGTCTGTTTAGTTCAACAGTTGTCTTTTTAGAGAGATTAAGATGCTAGGTTTCATGACCTCCCCTCCCCCCCAGGAGCATGGCAGTATGAAATGGGAACAAGCCAAATTTTTAATTGGCTTCTTAAGACTAATGTTGATTATCTATTAAATTCCCATTTATTTAGAGTATATTATTTAGGGAAGGATAGAAAATTCTCCCTTTCCTTCCCTAAAATTTAGAGAAGTAGCTTTAATTGGTCTTCCTCTTGGTCTTGTGTTCACAGTGGATTCAATCAATTTACATTCATTGATCCCACAAATACTTAGTGATTGCTTACCGTGTGGAAAAAGGTATTCCAGACGTCGAGAGAAAGTGGAGTCAATGATGAACAATAATAACAGTTACGCAAAGAAGCCTGTAGCACTTTGTATGTGCCAGGCATTGTTCTAGATGTTTTATTATCCCTAATCTACAGAGGAGGAACTCATCACAGGTTTTTGCCCAACTGTAGGACTCAAGGTGTGAAACAAGGCAGCCTGGTCCCAGAGCACACCATTGTCTTAGCCTCAGCTGGGGAAGAGATAAGTAAATGGTTACACTGTGGTGTGCTGAGGGCTGCCACGGGGAGCGCCAGGAGGAGCCCCGAGCCCCAGCTGGACGGGGTGGGCGTGGCTCAAGGGGACCTCCTGGCTTCACTGGAGTGGGACATGAGGATGGCTAGGGATTTAGTTTCTGGACGTGGCTACTGCAGAGAACTCACTGACACATTGTGGCAAAAGAGGCCTTCTCTACCGGGGCAGTGACCTTTGCGTGATGTGAGGGTGTGAACTCCTGATTTCCTAAAAGCTTTTCCCTGTGCACTGTCTCCACTCCCTCCACTGCATATACACTTTCTCCTTGTTGTTTTTTTTAAACCCATTTATCTATGACTCAGCCAGACTTTCTAGAATACTTGGCATGTGTTTCCTAGCAGCGGCTGAGTCAGAACTTTCCCATTTCTCAGACAGAACCACGGTAAGGGTGTATGTTTTGTCTAAGGATAGAAAGCAAGCCTGTGAGCACTAAAAAAATGTTACATTTATTAGGAGAGCTATGAGTATCTCATACTGAGAACCAGGTTGTCTTTTTTCAGGGAAGAAGTGGTAGATGGGATCAGTAGTGCTTTGAAGAGAGAGAGTGGAGTAAGCCCCAGGATGTACATCGGGCCATGATGGATGGAGTGTATGGTTCAAAGTGCAAGCTTCCGTCTCACCTTCTCATGGTGAGGAATTCTGAAGTTCTTGAGGTTTGGGATCATGGTGTGGCAGCTGACCACCATGATGATGGAAAGTATTCTACAAAGAAGGATTGTGTAAGCTCGCTCGTATCCCTTTCAGATTAGAATCACAGAAAGTTTCACAACCTTTAAATCACATGTCATGTCACCCACTCTGTCCACATGTCATGTCCCTTCTGTCCTTTACTCATTGTTGGAAATCATCTGTGGTCCATACGATTCTTGAACACAGAAACGGGGCATCTGTCTCCTGATGCAGACCATTTCCTGTTGGTACCATACGGGCTCTTAAGAAAGTTCTGCCTTTTCACTGAGCTGAAATCTCTCTCCTTGAAATGCTCACTCCTTGATTTGTGTTTTGTTGTTCAGTTCTTCTCATGCGTCCAGTTACTTATCTTGAAAATTTCAAGGTAGCTATCGTACATCCTCCCCTCATCGCCAAGTCCTCTCTTCAAGATTAGCCTCACTCGTAATTCACAACTTCAGTGACTGATGTTAAACTATTTAAGGATGGGAATTGCTAATTTTCGATTGATAAATCCTACCTCTAAAGTAAGTGAAATTAATTTTTTAACGTAGCTCTCCTCATTCATAAAATTTACGTTCATTGTAGACACTTTGAAAAATAGCCCATAATCTTACCACTCAGAGATTACATTGTGAGTAACTTGATATATTTGGTCTATTTCCTTCTAGACTTTTTCCTCTGAGTGTATTAATATTTATATTTTTAACATTCTCGAGCTCCTGGTAGCACTCAATATTTCCAGCCTTGTATTTATTTAAAATGAAAATTGCTGTAGTGAATAAGCACTTCCCCGTGCCGTTAAAATTCTTCAGGATTTTTAATGACCACATAACAGCCCATAATATGATTATACCCCAATTTGCTTAATCAGTGCCATATTGTCGGCGTCTCTCCTTTTGTTTCTACGATTCTAAATAATCCCATGAAGAACATCTTTGTGCCTAATCCCTGGGCCCCCTCCCCCCTTTATTATTTTCTTAGGATGGATTCCTAGGAGGGAAAGTAAATGAGAACAACCTTTAAAAAAATTTCTTGATACATAGCCACAAATTATTTTCCTGAACGGTCTCAACTTTTAGAACTGTCAGCAGTGTGTGAGAGTGTTACACTCACCGTGATTGGAATGATTTTCATGTTTCTGGGAATTTAACAAAAGAAAAAGTTCAGGCTTCCCTGGAAAGATGTGCCTCACTCCACCTCGTTCCAGACAAGAGACACGACCAGCCCATCCACATCACATCAACCCTCGCAGGGCTTTTCACCTTCCAAATAAATGACTGTTTCTTAAACAGTTAGTAGGTTTGAAAGTCAGCTGATGGTATTGTGGTTTTACAGAATTACAGACGTTCCATTTTAGATAACTCACAGCATACCTCTTAAAATAATACCCCGAATATATATGTGGCACATTTAGGGGAGTTTTAGAGTTCTTGTAGTATGCTTTTATAACCTCAAATAATTGTAGAGTTTTTAAGTTTTAGTGTCTCTCTTGTCATGGCATATTATTGAGCAAAGATACTTATTTGATGCTGTGTGTGAATATGACCCCGCATTGTATTTCTGCGAAAATATACCTACTTTTCAAAGATGCCATTTGTTGCTGTGTTTAAGATCAGCCCACGGTACATGCTGGGAAGGCTGGTGGCCTCACACAGCCGTGACCGTTTCTCAGTGCTGTGTCCTGTTGTGCATGGGGGAAAAGGCTTTGGCAGCTCTGGGGAGCGTTTCCTGACATTTGTCTCACCCAGTGTTAATAAGGTTACTGGAAAAAGGGTTCCCTCCTAAAATAGGTTTAGGGAAGCACTGGGTTATGCAAAGTCAATTAGTTTCTTGAGGGCAGGATCTTGATTCCTCCCAGTGCTCCAGACCTTTCCTAAGGAGGGGTTCCTAATGCGTGCTTGACTGTGGAGCTCTTCGCAGCATCCTCAGGGTCAAGATTGGAACATACTTTGGGAAGTTGTTTCAGTTTCAAGCACCTGCTCTCTTTACCAAGCGTGGGAGCCTGTTTTAAATTAACATGGATCTACTTAGAGCTCAACTCATGGTTTTGCCTATGTTTATCTTTCCAGTAAATAAAACAAAAGTGTTCATTTGGCACCCATCCTCCCCTGCTTGTCATTTCTTCCCTTGCTGATTAATTCTATGCATGAGGCTTGTTTCTCCAGCCAGACTGTAAGTTTCTTGAAGCCAAGAAACCCTATGTTTTTTTCTTTCCATGTGGCTTTCTCCCCTCCTACTGTGGTGCTTTGTTAATGAAGCAGAGAGCCAATTTCTGGTGAGGGACTGGAGTTGATTTAGTCTGGATTGAGTGTGATTTTATTGTTACCTTAAGAGTGTTCAGGATTATCCTGGTTAGCAGAAGAGCTTGTCTACATGTCCGCTTTCTACCTGATGTGGTAGCATGTTTTGGAGAAACATAATTTTGAGTTATGACATTGTGCATGGCTTGCCAGTAACTGGATAATCCACCCTTATACATTCCAGCTCACCGCGGAGCGTGTCTAATCGCCACGGCAGCATTTATGTGGAACGTGGTTAACACAGAAGCTCCAGAGGGTCAGGTTGTAGGGTTTCTATCTCTTTCCATCTTGGCCTAAACAGGCCGTTCCCTATGAATCCTGGCATGGGGGTCTCTGACCTTTTTAAGAGAGGGCCCAATTGGGAAATCCAGGACTTGATTATTTATTATGGGAAACATGTAATTTCAACAATGATATTGTAGGGTATATGAAGTGATTCCATGATTGGCTTGTTAATGGTGTGCAGGTCAGATTTTCATCTCTTTTAATACAGAGGGAGAAAACACTTGGATTTCAGCATTGTTCCTTGGGATTAAGGAGGGAGCTACCCTAGACTGCTCTGGCTGGGAAAGTTTATCATCTCCATTTTGCATATAAGGAAAATCTAGTGAGTCTGCTGGTTGCCCAGGATTCCAGGGGCAGGAATGGCCATGTTTAGAAAAGTGTGCAGATCCTTCCTCCAGCCACCTGCTCTCCCCTGAGTGCCAGATTCAGCCTCCATTCGCATGCCAAATAGATATGGGAAAATTAGCGTATCCAGAATCAAACTCTTTATCTCCACCCTCTCCCCATCACCAAACCTGTTACTCCCAGGGTTCCACATCGCAGTAGAGACCAACAACATTCACCAGTTGCGTAAGCTCCAAAGCTTGGAGTCCATCATCGACTCGTCCTTTTCTCTCACACCCACCTTCAATCCATCGACGTATCCTGTGGGCTCATAGTCCATCCGCATATCATATTAGCTCTGCCTTCACAATGTTTGTGGAATTTGACCACTTTTACCACCTCTGCCGTTACTCCTGGGGTCCAGTGTACCATCATCTCTCATTTGGATGTTGCCAGAGTGTCTGCGCTGGTCTCCTTGCTTCCCACCCCTGTAACTTCCTATCTTCCATGCGTGGTCCCTGCACTTCATTCCCATACTTGAGATGGGCTTTTAAATGCTTAGATCAGGGGCCAGCCCGGTGGCGCAGCGGGTAAGTGCGCACGTTCCACTTCTTAGTGGCCCAAGGTTTGCGGGTTCGGATCCCGGGTGCGGACATGGTGCCGCTTGGCACGCCATGCTGTGGTAGGCGTCCCACATATAAAGTAGTGGAATATGGGCACGGATGTTAGCTCAGGGCCAGGCTTCCTGAGTGAAAAGAGGATTGGCAGCAGTTAGCTCAGGGCTAATCTTCCTCAAAAAAAAAAAAAGGAAAGAAAGAAAAAAAAAAATCCTTAGATCATATCGCACACCTCTACTGAAAATCTGGAGTATAGATTTATCTTTTGAAAGAGACCCAGAGCAGCTATGAACAGGCATGTAGCTCTGTCACCTGATTGAAAGGTGGGAGTTTTAGATTCCAGGGTCAGGAATGGAGAGCATAAAGGTCGATTGGGCACAGGCACTGGCCACACTCAGAGTTTTGTGTTGGGTGGAGGAGAGAGGGGCCATGGGGCAAGCACGTGGTCTGAGTGAGCCCCCATTCGTCAGCCCTTTGCTAGTGCAGCAGGATGTGGCAAATGTCTTGGTTATACCCCCAGAGGGACCCAGATGCCTCCTGACTGCCGCATCTGAGCCCTGCCCTTCCCTGAAAGCATGAGGCCTGTTTAGCCGTAGCCTGTCTGCAATGAGAAGCTTGTGAAGAACTCTGGACAGCGTGATGCAATCTGTTTTCCAGCCAGCGCCTGCAGGGTGGGTGGATCCGGCCAGTGATTAAGTGCATCACCCAGGCTGTTTAATAGGCTTGAATGAGATGGGGTCACCATGTGTCCAAGTGCAGTGGGGCAGAGGCCTCTTGTTCTTCCTGCTCCGAGGGTGCAAGCTGCCTGTTTCTCTCACAAGGACACTGTCTATGTCGCTCAGGTGCTGGGGTGAAGCAAAGTGCAAGTGTTTAAAAGGCTGAAGAAGGAAGGAAGAAAGCCCGCACCACAGGCCTTGAGACTAGACCGTCCCATGGCCCCCAGAGATCTCATGGGGTGTGGGAGCCCCATTATTGAGACCTATCTTTGGACCCCACCTCTGACTCTTCCCCTTTCTAATGCTCCTGAAGTCAGGCCTGACTCAGGGACACAGATAAGATTCTGAGAGAAGTGTTTTTCACCGACCCTTTCAAACTCAAGGGAGAAGCCAGCCTGATGGGTGGAGGAGAACGTAAAACCTAAAAAAAGTGACAGAAGGAGCATGGCTGGGCAGAAGAGCCCCAGGGCAAACCTTTGCGACTATTCAGTTGAGACTCAGGACAAAATACTTTTTTGGAAAGAGTTGACAGCCCCCTTGAGCCAAAGCCGATAAATGAAGGAATGTCTGAAACCCAGAATTGCAATGACCAAGGCAAGACGTTGTCAAAGATCAATTTAGTAAGTTTGGTAGAAACCATTTCTGTTTTTAGAATGTAGCCAAGCATCCTCCCTCCGTTCTTGCTCAGGCTCCTTCCCATCCCGCTTCCACACAGAGCTTGGTTGGTATGGTCTTTATTGTGCTTGCTTCTTAAATTATCAAGTTGTTTTCAGGTGTGGAGAATAACACCTGTGTGCCAACCTTACGATTAAAAATGGAGTAGGGCTCTGAAGATGACATTTGTTATCTCTACACCATTTTTTCTTGCTAACAGCATCCTCCCCCACCCTCCTAACTGTGGGGAACTACCTTTCCTTTCTCCTCCTTGGTTCTGGGAGACGTTTAATTGGGCAGGGGGCAGGCATGTGATTTAAGCAAAGATACTTATAAGTCTTCAAGGGGCAGAGAGGATCTGTAATTGTGGCTCTTTGCAGCTACCCTCATGCCTGCACCCAAGCATTCACGGTGTGTCCCATTGCACGGAGGGTGCTCATTTGCAGAAGATTCAGATGGCGGGTGTCTTGATGACACTGTTTAATTCTGTGTGGTCAGCTCCAATCCTGGACTACCCAGTTAGGTAGCCAACTGGTCTGAGATGGTTTTCTGTCACTTACAGCCAATGAAGTTCTAAGTGTAAAGTTTTCCAAGCCTTATAATAGAAAAGTTGGTTCTGTTTTTGAATTTTTAATTCTTTTGAATTAAAAATGCTGGAGCCTGAACTGATTATTCTGCTACCGTGTAATAGGGACCTATGTGAGGAGAACACACTTGCCTTCTTTACTCTTGGGTTGATTTGTGCTAATCTGAGAGTTGCTTTAAGAGGGAGATGCACGGTACACAATCTTCTCCCACAAACGATTTCTAGAGAGAGGCTTGTGTGAAAAAAGCAGTTTCCATGAGTCGCTCCTGTGGTCCTGGGGAATTTTGAAAATGAACTTCAGGTATTTTCATGAAATTCCTGTTTTCATATTTTTAGTTTCTCAGTGTTTTCTCTTCTGGCCCCTACTTAATATACTCATCTTTGCCCTAAAGCTCTTATTTCGGATCCTCAGAACTATTAAGGAATAACCAGTTAATTAATAGTATTAAGTACTGCCCTTTTTGTTGAAAAATGTGATAATAACCAACCTATGTAAATAAGGAGGTGCCACTGCAACCTCAGTGGTCTTCTCTACTTATTAACACTTATATTATTTTAGAAGCACTGCTTTCTTACTGTGGATAATTGGTGGCAAACTGGGCATACAAGTGTTCATTTTTGTTTAATTTATTGATTTTTACTGTATTATTTGATGAAGGTTCTATCCATTTTCCTTTAAAACATATAAGCATGAAGAGCACTTACAACTCAGAAGACTTGGAGCTGTTGTTCCAAGGACTTTGAACAGGGCACAGTGTTTGTTCCCAGGCTGTGGGCTGGATAGTAGTTTCTGCGTGGAGCATTGTGTTCCGAGAGATTCTAGGCCTTAGAAGTCAGGGCTCCAAGGGGAAGAATGCATTGATGGATTAATATCTGCCCAGGGTGAAGGAGGGGGCAGTAGAGGTGTCACAGCTGTCATTTCTGCTTTAGGCAGTCAACTTTTTCAGAAATTGCGACTTCTACTGGATCTGTCAGGGCCCAGGCAGATGTCCATTAAGCTGTCATGGTGAACAAAATTCTTACCGACTCACCATTTAAAAACTTGTTCCAAATGAAGTGATGAGGAAGAGGAACAGTTTTCCTTAGAACCCGGAATGAGAATCTGCCCAAGGAAATGAACCTAGGCTTAGAAGATGGGCTGTGGTTTCGCAGTTTTGATTTCTTCCACTTCATTCCTCCCAAGGCCAGGATGACTCCTTGCTCCCCCACGATCGATAGGTCCTGCAGGACGTGACGTGGACCAAGTATGATGTGCAGATTCAGCGCACTTTTTGTGCATCACACCTGTGAATGCTTGCAGCGTCCACTCTCGTATTTCTGACAGTTACTAAAAAATGGCCTTCAGGGGTAATCATCACATTTCTCCTTGCTTCCCACCCGACAATGAAAAGTTGCATGATTAAAAAAAATCAAGATGTGTCTGAAGAGGGTGATAACTTTAATGTTACCTAAACCTTTAATTTGGAAAGGTAGGCTTTTTTGTTATTGTTATTAAATGAACCACCTCCTTGTTTATCCAGTTTGTTTTTGATGCATACCCGTGCTGACTCTCATCCCGATTTATTTTCCACACTATGAGTCCAGGTCTGATGTGAGACGCAAGCATGGCGCTCCTTGCCAACAATCTCATGGTTAAGTTTTAGAACATGATTTGAAAAAATACAGCCCATTGAGAGGCACTAAGGACATATGGGGAGCTAGTGCGTGTTTGGACATCTGTGTGGAATAAGTGAATGGTCACAGAGGGTGTTTGTCAAAGAGACGGAGGGCGGGCCATTGGCGCAGGGAAATGGGCTGGGGTTCCAGGGGTGGCCGGTGCCGCATACGGAGGCCAGCAGGGTTGGGTTTGGCCAAGTGTTCCTGTGTCTGGATGCCTATGTGAATTTCCTCCAAAGGTTTTCAGTTGGCAACGTGGAATCTGCTGGATGGGGAGCCAAGGGTGGGGATTGTTGGGATCCTGTTGGGCACAGGAATGTGATACCAGAGGTCAGAATAGAAGCCAAGGGAAGGGGCTTGGGGAACTTGTGTCATGCACTGTCCTGGAGCCTCACTTCCAACAGGATTGCAAATTATAGACCAGAGCTTTGTTCTCTCTCAGGCTAGCTCCCCTGTTCCTGTTTTAATCTCAGACTTCATCCTAGACTTACATGTTGAAAGGGAACTCAGGAGTTCTCTTGGTGCAAAGCCCTCATCATGATAGTTAAGAAATGGATGCTTTGAGAAATGGTGAGACGTACTCAAGATCATGATATACTGGAGGTTTACTGAGTACTTACTAGTTCTAGTAACTTTACCGTTCTACTGATTTACTCATTTTACTGATTCACTGTTCTGAGTAATTTACATGACTGTCACGTTTCATCCTCACAGCATCCGTATGAGTTAGCTATTATTACTATTCCATTTTATAGATGGGGAAACTGAGGTTTAGCTGGGGGAATGCTCAGGTCACATAGGTGGTAGGTGGCAAGCTGGAATTTGAATGCAGGGAGTCTGACTCTAGCACCAGGACGCTCCCCTGTAGGGTTATAATGCCTCAGTCGGGACCTAGCACACAGCCAGGGAGGGGCACGTTTTCCGACAGAAACCCAGCTGGTGCCAGTCAGGCTACACCAGGAAACTGGAGGCCTGCCGTGCCTTTGTGATGCTGTTAATTCCTGTGGAGGAAATGAGGCTTTGTGGGTTCCTAGGAAGAAAAGGCATGAACTCATGGCAAAAGGAAGGAGCTAACAAAAGTAGATTTGCATCAAGATGAGCCTTTCATTCATCTCAAATTATACCTCCCTTCGCACAATGTGGGTGTGTCTGCAGACTGGAGGGTAAAAGTTACAAATCTTTTCGGTAAGTTACATTGGATGGAATGCTTCTCTGAGTATTTTTCTCAGATCACCAACCAATTAGTGCCAGGCATAGTCATCTCTAATTTATCTTGTGTATAAATTTGGATTTTTCCTTTTTCTTTTTTTTTTTTTTATTAATGTTATGATAGATTACAACCTTGTGAGATTTCAGTTGTACATTTTTGTTAGTCATGTTGTGGGTACACCACTTCCCCCTCTGTGCCCTCCCCCCACCCCCCCTTTCCCTGGTAACCACCGATCAGATCTCCTTATCAATATGCTAATTTCCACCTATGAGTGGAGTCATATAGAGTTCGTCTTTCTCTGACTGGCTTATTTCGCTTAACATAATACCCTCGAGGTCCATCCACGTTGTTGTGAATGGGCCGATTTTGTCTTTTTTTATGGCTGAGTAGTATTCCATTGTGTATATATACCACATCTTCTTTATCCAATCATCAGTTTCTGGGCATGTAGGCTGGTTCCACGTCTTGGCTATTGTAAATAATGCTGCGATGAACATAGGGGTATAAATTTGGATTTTTAAGTATTGGAGGTTTCCAAGATGATTGGCAGTTATAAAACAAAAAATACTAAAAGATAGAAAGGATAATATAAGGAACACACTCATGTACCTGTCACCTAGAATAACAATTAGTAATCTTCTCCCCTGTGTTTGAAAAGACAAAACCAAACCAACATTCCCCTTCCTAGTCCAGGATCTTCCCTCTGGAGAGGTAACTGCTGATGTAATTTGTTGTCTCTGCAGTCCAGGTTTTTATACTTTTTGACATGTATGTGTTGACCGTCAATGTATTACAGTTAATGTCAGTGGTTTTTAAATTTTAGGTTAGTGGGTTCATATTTCATTTCTACCGCTTGCTTCTCTCATTCAGCATTGCATTTGAACTTGACCCATGTTGTACATTTAAATCTAGTTCACCCATTGTAACTGTTGTGTACTATTCCATTGTATGGATATACTGCAGTGTTTGCATTTCTGTATTGATAGTTATTTGGGTTGCTGCTGGTTTTTTAAGATTACAAATTGTGCTACAATAGCCATCCTTGGGTAGGCATATGTAGGCACGTGTGTAAGAGTTTCTCTGGGGTTCATACCATCTAGAGGGGTTGGTTGGACATAATGTGCTGGTTTCCAGCCGTAATTCACAAGGTATGGTCAAGCTCTCCCGAATGATTGGATCACTTCGTACTTCATCACCAGTGTATAAACGCTTTCTTTCCCCACAGTCTCACCAGAAGTTTATCTTGTCAGACTTTAAATTTTTGCCAATCTGATGAGTGTGCTGTGACATCTTATCATGTTTTAATTTGCATTTCTTTGACTCCTAGGTTGACAATCTTGTCATTCGTTCATTGTCTCCTCTGTGGCTTGACTGATTTAATCCTCTGCTCATTTTTAAGAATCTGATAGTGTTTCCTTATTGATTTATAGGAGTTATTAATAGGAGTTGGAGACTTGGCTGTGTGTTGGGAATACATCCTCCCAGTCTGTTATGTTTTAAAACTTTGCTTAGATGGGTTTTAGATAAAAGTTTTAAATTTTAATACACTCAAATTTGTCAGCCTTTCCCTCTGTGCTTTCATTTTGCGTCTGCTTTAAGTAGCTTCACATTCTGCGAGCAGTTGGTGCAGAACTGTGATTTTGATTGAGTGCTATCTAATAAGGACATCTAAGAAAATTGGTAGGAATCTAAGCCAGAGAATTGATTTTTAAATTAGAATTTTTAAATAGGAATAAAAACAACTCACTTGGAGCAAGATGCAGAATCTGTGGACAGGACCCATATCTGGAGAATATGGAAGTGCAGGGGCAATAAATAACTCTTGGTCACGTGATGATGAAGTGCCCAGCTCTGAGGCGGAAGCTTTCCATGTTTTATTTCATCAATCTTCTCAACAGTCCCTCTTGAAGTAGGCACTTTTATCCCTATTTTCAAGATAAGAAAACCAAAGCTTAAACAAGTTAAATTTATGAGGCACACAGCAGAGCCAAGATTCAAATCCAGATCTTTCTGACCACAAAGCTTGTGTGCTTAATACTACACTCCACTGCCTTCTTGAAAGTGTCTTGGAATTTGTTTGAGTTCCAGCATCTTTATATGTTATTTTCAATTTGAATCTAATCGGAAGGAAAGAGGGGTGAGCGTGGAGGACAGGAAGAAAACGAGGCAGGGCTTGAGATTCCACAATAGAAACTAAAAACCCATCACTAGGAGGGCAGTTCGAAAGAAAGAGTTCCGTGTTTCATAAAACCAAAATGTTAAGCCCAAATAATGACATCATGCAGGTCTGATGCTGAGTAATCGCCCTCCCCGTATTATGGATGAGGAGGGGCAAGAAGTCAGGGAAGCTGTTTTTGCCTAAGGAATTACATTCCAGGGGACTCCGAGGATTTAGGTAACCACAAAAGCCATTTATTTCGAGTACACTGAGATTTCTACCACTTTGATCCCTAATCCATAGCATAATTAATAAATGAAATGTGCTGTAGTACGGATTTTTTACAAAGTGTACTTTTAAAATGGCTTTTGGTCTGACATGATTCATTTACCACTTGGAAAAGCATCATCACTTCAGATGGGCAGGCCAGGGGAGGGCGCCTGGTGGGAAGTTAAGTGCTGTTTCCCGGGACAGGGTCGCTGTGCTGGGCCTCTACAGAGCTGGCCCTTCTGGACATCTCCCTGACTCTTTGTCCTCCAGGAAGCCTGAGGAAATAAGGAGGTCAGGACTGAAATGTTAACCTAGTCTAAGTGTGTCTGAAGACCACAGACTCATAATCAATGAAGATCTTTTTATCTTTGCCCCTTTATATCAGTTGAGGAAAGTTGCTATGAGTAGGTGGTGATAATTAGAGTCATTACTAATTGTCCAAATTGAAACACCAGACATAGACATTGAGCTAACCTCCCTTGTCTTTCTCTCTCTCTCACTCACCAACAAATATTTAGTGGTTGTCTAGGAGGAGACAGACTGGGAATGTATCAAGGGGCAAGAAAATATTCTTGCTCTCCTGGAGCTTCTCTTCTATTGGGAGGAGGGAAAGGAGGCGTAGAGACCCAAACCAGTAAACAAGTAATATGAAAAAAAAATAATTAACGTATAATAATAATAAAACAAAAGATATTTTTTTCTCTTATGTGCCAAAGATTCTATGTATATTACTTCAATCCTTAGAACCAATTGAAGAGTAGGTGTTATTATTATTGTTGTTGCCATTTTACAGATGAATAAACTGAAGCCCAGAGAGAAAGGAAGTAACGTCTTTCTTTATTGCTGGAAGGTCAGACCTTTGCAGTATTAGTTGGGTCAGTAGCCAACCTCTTATTCACTGGGCTCTCCTTCCAGCTGAAAACAGGCAAGGTCCTTTCACATTGTGGTGGAGAAGAAAAAGCAGGACAACGGGACAGCGAAGGACCGTGGTGGGGGCCTGTTTCAGGTGGAGGGGTCAGGGAGAGCTCCCCTGGAGCACAGTGTGCAAACAGAGGTCCGAACCAAGGGCAGTTCCAGAGCTGTGATGCCCACCTAGAAGGGCGAAAGGAAGCTTCTGGCAGGAAGGAGTTAATGCCTTGCCTGTGCCCTACACTGGGTCCTTAGGCCTTAAAAAGGGGAAGAACGTGGTGACTATAAATGTTACAATCTCACCTTTGGCCCTTAGGGATTCAGTCTTTCAACCTTGGCTCAGTAATAACTTGTGACTGCCCAACAGGGTTTCCTTTTAGGAAACGGGAAAGAATGGCCTGTTACATTCAAATATGCCGTAAAAGTATCACCATTTATTTCAGTGTCTAATGACCGAGTTGGGGGCAGCTGAGGAGGCTTTGAAAGGGTCTGAAGAGGCCCTTTAGAGCAGAGATGGAAAGGGGTGGGGAATCCTCAATTCTAAACAAAGAGTCGCAATGGGAAGATAGCCAAACTCTGTTTTTGGAGAGAGTGAGAGGGAAGAGAAAGGTATAGATGGTTGGTTGGAAAATGTGGTTTGATAGGCAGAGTTTGGGTAGGAGCCCTGAGAATCAAGGGTCGTGTGGATTTCACTCTGTGGTTCCCTGGGGCAGCTGACAGCCCGAGCCCCATCCTTCTGCTTCCTGGTCGGCTTGTGAAAAGAGGGGGGCCCGTGTGTCCAATTTGAGCAATCAGGGGGGCTGAGGGAGGTCGGATCCATGTGGCTTTCAAGTTCTCAAGTATCCTGTTCCTTGTAAAAGTTCCAGGTTTTGGGTCTGGGGCTCTGTGTGTGTGTGTGTTGGGCAGGGGGAGGTAGCTCCGTGTGGAGAGATGGGCTTGGGCCAGTGGGAAAGAGAGAGAGCTCCCAGCACAGAGTGACAGGATCTGGTATGCAGCAGCAGGAGAGTCTGCTGCCTTTATTCCATGGTAAATCCTCGCACAATGCCATATGCTGTGGGATTCCGAGGCTGTGCATAGGGTGTGATCTGGTTCATGCCCACTCCACAAACAGGAAACGGTGCTGGCTGCTGCATGTGCTTTCCGTGGAGATAAAGAGTCAGGAGAAGGGCCCCAGAGTGTCACCGATGCAGCCCCCCACGCCCAGAGGGGGTGGTCTTGGGGTGGCGGTGGGGGGATGGGAAGGACTAGGGAAGTGGGCTGGAGAGGGAGGTTTGGGCTGTAATTTGTATAGTTAGTCAGGCAGTGGCATGGGTTGGGAGGAAAATATTGATGTACGCTTTTTGTTTTTGAACCTGAAGTTTGGGTTTTCGGACGTATCTGTGGATTTTTAAATGTTTTCTGAGCGCCAGAGTTTGGATGTTAGGTCAGTGTAGGTATCCACTCCTATGGACACGTTTCAGCGGAATATTTTCAAGACTCCACAAAAACATGAAGTTTTCAAGGCTGGGCGACTTGTTCAGGCACCCCTCCTCCCTTTTTTTTTTTTTTTTTTGGCAAAACCATGCAAACCTTGGTATTCAAAAATATTTTGTTACTTTTCTTGGCAAGGAGTCCCAAGAAGGAATTGCAACACAGTCTCTGAGTTAGGAGGCAACTTTCTGGGGAAAAGGAGGGGGTGGAGAGGTTTGGAGTTTGAATCAAAAACAGACACCGAAGCTTTAATAAAATAAATGAAGCGGAGCCCTTTCAGCTCGCGGACGACCGTATTGGTGCGGGTCAGGCAGCCTAGTGGAAATTGACAGGCTGAGAACTGGGACATAAACAAAAATGTCAGTCCCTGGGAGTCTTGTTCGCTGGACAATGTCTCAATTGTTTCCTTGGTTTTCAAGGCAGCAGGGGAGAGTGGAATATTAACTGTTTACTGCCCAAGGCTGGCTGGGAAATTGCTTTGAGAAGGGGGGGAGAAAAAAAGATAATAGAATTTTTATTTAGAAACTATTAAACGTGAGTAAGTGGTAGGAAAAGCACAGATTGTTTTCTCCTTAACTATCTGCCATTCAACTCCATATTCCTAGATAACGATTTCATTTTTGGGGGACGTGATGGTGTGTGTGAAGGGAGAACAGAGTGTTTCTTTTCACATTTGAATGTTAGCCTTGCATATTGTCACTTTTTAAAGATAGATGCCCTGTCGGTTATGCGCCCCTAGTGGATATGACAGCGGGGTTAGGGAAGGAAGTGAGATTTCTGATAACAATTTAAATTTTAGCTTTCAGCTGATATCCTGTTAGTGTTTGTTCCTCTTAAAAATGCCTCAATGGAATAAAAATCAAGTGGTTGGAATTTTACAAAACAAAATGTACTCTAGTACCCATAAAAATACACTTAGTGATTAGAAAAAGGGGGAAAAGTAACTATATCTTACAGAGAGAACTGGCTACAAAGAAGGTGCAGACTTCTATTCACACTTGAATTTACTTGATTAGAGAAACAAACAGCAAAGCCTGGTGTATCAGCCTTTATCTGGGCAAAGTTCAAAACTCAACTGGTAATTATGTCCTTAGAATTGCTGAAAGGACTGTGTTGTTACAAAAGCAGAGACCAAGCTTAGAGCTTACTTTTTCCGGGACAGAATGCACTGGGGTTGTTTGTTAGATAAACTTGTTTTAATAAATAGGGGTCAGGGGAGAGGTCCACATTCTTGGAAGACTCGGATTCTGACTCCCTGATAAGTGGAAGTGGTTGTCTTTCTCTCCCTTTTAACTTTGAAGCCAGAGGTTTGCAGCAGCTCAAGTCAGCCTCGGCTCCTGCTTCCTGTCAGACAGGAAATCACTTCCTTAGCCAAAATTACAAGCTGTGGCAAAACTCCCCGGCCACACTGAAAAGAGCATGTTTTTCCCAGAAGACTGTGTTTCTAGATGCGGAAGCGTAAATTGGTAACGCCAACTGATGGTGGCATGCCCAAAATACCTAGGGAAGAGTGTCGTTGGAAGGAGGGCGCGTCCCCAGGGTCAGGTCACTGCCGGGAATGGCTGCTCTGGGATGAGCCAGGGGCCATGTGGGGTGGGGTGGGGTGGAGTGGAGTGGGGTGGGGTGGGGTGGCTGCTGTGTGCAGATGAGTTTGTAGCTGCCCCCGGGGAGCCCTGGCCTCTTTGAGCTATATCATAGGTCATGTCTAGGCGAGATCCCTCACTGTTTATTTGGGAGCCCTGAGGTCCTAAGGGTGGTAGACGGCAAGCTCTCCTTATTGCCTCACAGATTCAAGAGGTCTTGGGAAGCCGTTGTCAGCTTTATGTATATGTCTACCCCTCTTCCCTTTGTTATCCGGGGTTCTGACACCCTTTCCCCCACCCCCTCAGGTAAGTCAAGCTCTCAGCCTCATGGCTTCCTTCAGGAGGCAATCCAGTGGTTTCGGGGTTGCTGGCTGGCTTGGCCCCCAGTTGCTTGCATTTCTTGGTCATTTCACCAAGAGCTCAGGGGTGACAGCAGCTCCCTCTGCCCCTCTGGGACAGTGTGGAGACCTTCTCCTTCACCTGGGATGCTCATTAGATAAACTGCTGCTTTCCATGTACATTTCCTTAATTTAAGGGAAAGGCATAAACTCAGCCAAGAAGAGGAATTCACCTTTGCAATGACTTATAACCCTTCAATCTCCAGTTTCCCCATATGTCTCGGTATTAATGAGTATACTTGTGATGGTCGCTGCAGGTGTTAGTTTGCAAGTGTCCGCACTGTCAGTGTTGCCCGTGGTCTTTGGTTGGGTGAGACTTGGGAGGGAAGAGAAGACTGTGTCACCCAGGAAATCTGTCTTCCATTGAGATGAAAGGGCAGAGCCTTAAGTGCCTGCTTTTTCTCCCTTTTTTCCCTCTGACAGTTATTGATTCTCCCTTGGAACCTACAGTCCACGTTCTGATCTTTCTCTTGACAAAGGGAACTCCCAGTTTGTTAGCTGGCGTGTGCACTAGCAGGGTAAGAGTTAAAAGTAGGCACTACCTGCCCTCTTGAGAGTCGCAGTATTTTCAGTCTCTTCCCGCTCAAGAGCCTAGAAGATGTTTCTAAAAGAATCTCCTTGGTGACTTAGAAGTGAAGAGAGCTTTAGAAGCATGACATGAAGCAACAGGAGGAAAGGGGGCCAACGTTGCTGTTCGACATCTGTTTATTTTGTTGTGAACAAAGGGCAGGAGATTCCTCTTACTAAACTTCTGCTGGGGTGGGGGCAGGGCGTGGAGAGCAAAAGTTTAAATGACACCAGGGCTGAAATAGTTGCGACGTGTTTTTCAGCAGAAATGTTATTACTGCGGGAGAAATAAAATCTCTGAAGATGACCAATACTAACCGGCCAGTGAGTTCTTTCTTGCCTCCCCTGTGGCTGAACGCCGAGGCCACTGTCAGAAGGCCTTCCTCAGACCCCCACGTTCTTTGCCTAACCTCTGTCCTCGCTCTTGCTGTGTCATCTTGAAAGTGGCCGCCTCATCCGTGGACCAGAAGCTCCTCAGTGCCTGATTGGTCTGTAGCTTCTCTTTCTCTTCCCACATGTTCACAAAATACATCCATGTGTAGCCACGAGAAAAGGGACCACATCATGTTCGCCTACAAGGCTTAGCCTAGGTCTAACCCCACAGGAATATAAGGTAACATTTTCCTGATGTGTAGGGGTTTCTTTTACTGCTTCTGGTCACATTTCTTTCTCGTGTGGTTTTTTTATGACCCTAGCACATTTTTTTTTCATTTTGTTCCCTCCCCTTTTGGGGGTGAGTGTGTGGCAAGCGAAGGTATGAGCAGATAATGGTTAAGAGAAAGTTTAGTCTTTCCGGGCCAGATTATTTAGTTTGTGCCCTTAAGGTAAAAAATCAACCCAATTAAGGGCCCATTAGGTGTTTTAATAGTGACTAAGTTGTATAAGCTGGGGAAGGAGTTGAACCAAGACCTGGAGGTCAAGGCTTTGTGGTCTATTACAATTCCCCTGGAGTCGTGGGCCTGCGGGACCCTCTGGGGTCTTAATAAATGAGTGAGGGTTTCATTTTGAGCTCTTTACTACCAAAGACTGAATAATAAATTGGGTGTGATGGTTTTGCCTTAAACATTAACAGCCAGAGAGAGAGAGAGAGCGTGCGCGAATGTGCGTGTTTATAGATACACATATATCATGAATAATTTGTTGGGGGCTATGCATAAAATTTCTCATTTTCCATTAGGGAAATCAGTGCATGGAATGACCTCTGGCCCTGGGAACTTGGCATTTCCATCCTGTCTCCCCTGCTTGACCACAGTGCTCGCAGACAGGGCAGTGTTTCTGTTGTAAAGTTACACACTTCCTGTCATCTCTCTGGGGGTGGCCTTCGTAAACCAACTTTAAGAAATAGCTCTAAACTCATGTACCCCACTCCCCCCTCCCCCCTCCCCCCTTGCATTGTCAACATGTCTCCTGTCCTTGGGGCAGCAGTGTTTGGAGATGCAAACTTGTCCTTAGAGAGAAACACTCTCTGATGATAGGCTAATGCTGGTATTTACTAATAAACTTCCCTTCTGACAGTCATTGGCTTCGGGGCCCCAAACCAAACTATTTGCCTGCTTTTATGTCAGGCCAAAAAATATACTCCTTGTTTCCTCCCAGTGTCTTAAACAATGAAGCAATGGCATTTTACAGAGCTGTCTGTTTTGGTGAATGAATGGAGATGGCCCTGTGATTGTGGCCGGCTCTGGCTGGAGGGAGGGAGGCAAGGAGGGAGGGAGAGAGAGGAGACGGGAGCCTGGGTGGACTGAGGAGGGAGTGTGAGCTCTCTGTGGGCTAAAGGAAACAACACTGGATGTGACATTATTTTGATTATCTGAAACTGTCGAATTGAGTCTGCTGCCTCCCAGGCCTGCCAGCCCTCCCTCTCCTCCTGGCCTCCTTCTCTTGAGACCCCCTCCGCTGGCTGATTCTGAACCTCTCCCAAGGAGCCAGAGGCTGGAGAAAGAAAAAGGGGCCAAGAAAAGAGCAATGAAAGAGTTTTTATTTAGCGAAAAGAGAGATGTGCCAAGAGATTTGGTAAATATTAAACCAAAGGGCCAAGCACAGGAAGATTAGACAGTGAGAGAATGAGTGAGCGTGTGTGCACACATGCACAAGCGTGTTATATGTGTTTTGTTGGATGGGAGGATCATGCGCCATCCAGGCAGGTTCAAGGGGGTTCCTAAAAGGCTGTGGGGTTCCTGAAATAGACAGGTCTAGGGAACCCTAGGGAGGAAGGAGGGGGAGGCCATTGCTACTTGGAGACACTGTTAAGGACTGGCTGGGCCTGCACCGACATGCTTCTGTCTCCTGAACAGGGACCATTTCCTTTGGGCTGTCTACGGGGTTTCCAACCAGGCATCAAGCTTTTTTTCGCTTGAGAATTTTGTGCTTCGGACTCAGGCCAGCTGCAGAGACCCTCCTACCTGCTGAGGACAGGCCTCATCTGATGGGAGGGAGGGACCCAGCCAGGGTAGGCTCCGAATGGCGGCCACAGAGGTATTTCCTCGCTGAGTCCAGGCTTTGCAGGAGGTTGGTGAACATTTAAATGGGAGTCGTACATTCACATCTGCTTTTATTTTTCCCATTTCTGCAGGCCAGACTGAAAACTTAATAAATTGTATGAAACCCAAGTAAGCATGGATGTTAAAGGACATTAAATAAATTACATAAGTATGCCTACCTGTAACACTTTTATAAGGTAAATGCACATGGGTTATTTTGCCATAAATGTGCACACGGACCAAGATTTAGTCTAAAGCCCCCTTGTTTCAGCCCTGCCGCTGGTGAAGGTGCTACTGTTCCTCAGCCCCTTCCTTCGCGCCCTGGCAGCGCGGCAGCCGGGCTTGGAAAATGCGATAATGACGCCATAAGTACCCTCGTGCAAAAGTTGTTTTTTGTTCCAAAACATTGCCAGTTCACAGCATGTAAAACTACCATGGATGCTTCAGCCAGTTTTTCTTTTTCCCCAAATAAGGCAAGCATTAATGAAGCAGCTGAGGGCCTGGGAAAATATTTTGTCATTCCTTAAAGTGAAATTTCATCCCCTTTCTAGGCAGCCCCGTAGATTTTCAGCTGAAGTCTCAGTGCCTAGCCAGAACTTGTCGGGGAGTAGACCATGCAGTTAACCTTGTTTACTACTATTGTTAGCTCTAATGACCATGGACCTACCTAATGCTCCGCCTTCATGTTTCCCCGAGTGTTTATCCAGTGCCTGGAAGGCTTTGAGTAAATGATGGAAGGATCACCCCATTCTACAGATAGAAAAGTGAAGTCTAGCCAGGTTCCCTGACCTGCCTCTCACTGAGTTATGAGCCGGAAGCTGGGCCAGGCGGAGCTCCATCAACCAGAGGCTAGGGCCAGTCTGGTACCACCGCTCCTTCTGGAGCCCACTGGAAGGCAGGGTGGTTAGTGTGGCCTGTGTGAATGCTGTTCCCCAGGCCAGCAACCTCAGGAGTGGGCAGAAGGTCTATTTTGAACGGGGGGAATGTAGCCTCCTATTTAGAAATATGCAATGTAATATCCAAACAGTTTGGAGATATTTTGGGCGAGGTCGCGGGCAGAGATGAGAAGACATCCACAGATCCGTTCTGAGAGCTGGAGACTTTGTCCCAAATACTGATGGTGTGCAAAGTAAAGAACACTCATCTTTTAAACTTTTTCTTTTTAACTCTAAGGGGGCTGTTTGGGACTGTATATTATTTTTGTCTAGTCTATTGAAAAAAGTACTTCCTGCCTGCAAAGTCACGCAGCATTTGGCCTCCATTGCCTGGCCCCTTTCCACTTGCAGTTGTGTGATTTTGTATTGATAGCTTAGTAAGGAGCCTTGATTTCGTCATCTGTAGAGAATGGGGAGAACCCTGGCTTCCGAAGGGACAGGGCTGTGCTGCCTGTTGGTTAGGAGCACTGGCCTTAGAGGTGGATACACTTTGGCTTTCTCCCTGACTGACTGCATCCTTGCTGGGTCAGCTCAGGACGTTGTTAATCTCCCAGTTTCCTTGTCCATACAGTGAGGAAGAGAATGTCTACCTCCTTCTGGTTGTGGTCAGGAATGAGAATTTGTGAGGGTCAGATGGGCTGATGAAGGTGCACATGCTTTTCAAACGGGGATGTGTTGCTTTGCCCTGTGTTTTGGAGGGGTCCTGTTAATACTTGGAGTGCTTTGCAGATACGTCTCGTGCATCAATATAAGGCTGTGAGAATTCTTATTATTTGGTTTATGTCTGAAGGCGAAAAGCATGATTCAATGGCATGAGACTGACTGTTTGCAATACTATTTCTAAATTCTAATACACTATCAGTTTTAAGATATGCCTTTAATAACAAATTTTCAGGGTGTAAAGAAACACTACTATGTTAAAGTTAGCTACCTATCATATGTATTTAAATTTCAGAAATGGAAAAATGTAGAAACAATGTGAGTCTTAGAATGGAGGAGATATGCCCGTGTATAGATATAATTTGAATAAAAGCTGTGGTGTTTGGAGCTCTAAATTTCAAAAGGATGCTATGCCAGAAGCTTCCGAACCCACTTTTGATCACATAAAGGTATAGGATTTGTGTGGACCAGATTTTTAAGCTGCACTCAAAGCATAAAAGCAGATCAGGGTCATTAGACGTGACTGCCAGAGATCAGCTCTTAGAGAATCAGGCAGACCAATTTTGCAGGATTCTATTAATGAAGATTCTGCAATTCCAAGTTTTCACATTGTTTTTGACTATTAAAGGGAGTTGCTAGTATTGATGGATGATGAGGCTGGGTGGCTGGGCAAAGCTGGCGTCTCCATAAGAACACCATTGAAAATATGTCCACATTGCAGCCTCTCCTTCGTCCATCTGCCCATTGGGAGGTGTTGGGCTGCAGCCTGAATGGTAACAATGAATACAGAGCCTTCATCAGAAGGTGATATTTGAGCATTTAACGTACCACTGTTCCCATGTGTTCTGTTGGGAAGAATGGGCACGCACATTAACCTTACTGTAAGTGTGATGCATTGGAACACGCTGTTGAACAGCCCAACGAATATGCATTTCTGCTGTGAGCGGTTTTGAATACCTCAACATAATAGCCCCTGGTTATTAGCATATTATGTGAATTGGACAATGATGTATACTGTGAGGACCTTGAACTAAATCCACCAGTTAAGAGCCTGTGGGATGGGCCCCAGAAGGACTTGGAGTTGTGGGCGTTGAGGTTGTCATATAAAGAAATGAACTGCAGACCACTGGCAGGAGAATTTTCTGGTAAGACTCAGCCCAAAGTAAATTTTCAAATGCTTGGACTGCAGCGCAGAATTGACTAATGTCAGATTAATTGGATCTGGACTTCCAAATGTGGGTCAGTTTGGGTTGGAAGTCATTTTATTATCCACAAACCTCTTTGTACCTCTTTTCCCCCCAGAAATACTCAGCCATAATTTTTCTCTGTTGCCAGGGCTCTCTTGTAAGCTTCTGAGAAGCGGTATATTTTTCTGTTAGATTTTATAAGAAGTAGTTCTAGGCTTTTGATGTAATTATGTTTAGATTTCATGAAAACTTTCACTGTGTTGAAAGTTAAATTCCAGGGCATAAAGGAATGAGTCCTTGTGTTACTCCTGTCAGAAACTTGCTGTGTGACCTTGGGTAAGTCTTGGCATGTTTTACCTCATGGGTTAAAAAAAAAAAAAAAGTTGTTACCTGTGGTCTTTTTTGGTCCCTTATAGCTTGGAAATGTAGAGATTCAATGGTCTGTGTCTCCTGTGCGGTGACTACAGCATGGAAATAGAATACGTGGACAGAGCCTCATAATCTTTGAGAACCAGGATTTTCCTCAAATTGTTCTTCTCTTTTAATCTCTGGGCACCCTTTAAAAACCTCTGTAACTGGGTACAAGTCTTCTTCCATGACAATTAATATGACTTTATGGACTTCAGTTAAAATGTGAAGTCCCTTTCAGAAAGTTAGTCTTTTTTAAGACTGAAGTGCTTTATTAAACCTGCTGAGGAGATACAGTCCTGGGAGACCTTTTATCACATGTGAGAACAGTTCAGACTTAACTCTCCTTAAAAAAATGGCTAGTAAAGCTGATACCGACTCCCCAGTTTGGACAAAATGCTCTGACTGGACAAAATGTGATGGCTTTTTTGTACAAAAAGGTTTTGTGGCCTCTCTAAAGCTCTTCTTGCTCACTATTTTATTTAGCTAAAGATCGGCCCACTTGAATGGTGATTACCCACAAGCCCTTGTGAGCGATCCAGGATGCTGGGAAAGGGAGTGGGAGCTGGGCCTTGGGGAACAAGGGGACGCAGTTCGGCTGCTGTGAGTTATGAAGAGATTATTATAAGGCTACACATGAGAATCCGGGAGAAGAGATGCTGCCATGGTGGCTAGGCCTCACAGAGACATGGACCAGAATTCACAACAACTGGAATCAAAACCTAAAGAGGTGCTGCTGGATGCTGTCTCTGGAAGGCCCAGAAGTGGGGGAGTCTTGGGCCCCCAGGCTGTTTGAGGGACCGCAGGAGTTGCCCTGCGCTGTCCTTCGTACTTAGCCACCATCTTACTTGGCCCTTTGCTCCTCTCTCCTCATCTCTGTGTCTCGTCTCCTGACCCTTCCCCGTCTGCAGGCCGGCCTCGCCCTGCTGCACCGTCATGCTCCCTCAGAGGCTCCATATTCTTTGAACTTCCGCCGCTCATGCCCTACCTTGGCCCTTTCATCTCATGGACTCCTTCTCTATATCCCTTTACCTTTGACTCCCAGTTCCTTCTGAGTTCCCAACTGAAAAAACAAAAAACAAACCGAGAACAAGAATTTGGCCCCGCTCACCCTTGTTTGGATGGGGTGTTTGTGTTCGTTGACATCACTGACCACCGTCCACCCTTGGCTGTCTGTCCTTGGGTCCGGTTAGCAGGGAGGGGCTGTCACCTGCTTCAGAAGGTGCAGCCCAGGGTGGGGTAGACCCCCTTAGAAGCGGATGATGGGTGTGGTGGGCAGTATGAATGGCATGTCTAGCTCAGAGGGGGAAGCATGTCTATAACAGAAGCCTGTTTCTTTCTGCTTGCCTAAGTCAGGAAGTCTTGCAGGACGATGTGCTGGGCCATCCAAACAACCACGAACACTCAGACATTATTCAGAAGTGGAATTGGGACGTGTTTGAAGAAGTCGACCAATCCAGTCTTCTGCTTATGGAGGCACTGTGTCTCCAGTTCGTGCTTAGTGTGTTCACCGAGGGCATCTCCTTCACCTGTTCTCATGCCTGCCTGTTAACGTTGAGATCTGCAAGGGCTGATGAGTCAACCTCGCTGAGATGCCTTATAAAACCAGAATACCAGTGGGAGGAACACAGGTGACACTTTTCTTGTTGGAGAGGTCCATTTGCTAATTCCCCACTCAAGGTTCTGAGCACGAATGCTAGGGAGATGGGGTGGATGTGGCATCTTCCTTGTCTTTTAACGTTCACTTCCACAATGTAGAAGCCCTGTGTTCCATCACATCCAGCAGTAGAACCATTGTGTGGAGGGGTGGAGGGTGGGAGGGGTTATACACATACACTCCTTGTCACGCACAGACACAGGCCTCAAGGAGTCCGCATTTAATCATTTTGGTGCTTACTTGAGAGAAGGGGCCTTCTGTGTTTGCACTTGACTTGTTCGAATGTACACATGCACATTTTGGAGACAAACTCTGTGAAACCCCAAAGGCCCCTAAGCCCTCACTGAATGCCCTGGGGTCCTGGGCAGAGGGTTTTAGTAGGAGCAGTGCGTCGGTATATAGTGTAAGTGGGATGGACCAACCAAGGCTGTGGAGCCAGATAGGCCAGGGTTTTTGGCCCCATTCCCTATTACTTGTGTGATGTAGAAAAGTTACTTAATCTGGAATCTCCTCTTCCTTTCCTTAAAACCTAAAAAAACCCTCCTGTAATGAAATTCTCTGGTGACAGGTATCAGAAACCCAACCTGGACGAGGTTAAATGAGGAAAAGGGGAGTTCTTCAAATCCCATAACCAACTTTTGGAAATGGCAGAGGCAGAGCTTGCCAGAGGGACAGCTGAAATGCTCTCCCCATCAGGGGACGTCAGCCCTGTGTGTGTCCCCTCTCCTTGTCTTCATCTTCTCCTGCTGCAGCTCGTAGCGGGGGAGGTCTGGAGGATGGGTGGTGTCATGGGCTTTCATCCTCAGCTGGAGGTTGGTAGGACTCTTGCCCCAGCTTTATTCAGAAAAAAATTCTGGGGCAGGAGGCGAGCTGGTCTGGCTTGGGTCAGGTGCCATTTCTGGATCAATCCGTGAGGCTAGGAAGGGGGGATCATGTAAGAAGATGGCAGCTTCCAGTGGATCACATGACTGGCTGGTGTTAGGGAGATCCCTGGGAGAATTCGCGGGAGTCAGTCTTTTTAAAAAAAATTATTAATTAATAATTGAACTTCCCATTAAAAGAAAAGTTGTTCGCCCTTTGTCTGGAATCTGCTAGGTACTCTTCATTAGTTTCTTCCTTCCCGTAAAGGAGATCATAAGGGCTAGCCAATTTTGAGCTAAGAACTGCTCGTGGATACCTCCTTCGAAGGATCCAGCGTACTCCCGGGCGTCTTCCCCCGGCTGTCTGCTGTGGTCTGCCTGCTGATGCGGCAAGGCCTTCCGTCAGAGGAGAGCCCTGTGGGAGTGGTCATGCGGAATGTCGTTAGGATGTGCCGTTGCTTTCATAGAGTTGCCAAACTTTAGGCTTTTATTATTATTATTTTCTAAGTTTGTCAAAGTCTTAATATTGAGGGTGAGGAAAGAATGCTGAAAACAGCAAAAGGTTCAGGCGAAGATAGCTGCCAGTCCTTTCCAGGAGCTGGCCTTTCTCTGAGGCTTCTGATGGGAGGATGCGTGAAACAGACGTGTTCTGTGGAGTGCCTGCCCCAGGTCTGCCGTGGCCCAGGCACTGTGCTGAGCTCTTTACCTGCCCCTTTAAGTTGAATCCTCATGACGTTTTAGGGTAGACACCATTATTATCCTCCCATGAGGAGCCTAGGACTCAAGCAGGTTACTAGCTCACCCAGATGCTTCCTAAGGACCCTCCAGATGATCTTTCCTTCTAGTCCAAGAGACGATATTTAAAGGCAGCTCTCAACCTGGGGAGGATGAAAGCCTTGTTTGCTGTTGCTAAATCGAGGAGACTTTTTTTTTTTTACAATAGCTTTATTGAGATATAATTCACGTACCATACAGTTCGCCCATTTAAAGTGCACGTTCAGTGGTTGTGTATAGTCAGAGTTTGCAGCCATCCTCACAATCAATTTTAGAACATTTTCATCACCTCCCTCTAAAAAGCCCCTTACCTGTTAGCAGTCACTCTTCATTTTCCCCAGTTCCTCCCAGTCCTAGGCAGCTACTAATGTAGTTTCTGTCTCTATGGATTTGCCTGTTCTGGACATTTCCTATAAATGGAATCATACAAAATGTGGTCTTTTGTGACTGGCTCCTTTCACTTAGCAGAGGGAGGAACTTTTTTTTTTTTTTTTTTTTTTGAGGAAGATTGGCCCTGAGCAAACATCTGTGCCCATCTTCCCCTACTTTATATGTGGGACACCTACCACAGCATGGCTTGCAAAGCAGCGCTATGTCTGCACGCGGGATCCGAACCGGCGAACCCTGGGCCCCTGGAGTGGAACGTGCAAACCTAACCAATGTGCCACCGAGCCAGCCCCCCACAGAGGGAGGAACTTTTGATGGAAGCCTGCCCAAGTTATCCTCTTAGCCTTGGCCTTCTGGAATTCAGTGTCCTGTTGCTTCCCTCTACTCTGCCTCAATACGCATTTGCTACAAGAAGCCAGAAGCTAGAGACACCATGCAGACTTTTTGAGAACAAACGAGCATGGTGGCACTGGCCAGTGGGATGTCTGGTGGGTTAGAGCTGGAGCTGGGATGGAATGGATTCCTCCCTTTTAATACCTGGTGACTCCAGTGTTGGCGGGGAGAGGGTTAATGAGGACCTCTGGGAAATGAGGTTCCCAGGGCATCCACCTCTGGAGCAATTCCTGTTGGAGGTACACGGGCAGGAGAAGCTTGAGTGACTGTCTTGTGTGATGTTAGAACAGACATGGAGATGTGGGACCTGATCCCTTGGTGCTGAGAGGGGCTCCCGGGCAGACTCGGGAACCCTGTGCTTTCTCTTCTGTGTTCTCATCCCCGGTCCCCGCCCTTGCTCCCCTAGCTCACTCTTTGGAGGCAGGCAGCTTTTACCTTTGCTGTTCCGGTGCGGCAGCTCTAAGGAATGTTATCGGTGTTGGGACTGGGCAGGGGACCAAACCTTGCTGGTGCCTGAACTGAAACCGAAGCCGAGCCCCCAACGGTAGGGCTGGTTGCGTGTGAACTGGCTGCCGCTGAGCTTGTTGGCCTGTCCCTCGGAGATCTGTCCTCACCATTCTGGCACGTTAGGGACTCTGATGATGGGGATGGCGCACACCCTATCAGGCAGGTCACGCGGTCTAGATTCACGGATGACTGTCACCCTCCCAGAATGAGTGGGTTCCTCTGGGTTAGGGGGCCAGCCTGGGGCTGCGTGGGTGCTGGCAGAAGTGGAGGTCGTGTGCCCCCTCTTTAGTAACGCACCCCAAGGAGAATACTGTTCAGACAGATTGCTGTTAATAAACAGGGAAAGTGCTTTTCAAATCACCCGCTTGTTTATAAGCTACTTAAATAAAAAGAGTGATACAAATGTTGCTCGTGGTTGGAAAAGTGGCCTGGAGTATGAGGAGCTTTTACTTACCGTGAGAGCAGGCAGCTTGCGGGGGGGGGGGTGCAGGTGGCTTGGTTCTTGCCTTGATTTCTGGCCGTCTGTTATTTCTTGCCTGCCTTTTAGGAAGAAAAGAAACAGGAAGCAGTGCGCTTCCCTGTGTCATAGCCATGATGTGGGTCCAAGATCTTTCTGGTGTCTTAGGTAAAAATACAGGGACCAGGGTTCTCAAGGTTTCTTGATAAATTCAGGTGTTAAGTGCTGAGTGATGAACCTGGCCCCTGAGCTAGAGTAACTACCCTGTTTGTGTCCCCAGGGGTGAACGTGGCCCCTAGGATGCTGGTGCCTGGTGGTGTCTCCATGGCTGGGCCTGGTTGCCTGGTGTGTGAGCTAGAATTGCGTGGCCGGCAGACATCCTTCATCGTCCGCCTTGCTGGGTCTCTGTCTTTCCAGTCTAGAACTCAGAAAGCAGGTGGAAGGCCCAGGCTCCCTGGGCGGTGACTGTCAACCCTGAAAGCCCAGGTTTCGATGATCATGAAAGAGTGGATTTAAACGGATCTGAAGATGTTCTTGACTCTTCTGTTCAGAGCTGCTTCCTGCTCCCGTTTTCATTCTCGCACGCCTTCCCAACCTGTCGGCCTCGGCGTGAGTCACTTAGCCAGACTGCCGCCCCTCCCCGTGGCCTGGACGACTCCCGGCGGGAGCTGCTGGCACGACATCCAGAAAACAAACCACACCCCAGCAATGATGATGCGTTACAGCTTTTCTCCGCTCCGGACGAGAGGCACCGGGGTCTCCAGATGGCTCTGGGGTTTGTCCTGCCTGCGTCCCAGTGCTGCTGTTCCCTCTTGTGCTGATGGCTGGCGAGGTGGCTGTGGGCTGGTCAGCAGAGGAGCGCATACCCGTGGCGGTTTAGAAGGCGGTCGGCAGGCTGACTAACCCACCAAAGGTCAGCGATGGTGTTGATGCTGGCACCTCTCTGCCTTCAGCACAAACATCATCTTGGATCTCGTAGATACTTGGACTCGCTCTATGCAGAACATTCTGGATTTATGAATTAGACTTGGGCTCCATCTTTTATTTGGTACTTTGGATTCTTTTATTAAGGAGATCAGAGATTTAAAATATCACTGTTTTGCCACCTGTCTACCAACAGTGCCCCGCGTGCCCCCTCCCCCTCAAAGAAAAGAGACTAGTTTGAGTTTTCTTAAGTGACTGGGGTATCTATTATATAGATCAGCAGATTACAAAAGCTCTGTGATTTTAAAGAGACCTAAACATAATTGGGGACCCCCCCCCACCCGCCTTGAGACACACACTAATCTTTCTAGTACTTGTCACTTCACACATTTGTAAATGACAATATTAGGGACCCTTAAAAGAGTCATGGGGCTCTCTGGGACCTTGGTACATAGCCAAAGGCTACATACTAATTGCCAGGGGTCTCCTGGGGATGTTTACCTCATCAGCGTATTTTTGGGGGGTCCTGATTGCTGTTGGAGGATTTGGGTCCCAGTTGGCTGATTCTTCCATTGCCGCTGGCTCTTGCAGTGATCTGGGTACTTTTTCAAGCTAAGTCCTCTGCCTTGGATCATGTCACAGAAAAAATTCAGTCCAGTTACTTTTAATTCATTGGTTCTCAGCTGGGGGACTTTGCTCCCTGGGAGGCGTTTGGCAAAGTGTGGATGCGTTTTCAGTTGTCACAGCTGGGCAGGGCATGCTCCTGTCCTCTGGTGGGTAGAGGCCAGGGATGCTGCCAGGGCAGCCCCCCGCCACAAAGAAGTATCCAGATCATTAGTGCTGAGGTTGAGAAATCCTGCTTTAACATAAGTGTTGATTGAGCAACTGTCCTTCCGTTATTCCCGAAACTAAAGAACAGACTGAAGTATAGGAAAGAATATTCAAATTCCCCAATTTGCAATTGTATCTTTAAGTTGTCTTTTTTTTTTCCCAGTTACTTTCTGTACTTAAGAAATATCTTGGTTTACTAGAGTATTCTTTTTAAAAAAAGGAAATGATTAAAACTACACAAACATGATGATATAGTAAAAGCTAGCAGTTTCTCATGCTTGGAGAAGGGTTGTGATGCAGAGGAGAGTGCCTGTGAGCTGTGCTTTGTTTGTTTGCTGTGGTCCAGGGTGGGTTTAGATGCTACCTGGTTAGTAGAAGAGATAATGGGAAGTCATTGTATTTGCGTTTCTCAAAACGCTAGTCTTCCACTCACCTAATAGTCTTTCCTTTTTTTAAAGTAAGAGATCCAAACCAGATCCTATCTTACTTCGCCCAGAATATTGAGAGTTTTTTTTTTTTTAAAGGTATAGCCCCAGATTACTTTCTAAGATTCACATTTTGCTTTCTAAATCCTGTTCTTAAAAGGAACCATCTATTGACAGTACATCATAAATTTCGTGGCTCCTCCATGACATTTCTGGGCAAGTAAATGAGAGGTGTAAATTAAGAAAAGCAAGTGTTTGTGGTTCCCACTTTAACCTTCTGTTATGTTAAATGGCTTTGTTGAAGAGGGCTGTCACTGCTCTTGAAAACTTGGGAAAATCTACAGCAAGCAGTGCCATTAGTTGCCTTTGGGAGCACAGGATGTTTGATGTGAAAATTATATGGCCACATCTAATTGGGTGTATTTTCACCCCACCAGATATCAACTAAAGAGATGACTCTTTCCCCCTCCTCTGCTTTTTTAGCTAAATTCTTTCACCTGAATTTCATGCCATTAAGAATTGAATTCCAGTAATTCAAGCATCATTTTTCAATGTCTTTTGTTTAGTAGCACATCTGTATGACCCAACCATATAAATTTCTAGACATCTGGCGAGAGCCGGTTATCAATCGCTCCCTGACTTGGGGGATGATAAGGCCTATGACCCCTACCCTTCCCCCATAATTTACACTCCTCCCTGTGCCCCTCGGGAACCTAGCCAGCCGGTGGAAAGAAAACAGAAACTTTCTGAGCCCCTGCTTCCTGTAAAATGGGAATAATAATTCTTATCCTGCCTGTTTCCCAGAGTTGTGTATTTGTTTCAAATGAAATGTGCTCAGAATTCCAATAGAAAAAAGTTAGAGATAAAATAATAGCAATTATGCCAATTGAAACTTCAGAATTTTTAAAAAATAAGTATTCACATACCATACAGTTCACCCATTTAAAGTGGACAATTTAATGATTTTTAGTATATTTATAGAGTTTTGCAACCATCACCACAATAAATTTGAGGACATTTTCATCGCCCCAAAAAGAAGCTCCCGACCTATTAGTTTTCACTCCCCATAGCCCCCAGCTTGTCCCCTGCCCCATATCCACCTCCTATCTCTATGGATTTGCCTATTTGGGGCATTTCTTCTAAGTGGAATCACACAATACGTGGCCCTTTGCGATGGGCTTCTTTTACTTAGCACAATGTTTTCAAGATTCATTCATGTTGTGGTGTATATTAGTATTTCATTTCTTTTTTATAGCCAAATAATGTTCCATTGTATGGATAGACCACATTTTACTGATCCATTCATCAGCTAATAGTAAATTCAGAATTTTAAAAATATTCAGCCGGTCCATTTGTTTTAACTTTCAAAATTATCCCTTTGTTTTATCGGCAGTTAAGTTCTCTTTTGGCAGTGACTGTTGTGGGGCAAAGATTTGCAAGGCTATGAGTGGTCTGCCCATCTGAACAAGCGTGAACCTCGACAGACCTGGAACCAACCATTGGATAAAGATGACTTCAGAGTCCATGATCTCGTGGAAGCACTGAAGGCTTTTAATCTATAAAAAGTAGTAACTGTTGCTAGTAACTCTTTCTGTAGGTGGGTTAAGGATTAAGACATTATCTCCTGGGACTCAAACCGGTCCCTGATAGGCGCTGTCTCCCTTGTCTTTGTTTTCTCCTCAGGTGGGAATCACTCAAATGGCATCCAAAAGATTGTGATCAGAGGAGGTTATTCCAATCTGGGGCGTCTTTTTGTTTTGTGTTCGTTTGCTTGTTTGTTACTGTTTTGGTTGTTGGTTTCACCTGTTGTAAATATTAAGAGGCCCGGGGATGTTTACGTTCTGGAGATAGGAACATCCACTTTGCCCAGGTTGGTTCCTGCCTCCAGTGTGGTTGACGAGGCTGAAGGCCGGGCTTCTCTGCTTAGGGTCGACCCAGCCTGGCTGCATCAGCTGCTTTGTAATTGTCCGGATCACTACCCTCCAGGACTGGTTTTGGCATTTAAGCTCCTTAAGTACTTTAAGGAGAAACTTTTCAAGGGAAACCTGAATTTTTTGCTTATTGGCTGCAAATGTGAGACATCTGAAGATGATTTTCACCTTAAGAACCAGGGAACCCTTAACAATCTTTAAGAGATCCCTGAAAACTGGGTGTTCTCATCAAGCCATCAAAATGAGAAGATGGGAATTATTATTCCGGGCTCTGTGCTTTGAGTGGTGGGCCCATCCATTTAGTGGCGGGAAGAAGTGGGCACAAGGTGGGGTTGACTCCTCAGGTTATGTGTGTTCTGTCTCTAATGTCTTCCGTACACACACATGGGCGCACAGGCACACACCCACACACAATTTTAAGTTTTTTTTCTCTCGAGGGTCTCTTTAACCTGATTTTTAGTAACAAAGATATAAATGTTTGGGGTAGAAGGAGATAGCCAAAGGCTTGGGTGGCACAGGGGATAATTTATTCCAGGCCCCTTATCCCCCCTTTCAAGTTGAGAAACCCCAAATACCGTAGTATTAAGAGAATTAATTACAAAGCCGCTGACCCAGCTGGGTCTGCCCTGAGTAAAGAAACCCTGCTTTCTGCCACATCAACATAGTCCAGGCAGGACCCATTATGGTTGCCCCAGGCATGTGCCCAGTGACGACAGTGGTGGCTGCTCAAGTGATCCCATTGGCAACAGTATGATCATTTCCGGGGATGACAAATTGGGGGCGAGTATCATTTTGGAACCAGGGATGTTAGTGAGTGGAGTTGGTGAGCCCTTCCTGATGTTCTTGTGTGCCTTGCCATTCTGAATGTGATGGTGTCCAGATCAATCCTGCCTGTGGGGGAATCCAGTATTTTTGAATATTTCTATCCTTATTATCATTTTTTTAATCCTTCCAATGTGGTTCCTCTTTTCATAATAAACTTTTTTCAAATTATTTCAATTTAATAAGTTTTTATGCAATTAGTATAGTGCATTTCAACCAAAACGGTTTGTTTTCATAAACTCCCGAGAAGGTTTAAATAACTTTTTCTCATCAATTAGCCCTCATTTGCACAGTTATTCAGTTACTGCACCATGAAGACCCTCTGGAGTTGATGTTGTCAGGAAACATATTAGCAGAAATAGTATGTTATTATCTAATGCTAATAATTGGTTAGTAGAAATGAGAAAAGAAGACATGTAATTGGGGCTCCTGTGGCTAACAAGATGTGAATGATGAAAACATTTCCAGGAGAGATTCCAGGGTTGTTCTAGAAACCTGTTATTTGCATTTTAAAACATGTGGTCTCCATTGATAGAGGAGGAGGATGCTGTTTATCAACACTGCTTTCTTTTTCAGAGCACAGCTCTCTGAATTTCCTGAGCCATAACCAGATCCCCAGACACGGCAGCCCGTGTTGTCTTTGCAACCCCCAATCCCATTGGAGGCTGCTCATTGTCTTTTTGTAGGGGACATGTTGGTTTTTAAAGAGAGGATAGGCTAGTCAGCATCACAAGGCCCAACCAGACTCTCTTCCCTCTTGGCCCCTTGATTCTGCACAGTGCTGTTTGTGGTCCTGGGTGGCGTGGCACAGACTCACATTCCTCCCCTAAAGGCTTGCCTGGGAGAAGGAACCTCCCTTTAGCAAGAATCTCGTTAGAAACACAGTATTACGATGACTCCATTAGTTGGATTCACAAAGCTCTCTGCAGCCTGTGGTTCTTGGAACTGAGCTTCTGTCTCCAGTTTATCACTCATTGCTAGGGGAGGTAGATGGGCTTCTATTGTCTGCCTGTACATGGGAATCAACTTTTATTCTCTCCAAGTCATTGACGAGGATGGCTTTTCATGGGCTCGCTGACATTTCGCTTGTCTGAAGAGATCACCCCGTTAAGGACAGAGACTCACAGTTTCACGTGCAGATAATGGCCATGGAGGTTGCAGGGAGAAGCTTTGCTGTCCACCTGCTGAGGTCACATGGAACCTCGTCACTGTCGGAAGAAAAAGATGGAGATGCACTGGTGCTCTCCTAGTGTGTGGGTATCCAAGGAATTAGGTTGGCCTTAGAAAGGACTGCGTTTACTCTTCCAGCCATGTCTGGTTTTTTGCCTGCTTTGGCTAATGTCCCAACGTTAAGATTAACCACTTCATGTTATTACCTTTCGTCACAGTGAAACCTTGACCTTGCCTTATAGAGCAAATTTAATGTTGATTTCAGTTAAAAAGTAAAAACATCTCCTTTATTCAAAATGACCCAAATACTCTCTGTTTTTGTTTATCCCATACTCCTTAAAAACCTATTTTGTACCTACTTTTTCTTGGTGGTTTGATGCCATAATGAAAAAAAAGTATGTTTGATTTCCTTCTCAGTATTTGATATTGAGAAGTAGTTTCCCGCCCAGAAAACAAGTTGGCAAAATTTTATTTTAACCAATAAACACCTTTTGAAATGATGCTGCAAATTTCCTTATCCCTGAGATAGTTTTCCTTGCCATGTAGAGCTGTTATCTGATAAAAGGAAGCTTTACTGTGCACGTGTTGCCTTTTCTTCTTGTAACTTTCTTCAGTAAATGTATCCAAGTGTTGAGTAATTACCATGTCTAGAAATTGAGGCGCATTGGACCTCTCCTTAGAGTGATTTGAGGACCTAACGGACCCCCCTCCCCTGTGTTCAGCTGCCCTGTGGAACTGCAGAGTGTTGGAGGTGGGCAGGGCCCTTAGAAGTCATCCCGTAGCCAGCACCCTCACATCACCTGACAAACTGAGCCCCAGAGATACAGGGCACATGGCTAGTTAGTGGGAGGTGGCAGAGACCCTGAAGCCCCGCATCTCTCTCTCTGCTGAGGTTGGGAAGAGGTGAACTGTGCTTTGTGAAAGGCAGGTGTAAGGATGGAGTTCACATTGGCTCCTTTTGTGTTCATTCTCTTTGCCTTCCGTTTGGATCTTGGTCTCTTTCTCACTAACATGAGGTCCTTGAGGGCCAAGGCAGACTTCATTTCTACATCCCTAGAGTGTAGGGATGGTGATTACGTTTCACCTCATTGCCAGCTCTGAGCAGGGTAGCTGAGTGATGTTGAAGAGGGAGTGGTGGAACACGAGCTGGGCCCTTGTCATCCGTGCCTAGGCCGTCGTCTCCATATTTGATCATGCTCACCTACCCCTCCCTGCATGCAGGCGTGCACGCATGTGCATACACACGCACAGTCTCTCACTCCTTGTCACTTGCATATGCTCACAGTTTTGAAAAATAATGTTGCATACATTTGCCCCGTCAGTGATGGTGTCCTAGTTTGGGGAAGAACTGGGCTCACCTTTAATGACAAAAGTGGTAGCTTGTCTGGAGCCCTGACAGTTTCTTTGCATTCGTGTTGTTTGACAACATTTTTCAAATGTAATTAGTTCCCGTCAGAGTAACCTTCAGAGGTGACAGTTGTTGGAGCTTAAAGCTAGATGAACATGACCTATAAAGACATGGATTCTTTCTCCACGGTTATATATGTGCATGGGCCTTGGTTGGTTGGTTGGTTGGTTGGTTGGTTGGATGGATGGTTGGATGGTTGCTGTTGCTTATTTGCTTTTTGGTGTCGTTGTTTGTAAACACGTGTATGTATAAGTGAGTAAATGGTAAAGAAATATGAGGATTTTACACTCTTACCAGTTAAAAAAGATTTGTCATTTTACTAGTTTGCTTCTTTAGTGGAATGACTCTTGTCAGTGTCCTTCTCTCAAATGGATTTCTTATTCCTCCAAAAATGCTGCATTTTCAAAATAAAATTCTTCCGTATTATGCATAGAACCCTGAGCTCCTAGCTGTAAAATCTGGGTTTTAGTTTGTTCTTTTCTAACGGTGTACTCCTGGGTAGGTCCTTTTACATCTAGACTTGGGGATGTAAAGAAATCGTAAAGAATGAATTTCATTACATGGTTGCTAAGACCCATTCCATTTTGCAATTGTGATTTCTTTTAGACACCTACAGATAATCCTTTCCCTCTTGCTTTGGGGCAGAAAACACTACCCAAATGTGTTAGGGTTCTCCAGAGAAACAGAAGGAATAGGGTGTGTGTGCGCGCTTGTTTGTGTGCTTGCGTGCATGTATAATATATGAGATTTAATATAAAGAATTGGCTCACACAGTTATGGAGACTGACAAGTCCCAAGATCTGCAGTTGACAAGCTGGAGACCCAGGAGATCTTAACGGTATAGTTCCAGTCCAAGTCCGAAGGCCTTAGAACCAAGAGAGCAGATGGTGTAGTTCTAGTCCAAAGGCTGGCAGGCTTGAGACCCAGGAAGAGCTGATGTTCGGTTTGAGTCTGAGAGCAGGGGAAAAAAGTCAGTGTCCCAGCTCAAAGGCAGCCGGACAGGAGGAATTCCCCCTTGTCTGGGGGGAGAGATCAGGCTTTTGTTCTATTCAAGCCTTCAACTGATTAGATGAGGCCCACCCACATTAGGGAGGGCATTCTGAATTACTCAGTCTGTCAGTTTAAATGTTGGACTCATCCAAAAACACAGAAGCACTCAGAATAATGTTCGGCCAAATATCTGGGCATCCCATGACCCAGTCAAGTTGACACATAAAATTAACAATCAAACCAAACTTTTCTGAGAGAAAATTTAAAATCTTTGCCTTTTTCTTCCTGGATAAGAGGGAGGTTCAGAATACCCACAGTAGCCAGCAGCTGCTGGCTAAATTCAGTCTGAATAACATTATTTCGTGCAAAATCTTTATCTCTAGAGGCTGTAGTATTTGTAGGGTTTTTGTTTTTTAATGCTTTTCAGCTCCTTCTTCTATATTCTTTTCTTTTTTGTTTATTTCTCCTGGCAGAGCAATTTGTACTTTCTAGCTCACTGGGCTGCATTCTGTTGCAGTAACGTTTGAATATTGCCCAGCCACCTGTGGAAGGGGGCTGGAAGCTCATAAAGAAACAAAATAGCGGCATACGCAAATATTGCTACGACTTTTTCAGTGGCACATCTTGATTCTTGGTCCATGTGGCCACGTCCAGGACTGGTCAACACACCGTGTCATCAGGTGCCGAGTTCCCAGTGAAAATGAAAGCCACCACCCGATCTGCCTGCCTTCTCTCTTGACAACATCACCTTCCCCAGAAGAAACGCGCCTCTTGAAATCCCATCCCAAATAGTCAATGCTTCTGGAGAAAGCTGGGAGGTGGGTTTTGGCTCTGTGAAGTATTCATGGTCCCTGCTTTCTGGAGACCCCATCTTAGTCGGTCGGTGCAGCTGGTGGCTGCGGAGGCACTAGAAGGGCAGGAGGGCCCAGTGGCAGTTCCAGCTGATGTGTGATTGCTCAGGTTCTCCCTTTCCCAGAGACTGGCCACAAGCCATATTCATTCTTATTTCAAAAAGTACCAGATGCCTACTCCAATATACTGCCTTGTAACAGCCCCCTCGTCATGCCAGGAGCATGAAACTCACGAGGCCTTTATTTACTTTTCCTGGAACGTCTCCAGTTTTTTCCACATTACCGTTTGATTTGTGGATGGATGATTATTCAGGTCAGTCTGACTAAGGTGACTAGACTGGTCTGTGCAAAATGAATGTGTTAACCCATAACTGAAAAGTTGATAGGTAGCATGCATGCCTCAGGCATAGCTGGATCCAGGGGCTCACGTACCAGGACACCTTTTCCCTCCAGCTCTTGGCTCAGCTTTCCTCCAGGTTGGCTTCATTGCATGCAGTCAGGTTCAAGTCTAGATTGATCTTAAACTTCCCCCACAATCCTGAACCAGTGGCTGTGGTAGGGGGATGTAATGTGCTCAGTACATTTGGACTGAGTACCCTTGCCCATCCCTGGAGCTGAAGGTGGGTCCACTCCATGTAAACTACATGGCTTGAGCGTCAAGGTGGTGCCTCCTCAGTAGGTCAGGGTACTGTTACCAGAAAAAGCGTGAGTGGATGCTGAGCAGAAACCTTGGCAGACATCTGCATCCTAATCTTTAGGGTCCCTTGAAGCGTTTTGTACTTCTTAGGGGAGAGTCATCTGTAGTTCTTTCCTGGTACAAAAGGATTTTGTATTTGTATATACATTTGAATTTATTTCTAAGACCTCTTATACTCCCCCAAATTTGAAGTGGCTTACAAGACTTCATATTATGCAAAAGGATTGGAAATGAATAATTAAGGGTATTAGAATAAAGAGAAAGCTGGGTAAGCCCATAAGAAAAGATGGCAGTGAGGTTAATCTCACAAATTTCAAAGCTGGGAGCTCCTACAGGATTGGGAGCCATGACCTGCAAGCTTGGCTCTGAGGTTCCCAGGAATGGAAGAGCATCGAGATCTCATATTGGTGGAGGTGGGTGGGGGTGCTGTTTGTGTAGGTAAGTGTAACATTTCCTCATAAGCCCCAAGTGCCTGTGGGAGTCCAGGCCCTGGGGAATGGCCATGGGAAGATAATACAGATGCTGTGGTCTATGGTAACCGTAGATACATTTCTTTTCCAAACTCCTCTGGGGCCCTTGCCCTTGGGGTCCTTGTCTCTTGGCTCTCAGCGTCGTGTTAGAAAACAAAGTAAGCAGACAAGGAGTTAAACCCCCCGTATTGCTGGATTCCTTCCAGGAACAACTTGGAGCGTTAAACTTTGTCACCTTTGGTGGGAGGCAGTAAGGTGAGTCACGGCTGTGACAAGCAGAATCGGATCACCTTCGTTGTAAAGCTGGGCCGATCTCGCAAGTGGACTCATGCTTGCCTAGTGACTCACGTTCCTGTTTACAAAGGAGTGCTGTGGAGAGATTCGGGGTGGGACGCTCTGCTTCCCACAGGGAGACCCCTGGGGGTGGGCAACCAGTGCTGCCTCTGGGGCTTGGGCTGCCCTTCCTGGGTGGCAGACCTCGGGGCTTCTGGCTGTGGTGGCTTTCAAAGTCCAAGGACAGTGTGGCCACCCAGGGCCCTGGGGTAGCACCAGTTCGCAGGCGATGTGGCTGCTGCTCATTTTGAGAGTTCCCGTGGCCTTTGGATGGGTTTAGTCCACCAGGATGACCCCCCCATGGGAGGACCAGGTAATACTGTAACCAGGTAAATTATTCTGGAAACGTGGCTGCTGATTTGTAGATTTGTCCTTTATTTCCATCAATTTCCTATCTTCCAGTCTCCAGTACCCACTAGGCTCCTTCTGCTTTTTAGTGACTCTCAGAACATAAGTATTGGGTATTGTGCTCTATCTCATACTCTTAATCCTGAATTCTGTTATTTGGCATTAAGAAAGGTGAAAAATTTGTTCATGGGATTTTCCTTCATCTAAAATGTTAAAAAACTAGAGTAGAGAAGACATACATCCTTTACGATGAACATAAAGAGCGTAGACATTTTCTTTTTTTAAAGACAATTAGAATAATACTTCTTGTGAAATAGCCCATCTCGGACCCCAGGTTGCTCTTTACCCCCCTAAATTCTCTACCCCATTTATAGAGCAGTAGTCAACACCTGGATAGACAGACCAGCGAGTCTACACAGCAGCACCACGAGTTGACTGAGACCTGATCCAGATTCCCCCGCTGCCATTTACTAGCTGTGTGACCTTGGGCATGCTCCTTAACGTCTCTGAGTCAGTTTCCTCCTCTGTAGAACGGGCATGGCAACACCTACCTCACAGGGTGGTTGTGAGGAGTAGCGATGAACACACACGTTCCTGCATAGAGCCCCCAGCAGAGTCGGAGGTCACTGAGCCAAAGCAGCTCTCATGACAGGGCTCCAGCTGGGGTGAAACTCACAACAGCACAAGCTTCTTGAGCACACAGCGGGTGTGCTGCCAGATCTTTCAAGGGGTCGGAGATGGGAGTGTAGTTGCTTCTCTCAAAAAGATTGTAGTCTGGCGGAGGGAAAGGTGTTAAGACAGATCTCCACTGAGCTCCAGGATTGGGTGGAGCCATATGTAACTGCATTTTTGTAGGGCAGAAATATCAGCCATATCACATGGTGTAAACTAAGAGAGGTTCAGTAAGGTAAGTTGAGAGAGAGTGCTAGCCAACTGGCTCCTGAGGGCCTCGAGAAAGGAGTGGCCGTGTCCACTGGGTGGGTGATGGGAGAGGTGGGGATAGTGGGAAGGATGCAGCCGAGAGGCTGCATGGAGGAGGTGGCGTTTAAGATGTTGCTAGAGGGGACCCCACTCTGGGCAGCAGGGAGGCGGAAGAGGTCTGGCTTCATCTTGGGAACCACAATCCTCCTCGCCTGGAGCTGGTTGGTAGAGAAGTGTGGGTTAGGGTAGAAAGTCAGGCTGCGGGCCGTGAATGCCTTGGTGAGCGCGTCCGCCTCCCTCCGAGCCTCACTCTGTTCCCCTTTCTTCCTGGCAGCAGTGCCCCCTCCCTTGCTGCACTCAGGGACATGACTGTCAGCACTTCTACCCCCCCTCAGACTTCACTGTCAGCACTCAAGTCTTCAGGGACATGAAAAGGAGCCACTCCTTACAAAAGGTTGGGGAGCCCTGGTGTTTGGAGGTAGGTCTGGAGCAGAATGACGGTATGAGATGAGCTAGCCCTCAAATGAAACCACCCATCCAAAGGTTGTCTCGCACTAGGTCGGGGCCCATCCGCCGTGGTCCCCGAGTTCCCGTCTGGTCACTGTCCTCTCGGGTGCCATGATGTCTGGGGGCACCGCTGATAGGTTTATCACAGCCATGAAAATGCCAGTTTACGAGGAGTGGGTGGAGGGTGGTGGCTCCCGTGAACCCGAGGCGCCTGGCTCCCAGTAAAAGCCACTGGGTTCAGCGTCACGTGTCGCTTCCGTGAGAATGATGAACAACACCTTTTCCCATTAAACTTGACTCGCAGGAAATAATTTCCTGGCTCTTCCCAGCTCCCAGTGGAAGAGAAGTTATCACCTCCACTCTGCCTTTGTTACTGGTTCTTTAGAACTTATAGATTTTCTCTTAAAATTCAGGGTGCGGAGAAATGCTCAGTCCTCGGCAGTGACACCTTCCCGAGGCGGCCGTGAATGGCTTTGCTCACAGATACTGCTCTCCAAGGACAGGAAGCATTGTTAATTTCTTTTAAATAATTCAATGCGATGTCAATACCCCACGCTGCTCCGTGCTTGGGAGTGACAGTTCTCTTCAAATTAGTAGTCCCAGAGAATAAAGAACATCTAGAACATGCTTTCATCTTCAGAGAAGCAAAAGTCAATGCACATAAAAAATTTTAAAGTAACTCTTTAGATTTAAGCAGCAAATGGTTTAGTACTAATGCTAGCTTTTTTTTTTTTTTAAGAAAAGTGAATATTTAAGAGCCAATTAGTAAAGGCTGTGTCTTTTAAAAACATGTATTGTATTCCTACTCGGTGCTGGACGCTGTGCTCTGTGTTAGGGCCATAGGGACAGAGACCGGGAGTTAATATGTAACAGGTGTCCCTGTGCCTTGCCTTTGGAGAGAGAAAGGGTGGACTAAATCATCTTTAAAAGCTTGTTCTAATTTAAGAAGTAGTAAACATGCCTGTAAGAGAACTGGCGACACGTAAACACATAGAAGAAAATGTGAACACCCGCATTCTTTTTACCGATGCGTAATCTCTTAATGTCTGGATGCATTTCTTTCTTGTCATTCATGTGTCCAAACTTTAAAAATGTTTCACAGAATTGGAATTGTACCTCATGCAGTTTTGTGTTTTCTTTTCCCTTGATGTAACGCCCAGGATGCTGCTGTCCGCTAGGACGGGTCTGAAATCTGGGTGTTAACTTCGTGTGTTGGTGTCTTGGGGAAATCTTGCGGTCTAACCGTCCCCTTTGGCCAGATGTGAATAAAACTGAGGATGTTTCTGGGGTCTTGGGCGCATCCCCCTGCTCCCTGTGTGATGCTGCGGCCTGTACCCGGACGGCCTGGCGCCGGCGTGTGAGTAAGGCCCGTGTCCTTTATGTGGGCCGGGAGTGGGGAGGCGCCGTTCTGGGCCCCAGCCCCTCCCTGGGCCGGCTTTCCATAAGTGTGGCTAGTTGTTGTGACTGTGGACGGTAAGGCCGCACCGAGCACAGCTATTCCTCCACCAGGGCTGGCAAATGGTAACTCATTAATCTTTGGTCGGAGTTATGAGGTAGATAAAGGAGAACCAGGCACCCATTTTGAGTATGAGGAAAATGAAACAGAAGGACTGGGTTTCTTCCTTATAACTCGAGACTGCAGGCGCCGATCAGATCCCCGGCGCCAGTGAGGACGCTCGTTTCTCAGCTTTGCCCTCAGGACAGGGAAACATCTCCTAGGGAAGTGCCAGTACGCCCTGCTGCCAGGATTGGGTTCAAATCCCCACATTGTGAATAGCCCAGACACACAGACACCACTCATGGGCTATGTGAACTTGGGCGAGTTACCTAGCTGCTCTGTGCCCTTGTTTCCCCGTCAGTGAAGGGGTATCACACATGGGCTGTTTGAGCATCCAGTGAGTTGAAGCACAGAAACTGGGGGTTTGGCCAGAGGAGCTGGTGTGCTCGGTCTGGCACAAGCGCCCAGCAGGGTTCTTGGGGAGTTGCACACCAATAGCGTGTCCGTGTGATGGGCTGGCCGCTGTTGGGGTAGCTCAGTTGTGCAGTGTGCTTTCCATCCAGGTTTCTGCAGAAATTAGTTGTGTATCCTTCATAGTATGTACTCCTTCAGGAATCGTGGCGGTGTATGGAGATCCCGATCCACAGCCCGTGTGCGCTAGTGGTGGCTCTGGAGTGTCGTGGAAACAGCACGGAATGGGAGTAGAACAAGATTTGAGTGCAACATTCTCTCACCTCCGTTGGCAGGGTGCTTCACCCCCTGTGATGCGATCCCTGTGTCTGTAAAAAGGGGACAGTAGTGGAATATCTGCCCAGCCCGCTTCACTGGGCACCTATGCGGATCTCTTGAATACTGAACAAAGTGACTTTTAACACAGTGCTTCCGGTGGTCCAGGCACCTCTGTAAGTGATTTGCTTATATTAACTCTTCAAAACCTGAGGACAACCCTAAGGGGGAGGTGATGTGATTATTCCCATCTTGCAGATGAGCCACTGAGAGGTTAAGCAACTTGCTTAAGATCACACAGCAAAGGGGCAGAGCTATAAAACTGCTGTTAATGAAAGACCATGGTGGGAGCTGACGGTTCAGAGCCTTCCACCCCAACCATCTTCCAGTTGCTACAGGAGAATGGGGCAGGGGGGTCCAGCCTTCTCAGGAGCTGGGAAGAAACTTGTGATTCAGGACATCCAAAGTCCAGGTTTTGCTTTACCAGTACCACATTCTGGATCCTTCCTGCCCCATCCATAGTTAACTTTCATTGTCCCTTCTCTCTCTTGCCTTGCAGTTCAGCCTGATTCTAACCCTTTATTAGCTCTCTCCTCGAAGGAATCAAGGTTGGTGGACCAGTTGAGTAAACATGACTAAGAGAGTCAATACCCACCTGGGCGGGCGTGAGTCACTCCTTTCTAGTTAGCTATTCCTGTACATTTTAAAGCTAGCCATACAAAGTCATTACATTGGGGCTATTAACATGTTTAATAGTGACAATAATAGGGTGTGACCCATGGCATAAACGCCTTCAGATAAGAGAGAAAGTGTTTTTCCTGTAATTGCTTAGTCAATACCATTTTCGCAGAAATGCTTGCAAACAAACTTTTAAAAAGTTCTTTGTCTGGATCCTTCCCTTATTCTGGCTTCCTTCCTCTTCAGGGCCCCTGCACACTTTTCCTGGTCAGTGGCTGGGGACTAGCAGGATGGTCCTTCCTGATGTGTAGGCTGACCTACCTTTTTGTTGGTGTTGAGCCTATTTTTATTTCATTTTTAGGGATACGTGTGTGTGTATTCAGGAGGGAGCACATTATTGCTGGTACTCGCTTTACTAACCTCTCAGATTATACATTTAAGGGAAAAAAGAGACTTCTGCTATCTTTGCAAAAGCTAGTCACACAGACAGGGAGTTAACCATTTTGGTGAGAGGAAATGAAACTGATCTTAGGGTTATTAGACCACATCCTATAAATCTGTGGCTTATTATGTGTCTGATTTCTAAAAAGCCTGGCATCACAGCCCCAGTTTTGTTTTTGCTTGTTAGTCATTGAAACAAATATAGATGTTGCTTCATTTCCTTGGTCCTCTATTTTTCGATTCTTGTTATGTATGGAGAAATTGGATTTACACAACAAAGTACAGTAGAGGGGACGTATTTGCTTTATAAATCTCGGCCTTGCAACTTCAGATTAGAAGGCATTCTGTTAAAATGTTTCATTTGTTCCCCACTCCTGATTACATAGAGAAGCAGGATGAGAAAAGAGTAAAAATACCTCTCAAAGGGACAGTTAAGTTTTTGACATCCCTCTTTTTAGTCTTTTAAAAGATATGTTTTAAAAATCATAGGTGCTCTCATATTGTGTATGCAATTCTTTTGTTTATTTTACATCTCTTATAGTAGAAACACTTTCCTAGGTAAGCCAGTGAAGACTCTTTGTAAAACTTCTGGTGGTTGTCCATTCTAGCAGCGAGTAGCCATCAGTATGCTTAGTCATTGTCCCAGTGCAAACAGACTGTTTCTAAAGTTTGACTATTACAATGCAATCGCATCTTATGAGGGAGAGGCTGTGAGTTCAAAAGAACAAGGACAAAACGACTCCGGACATCCCTTTATGCCCTCCCGATGTATGAGGCCCGTGGATCACATCCAGCGCTGGGTCATTCTGTGTGAGTGGACCAGCACATTTACCCCGCTCTCCAAATTCCTGCTCAGGGTGGGATGGCAAGTGGGACCGCCCATCTTCTTTTGTTATTTCTTCCTTTCTCCCATTCCCTGTTTGCAAAGCTTCTTTGTTGAATTCTTTAGGTTAAATAAGTGTGTGGATTTCCCTGCCAATTAACTTACTCCAGTAGTACAAATGGACACTGTGGTGCCTAACTGGGAATTGCCAACCCTTGGTGAAGTCACGTTCCCAGCACGTCACGAACAGGGAGTAGGTCCTCACTACTGGTCTGAGCCCCCACGTGATTGACAGGTTTAGACACACCTTGGCAGAGCTCACCACAGGGAAAAAGGCCCAGAGAGGGAGAGGATCATTCCGGGCCCTCTTTCCCGCATCTGCCGGTCCATGGACTGGACGCTGGGAACCCTGTTGTATTCACTTTTACACTTTCCTCCCACCCAGTGAAGCTAGTATTCAAAGCAGGAAGCCCAGGCAGACTGTGTGGGTCCCCAAGGAGCTCATCCCTGTGGAAGGTGGGGGTGCTTTCCTGCCCTGTGTCCAGGCCTCTTGGGCCGCCTGACCTCCTCAGGGATGCCACAGCCTTTATCATGACTCTTATCTCAGTGGCTACCTCCCTTTCCCCCCATTCTTTGTGAGTCACATATTTTCTTCACGTCCTGTATGACAAAGGTCATTAACAGAGAAGACTTGGGCCTTCATGCCTGACATATTGTCATCTGCACAGATTATTCTTTTCGGTCCTCTCTTTTTGTATTTCTGTGAGGGGACAGATCAGTTTTTAATGGGCTAATCTGTGTCAAGGTTGAGTTTCAATTAGCCTTAAGACTGTTTCTTTCTTTTTTGTGTATGGGGAAGATTGGCCCTGAGCTAACATCTGTTAGCAATGTTCCTCTTTTTGCTTGAGGAAGATTGTCCTTGAGCTAACACCTGTGCCAGTCTTCCTCTCTTTTATGTGGGATGCCACCACAACGTGGCTTGGGGAGTGGTACTAGGTCCGCGTCCAGGATCTGAAGCTGTGAACCTGGGCCTGCCGAAGCGGAGTGCATGAACTTAACCACTATGCCTCAGGGCCGGCCCCAAGACTGTTTATCTCTTACAGGGCCTCGAAAATCAAATACTTGGTCAGTACTTCCAGAGAGGAAGTGGATGCTGTCACTAATGGTTTTGACATCTGTCAAGTCAGTCTGTCTGTATATCTCTCTTGGTTGTGATCTCTGTTTGTCAGAGTACTGTCCTATTATCAGCATCTTTAATGATGTCAGTGAGGTAGCTCTTTGGAATTTGGGAACAGAGAGGAAGTACATTTCGGCCCAGACTCTGGAACTTAATTTACTCATTTTTATTAAGGGCAGTTATTGTTAGGTAAGCAAGGTGGGAGATCTTAGTTTTTATCCTTCTTTATCGGCCAGTCCTACCTACTTTCTTTGAAAGGTATTTATTGCATCAGCTGCTGCTAGTTTAGCAACAGATGCTATGAGGAACTGTACCATCTTCTCCTCCTTTATTCCACACTCTTCCAACTTTATCCATCACATCTCTGTAAGTCCATTTCAAGCCTGTTTTCATTAAAAAATGCAGTAGTAAAAACATTTTTTTTTGTTTGGTTTGGAGGTCAAGGTGGTAGATGTGGCATATTGTCCCTGATGAGGCCAAGTTCAAGTCTTGGCCGCCTTTTCCTTGGGCTCTCCATTCCCAGTCAGTGGCTGGCCGCCTCTGCTTGAGCTGAGAATGAGAAAGGAGATGGCCTTTGTACAGCCACGGAGTTTTAAACTCTGTTAAAATCCTCCTGGGATATGTGTGCTTCCCCATGTGCACACATGTGTCTCCGGGCCACACCACCAGAGCGTGCGCACAGTCAGCCCAGCCGCCAGTGCAGCAGGAGAGAAAAACTCTTCTCTGGGAAGATCTAAGTCCGAGGCCCATTTGTGCTCAGAGAGAAAGTTTCTGTTTTGGAAAAGCCAGTTCCTTCCGACACGGGAGAGTGGGGACAAGGAGGGAACTAAAGACAACAGAGAAAAAAGAAGTGAGAGGCAAGGGGGTTGAGAAGGAGTTGAGGGGACCAAAGGACATGCGGTTGCCCCACTTGGTTTATGTCCCGACCCCATTGGTCACTTGGTCTGCCGAGCTTTGCCTGAGCCCCCGCGTCGCAGCCCCGCGCCCTGGCGGTGGCCTCTTGCTGCTTAGGAAAACAGAGTTGGCAGGAGCTGATGCTGGATTGAACGTGAGCCATGAGGTTGGGGTCGCAGGGATCATGGAGGCTCTCAATCACTACGTGCTCAGCCTGCCTCCCCCTGCTGGGTTCCTGGCAGGCCTGGTGGTTCGCCAGGAGCCAGGGTGACAGGTGAGGCCCTGGGAACTGAGCAGCCCTTCCACCGGAAAGTAGAAGAGGCTTGTAACCAGCCAGAAGGAGCTCATTTGTTGGTTGTTTATAGCTCTTGCCACTTTGTAGGAGAACACGTGAGAATGATGGGTGGAGGTGAGAAGGAGGGGGAGGTTGCCTATGGTATGTTTTACTGGCATAAGGAATACGTGCAGTTCCCGAAGGGGAGGGGGACCACTTCTGGGCCCTTCCTCTGTATCTGGTAGACAGGGATGGCAGTGTCTGGGCGTGGACTCCTAGCTCTCAGGATACAGGAGTATGTTTGCTTCCAAAGGGAGTTGGACATTCGTTTCTCCTTGGCCCTATCCTGCTGCGACAGTAGAAGGTACTCAAGTCAGGTTCCATAGGGGACCCTCCTTGCTGAGATCTTGCTTGTTTGGCTTACCTGCAACTGTCTATTTTTTGGATTTACACTTACTTCTCTGTCCCTGATTTTAGGTCTGGGGACCAGGTTTCTTTTGAGATTTGGGATTTTTTTTTTTTTTAAAGTTGTATTTTAAAATACATCATACAACAAAATTAACTTTTTCTATTGGTCTACAGTTCTATGAATTTTGGCATAAATTTGTATTGTTACCACCCCCATCAGGATGCAGAACAGCTCCATCACCTTATACACACCCTCATACTATCCCTTTATAGTCACAGGAGATGTGGTTTTATTTTTACCATTTGAAAGGTAGCATTGACTTGATTCATCTCTTCGATTCAGAGGCTAAGTTTTCATTGTTGACTATCAGAGTATCTGATCTGCCCTTTCTCCACGCCTCATCCAGCAAAAGAGCTGTAACCTTAGTGCCTTGGTGGTTAGCTTGTTGGTTATTGACAAGTCATGGATTTTCTATTTTTTGTACTGGCTATTCTTGCCCACACACCCAGAATGATTTGGGCCACTTTGTGGATTTCGGAGAGTTCAAGCTAATTCTGACAGTGGTCAAAGAAAAATATAATTAGCAAGGGAAGTATGTTATTGCTAACTCTCGGCAGCAGAGTGAAACGAAATGACTTCTGGAATATTCTGCTTTGAATTATCTATATTATTCTTTCCTTGATGTCAGGACAGATTATCAAGGTTTGGGCACAACGTGGAAAATGAAGATCTTGCATTATCTGTAGGTTTTATTGAGCCAACCTGGTTCTCCCAGACTATCCTCACTTGTTCCATTACTTAGGTGAAACCAGGAATTGAGAGCTTATAGCACCTGAGCTGCTTGCATGTCATTGGTCCCTCCTCACTCAGGTTCTGGAACAAGCTGGTAAGTGCACGGGAAGGCCAGAGTTGCCATTTCACCTGCTGTGGGTCAGAGCTTATGCTTTCTTAGGGAAAAGTGGAACACAGGGACATCTGTGTGGTGAGGATCCTGTGTGTGTGTGCGCTTGTCTCCCTCTTGGAGAATGAGGAGAGGTGACCTCAAAGGTCCCCAGCTCAGAGCTTCACACTTGACTGAACAGTAGATGATGCCGCAGCCGTGGACTTTGCTGGGGAAGGTAACAACAATTGCGCACATGTAAATTCTTGTGTAACCTAATTCCTGTCTTTGTAATTACTTGGAGACTTGCCATTGCAGCCAGTTGAGAAGTGACCCAGTGCAGAAAGCAGAAATTGGCCGGGGAGGGGAAGGGGAGGTGATGTCCAGAAAAACGGTCATAGCTCTCCTTTGGGCTTTCTGGCATCTAAAATCACTTTAGCATCAGGAAACAGAATTACAACTGCCTTCTACAAAAGTAACCTGACTTTCCTGTCTGTACCCCGCTCCCCACCTCCCTCTTGCCAGGCTGAAGGCATCTCTCGAGTGTGGTGGAGTCAGGGCATCCACAATTTAGCTCAGAGGCGTGAGTTTTGCTGATAAGAAACTGCTATTGTCTGGCGGCAGGTTTCTGCAGAGGAATGTCCTCCAGGTGAAAGAAGAATACTTTTCATTAAAAAACAAAACAAAAACCACACGCTAAACAAGGCAGCACAAGCATGGGTCCCTGGGCAAAACCAGAGGAACAAAATAACTTGGAGACAAGCTGCTTTTTGGCATCCTGGTTGAAATGAGAGGTGCACTTGAGAAAGCCGTTGGTGGCGTTCTTTTCCTAAGTGGAGCAGGTGTAACCGTGAGGCCTGGGTGCCTTACCTCTCCAGCGGGCCTCTAGGAGAGCTTGCCGGATGATCAGCCCGCCTCTGAAAGCACTTGCCATTTGTCTGATTGACGTCGGAAAGGTGATATCATTTCTACAAACACCCGCATGAGAGGGTTTTTTTTTTCTTTTCTTATTTGGGTGACAGATTGCATGTTAGGGCACTAAAAGATGAAAGCACTAAATATTTGCTTTAGAAAAACAGAGCGAAGGATTCTCTTATCCTCCCAGCTGAAAACTGATGGGCTTAGAATTCCATTAACAAAAATGACTGTCTGCAGTTAAGCTTATTGCCACCCTCTGGGTGTGATGAACAAGTAGGGTAGAAAGGAAGGTCGGACAGTGGAGGGTTGTGCTGGATTCTTTCTCACGTTGAGTGGAATGGGATTGTTTGGTTGAAATTGAGGTCCAAGTTAGTCAAAAGAAATTCCTTCCTTCTTCTTCCATGTTGATCTCCTCCTTCTGGGTCTGTAATAGGATGGTCTTCTTAGTGGATTTCCTCTCTGTAGAAAGGATCTATTTGTTATTCCCTCTTTCAGATTTAATGCTAAAGTCACGATTCTTATCTTGTCTCAGAAGAAGAGAGAATGTGGTTCTTGCCCTTGATTATGGTTATTGCCGAGTCTGTTTAATGGGATGGTTAAGAACATGGGGTTGAGATTCCATGAATTCAAACCCTGGCTTTGCTATTGGCTTGCTGAGGGACCATGTGCACTTTTCTATTTACCCTCATTTATTGGGAGATTTCAACGAGTTAATGTATATAAGGCAGGTGGTAAATACCTGTCAACATTAGCTCTTACTTATTTATGAATTCTCAGTATTTCTAGATTCATCCCTTTGCTTTGGGAGAAAAGAAGCATGAACTCCATCCCTGGTGCAGGTGTGGTTTCATGTTAATACTTATTAAGAATCTGCTGTCCTTCAGATTTTGACTTCAGTTCTTCATAAGTATTCTTGTTTCACTCTTACAGCTACGCCATGAGAGGAAAAACTAATATTCCAATTTTATGTTTAAATAAGCTAGTCATAACATTCATTGAGTGCTTTCTATGTACCATCTCTGATATAAGTGGTTTTTATATGTTAACTTCTTTAATCCTTCCAATAGGTAAGAACTGTTTTCCCCATTTTTAAAGAGAGAAAAACTGTGGCACAAAATTTAAAAAAAAAAATGTGCTTGGTTCCACTGAGAGGAGTTGATTGGCTGGGGTTTGAAGGCTGGGTCCTCACATGTTTGCGAGCCAGGGTACTCACCTCCCATTGTATCACCACCCTCTGTTCTGTAAGGTGAGTGGTCCCAGCTTACCGCGCGCAATCGTGTATGAGAAGCATGGAGCAGACACACAGATGCTCTCCAGATATGCTGGTTTATGATAGTGGGGAAGAAAAATCTTTATTACCGGAAGTTGTGGCTTGAGTCTCTCAGCAATTGGCAGCATAGATTTTTGTTTTGTTTTGTGTGTGTGGTTTTGTTTTTTAAATAATTAGAAACAGTTAGACTCTTGTTACCACCCACAGTAAAAATTGCTTGGATCCCGCAAATTAAGGGGAAAAAAATTAGCCCATTCGGTAGAGTGATTAAAACGGAGCTTTAAAGAGGAAGGTTCGTTTTGGAGGGTGAGCTTTAGATGTGTAGATGCTAGGGACCCGTTGCTTTTCACCTCCTCCTTTGTCTGAATTCAGAGTCAAATCATGTTAATGGTGGTGGCCAATGATGTGAGGGATTACGCACAAGATGGCTCTGGGAGGAAACCCACATTTTTTTGTACTTATTAATGGTATGTCTTTTGTGCGAGTGGGTGTGAGGACTGAGAACATAAAACATATATTTACACAGTGTGTGGTCCTTTCTGCTGCATTCCACTCCCCATGAGGGTGGGCTCAGGGAGAAGGAGGAGGAGGCGGAGGAGGAGGAGGAGGAGGAAGGAGGAAGCCTTAGCACGGTCTCAACAGTTTCCGTTGTATGGATGCATCATTGAGGTAGGAGTAAGCCAGACCTCTTCCCAGGTCTAGAGGACTGAGTCAGTGTACCTGAGACCCTTGGTTCTTAGGACTGTACTGTAATTATTCAAGCTGTGCTCCCACTTTGTGCCCTTGCATGTGCTGTTCCCCTCATTCTTACCCCCTCCTAGGAATAAGGATGAGCCAGGGTCTGAGTTGATGTCTTTGGTCAAGTCACACGTGCTGTTCATTGGCGATCCCTCACCCTTCCCATCTCTACCTTAACCTTCCTTGTAGTTCCAAGGCTGTAAGTGGTCACACGGGGAAAGAAGATTTCCTAAATCTCACGGGAGCTATAAGGATTTGCCTTTGTAAAAGAAGGAACATCCCACTGGAGGGGTGGCTGTCTATGTGTCCCATTTTAAACCACATTGCTTTTGACTTGTCTGTTATGATGATTCCCAGGCAGTCTCCTCTTTGCCATCCTGACTTGTTTAAATTTATGGGTTGTTGGCAAGCAATTTTTTGATGCTATTCTTCTCATAGCCAGAGGCCAAGATCCCTTGTGGAGCAGTGCCTGAATTTAATAGATGTCATCTGGACACCAGGGAGGGGTGCAGAGAAGCATGAGGGGAAAGTCTTAAAGTGAGATTCTGCCCTAATGCTGTAGTCTCCCAGCCTCTTCTTTATCCCTTTCAGGGCGATGCATCCAGAGTAATTGTTCTGGTGGTAGCACAGTATTGTGTGCCGTACCCTACAATTTTAGGACAAAGGGTACAGTGTCCTAATGGACTTGTAGACGGCCTAAAAAATATATGGTCAGCTACTTGTTGAACTTGATCTTGAAAGTCTCAGCGTTATTGAGTTCTACTCCTGCTTGCTTACAAAGCCAGAAGATCTGTCTGTAGCTTTTGTGACATTGGGTGACACTCCAAGAATGCTTATTCTACTCTTATGGCTGTGAGGGGGCTTGGTGCCCAGGCCAGGTTCCAAGGTAGACAAGACAGTACCACCTTCGTAGCCTGGCAGATGAGGATCAAAGAGAGGCTGGTAGTGATGGAATGAAGCGGGGATGCAGAGGAGTCTTATGGACATCAGACTTCTGACCAATCACCATCACAAAGGCCATTAACTTGGCTTTGTAAGATAGGCAAGTTGTCTCCCTTTAGTGCTTCTGGACACGGATTAGGAAAAAGCCTGCAAAATAACTCTTGGTAACTCCCAGGGTGACAGGACAGGGACACCAGCTCTTGGACAGCTTGAGTCCCTTTAGCACAGTGCTGTTGAGCACTGCTGTGCCAGGTGCTGTTCTGGTACTGGGCATAAGTGTGTGAGTGAGACAGATTGAGTCCTTGCCTTCAAGAACTGTGCCTTCACGCTGGAAGTAATGACTTGAGTCCCTAGGAAATGCTACTCCCTTTTGGTCTCCCACAGAGCCCCCGTCCAACCCTGAGGCCTGCTCCTTTCTGAGACATCCTCATCAGAGGTTACCTTTGGGGCTCCTGGGGGACTCGGAACTCCCTCAATGATTGAATCTCTCCACTTTGCTGTGAATGGTCTTGGTGGTGAGGCTGCCAAGGAAAGCCATGTTAAAGAGGGTGTTTTTGGACAAATCCACCTTCAGACTTTTGGGAGTTACCATGACTATGGTTCTGACCGCAGCCTAGATGCTGCCAGAACCATTTCTCTGCTTCTTTACTCCTCACTTCTGCCTGATGACCAGCGTCCTTTTGGTCCACTCTCCCTTTCCTCCCCCTAAATCCATTTTGCCTATCTAGTGGAATTTCTCACCACATTTCCATTCTTGCATGTTCAACATCAAGTCTTTGCTCTGTCTCTCTTCCAGTCACGAAGATCTAAGATACATACCTGTCTGCCGGACCCATCCTTGTCAGGCTCCAGACAGATCAGAGTCTAGAGCACTTTAGCCTCTTACAGTTTAGGGGGAGAGGAGAGCAAAATAATTTTGAAAAGCATCGTAAGGAGCTGGTCCGGTGGTGTAGCAATTAAGTTCATGTGTGCTCTGCTTTGGTGGCCCAAGGGTTCGCCGGTTCGGATCCTGGCCGTGGACCTACACACCACTCATCAAGCTATGCTGTGGTGGCATCCCACACAGAAAAACTAGAAGGACTTATAGCTTGGATATACAACTATGTACTGGGGCTTTGGGGAGAAAAAAGAAAAGAGGAAGATTGGCAACAGATGTCAGCCCAGGGCCAATCTTCCTTACCAAAAAATAAAAAATAGATAAAAGCATTGTAAGCTGCAGCTATTTAGAATAGGAAAACAGCCCTCAGTGCTCCAGTAATCGATGTTTTAAATTAGGATCCTGATTTATTAAGAAGGTATGTGGTCTCCAGGATTGAAAAAAAAAAAAAAGTTATCCAGGGAGATTAACTGGGACTACCTTGTGGGTAAGGAGATAGTAATAAATTGAATGTTACCTATCAGGTGGTAGGATCTTGGTAAGGTTATTCTGCAAATGGGCCTGGGCTTCTGGTGCAAGACAAAGAAAAGAACTCAGGTCAGAGAAATGGACCCAAGTGACCTAAAACTATCAGCACAAACAATTCCTTGAGCAGCTAACCCCAACCAGAGAGTGATTGGTTCACTGTGGTTGGAGTGGGTGGGCTGGTAGAGGCAGTTAAAGAATCCGAAAGGGGCCAGCCCCGTGGCCGAGTGGTTAAGTTGCTGTGCTCTGCTTTGGCGGCCTAGGATTTCGCCAGTTCAGATCCTGGATGCAGACCTAACACCGCTCATCAGGCCATGTTGAGGCAGCGTTCCACATAGCACAACCAGAAGGAGCTACAACCAGAACATACAACTATCTACCCGGGCGCTTTGGGGAGAAGAAGGGGAAAAAAAGATTGGCCCTGAGCTAACATCTGTTGCCAATCTTAAAAGAAAAAAAAAATCCTAGAATTGTGTGAGCTGACTGATAACTCAGACCTACCTATCCCATCAAATCCTGTTTGCAAACCTGGGAAAACTGAGGCCTACAGAGTGGAGATGAGGGCGGGAAAGTCATGGTGTTGTGTAGCCAGATGGCAGTAGAATCCAGACCAGAGGGCCGGCCTGGTGGCGCAGCAGTTAAGTGCGCACGTTCTGCTTTGGCAGCCTGGGGTTCGCTGGTTCGGATCCCAGGTGCGGACATGGCACCACTTGACAAGCCATGCTGTGGTAGGCGTCCCACATATAAAGTAGAGGAAGATGGGCACGGATGTGAGCTCAGGGCCAGTCTTCCTCAGCAAAACGAGGAAGATTGGCAGCAGATGTTAGCTCAAGGCTAATCTTCCTCAAAAGAAAAAACAAAAAACAAAAGAAAAAAAAAAGAATCCAGACCAGAATCTAGACAGCTTGACTTTTCTCTTTTCCATTCTGCCGCATCTGATTCAAGGTGGAGTTTGATTCCATGAACCATTCGTGTTAAGTGCCATTAATTTTAAGCTCTTTCTGGATTAGTGTGTGAAGTTCAGTGTGTTCAGGATGAATTCGCTTATTTTCCCCTTGAGAAATCCTGATTTTCGGGGATGCTCTGGCTGGTGACATGATGATCAGGAAGCTCGTGATGGTGATGAGAATGGACTCATATAATCATCTGCTGGAGGTAATTAGGAAGAGGTGAGCTGGAATTAATACATAAAGAGCACTGGAACCTTTTCCAGCAATGAGTGTGCGTTAGCAATCCTTAGAAAATCCAATCTTACCATTCATACGTGTATTTTTGAATAATGGAGGAACAACTGGTCTTTGGCAGAGAATTCTATCCTCTTACATAACCCACCACCTTCTTTCCCAAAGGACTGATAATGTGGGAATCCTTTTACAGTGTTGCTTTCTGGGCTTTTATTAAAGAGTCAAACATAGAAATGTGTGAAAATGATCCTTTGACACCAACACTGTGTGATAAAACTTGGAAAGTGTCTAGGCTGGGGATCACCAATACTTGCACTCAAAGCAACCCTAACTGAGTTGACCACGGTAAGAATGGATTCAAGTTCATGGGTGATTTTTACGTTTTTGCTAAGAGCTCTTCTGCCCCTTCCAGTCTCCTGTCCCATAACCAGGAAACAAGCTGGTGGCCTGGGTCAAGTTCAGCAAGTTTGTTTTGACCTGCGGCCCATGATGGGAGTGAAGTGCTCATTATGTAATGTTCAACTGGGCCCGGAATGTCAGCTGGGTCAGGCCTGCCAAAGCTTGAAGAGCTGCTTGGGAATGGGCTCGGTTTGGTATGACTAATCTAACTTGGCTGGGGAGAGGGGTGGGTGGGTGTCTCTTTGAGGAGGGATGTGGATGACTTGTGCTAAGTCGAATCTTAGCACTTTGTGTAAACTCTGCAGACGAAAAAAAAAAAGAGTTGAGCCTTATGACTAGTAAAATCAGGAACTGTTGACCACCCAAAACTGCTATAGAAATCTGTGATCAAGACATCAAGGTCTATCACTCACAGTTAGGGAAATAACGCTTTTGGGTTATGTGAAATGGTGTTTCTTAAAGCAGCCTATATTGGTCAAGTGTTGCTCTCAGGGGTACTTAGTAATTAAAGCAATTATATAGAGTAAGCATTAGGTTCCTTAATAAAAATAGCAGTAAACCCTAATAAAAATTTAAAGCAGAGAGAGGTGAGCTATTTTCCTAATAAAGAACCCAAAGTATAATTTAAGGTCTGTTTACTGACCTTCTTGGTCTTTATTTGGAAGCCTTTTTCTCTCTTTGCTCTCCTGCTCATCCCCCCCCCCCCCCCAGCTTCCTCTTGGCTCTTCTTAGGGGACAAAAGAATCCCATTTTTATGCAAATGTCTTGAGTTGAAGGTAGAAATAATCTGGAACCATGTTTGCACAATGATCCTGTGACACAGTGTGGTCCCCCACCTCCACCAGGAAAAGGTTGCGTTGTGGTGGGGATGGTGAGCCCAGCCCGGCCCTGCCTGAGGTAAAGGGGACAATCGCTTTTGTTCCTTCTCTGATGAATGGAAGCAAAGTGTTCACTGAACCTGGAAACACCTCCCTTTGTGTCGGGTGCTCTCCTAACACAGCCCGTTAAACTTGGGGCAATCGCTCTTGGTGGGGGATTGAATGGGGCCATTGTGGGGGGGAGGGGCTCACACTGAAGCCATTGAGGGCATAGAGATGCCATTGTTTTCTGAGTAGGAAGAAAAGGGGGAAGACTTTGGGGACCTCCAGACATCAGTGTGGCCACTGCACTGACTGCTTTTCTAGGAGTCCTGAGGAATCCCCCAACCAAAGCGGTTGGGCATGGTCAGCCTAGGCAGGCAGCACCGAGAAGCCCCCTGCAGTATAGATGTGGTGCCCCCTACAGTATAGACATGGTGCCCCTGTGCGCATCTGAGTAGTGGCCTTGACTCTCTCTTCCTGCCTTGGGCCCAGCCATCATTTCTGCGGGGAGGTTGCTGTTTTCCTCCAGGCATCCGAGTGAAAAACGCTTGTTAAAAATCACTTCTCCCACCTTAGGAATAAACTCTCCCAATTCCCTGCCAGGGACTTTTTCATTTAACTTCCCTTTTGCCATCTGGTCTTTCAGAGGCTCTTCTGATCTTAATTATAGCGTTCAGCCTTTGTTTATTTAAAAATCAGAAGGCAGATAGGCTATTGAGGGTTTATCTGTACTAATTGTGCCAACATACCTGCCAACTGTCCCCTCGGTTAGTAAAGGGAACCGCTACAAACCCTACCGACTGTTTACACGCACACGCACACGCACTCACGCCACCCAGCCTGGTGTGTTGATCCGAGGCAGGGGGTGTATTTCCAGCTTTGGCATTGCCGCTCTGGCATTTTCCATCACGATCTTCCGCTGTGTAGTATTCACTTGAAGAGGAGTTAGCCACAGGACCGGGAAGAATCAGAAGACCTGAGTTCAAATTCAGACTCTGCCATTTACTGCGTTATCCTGGGGAAATGATTTTATTCCCCGGGAGCCTCAGTTTGCCAGTTATAAAAATAGGGACAGTGCTATCCAGGAATGGTGTGGGATTTAAATGAGATGTTCATGAAAGGCTGGAGAGCGGGTTAGGCATCCTTGCACGAGGCTATCCAGTAAAGCCCCGCACCGTGTTTATAAACTAGAGGCTCAAGTGCCGTGGCATCATTGTCTGTCTTTGGAAACATAATATGTGTACAGTTCATTTTGCTGTTTTTTACCTTTTTCTTTGATAATTTTGATATTCTAATTAACCAGTGGTTTATATCAAAATGTCTAATGTTTTATCAATCTTTTAAAAAGTGTTGTGTGAAGATAAATTTCACACAGAAATTAGCTTTGCTGTGCCTACGCTTTGAAAATACACTTGTTGAAGCCACTGGAGAGACGTGTTTAGAAAATATTAAAAACTCTAGTCTTATCCTCATTTTAAAACAAGCGTTATAATTCTGAGCTTCTTCCCCTGAATTTAAGAAACTCTTCTATTAGAGAAATCAATTCTTAGAGATCTCTATGACGTCTGAGGAAAGTATGCATTTTTTGAAAAACTATCTTTTTAAAGAATAATGAACTTTTAGTTGTTACACTAGATTCTGATACCTTTTTCATCAGACCATCACAGTCTGAATGATTGTTAAAAAAAAAATCAATTTTAGGAGCTGTATTTAAAGAATTTCTAATCCCAACATTTTCTTCAAAATATTTTGAGACCGTCTGCTGGAGGTGTTTTTTATTTTTTTAAGATTTTTTTTTTCCTAAAAGGCATTCCAATAGTAATGTTTTTATATATAAATTCCTAAATTTCTGCAACAAAGATTTCTTGAGCATTTACCGGTGCTGAATTTGTTCTGTATGTTTGTACTTAGGACATGGTGATAACCTTGTCTATAGACAACACACATTTTTGGGAAAGGAAACTCTCCTTATAAGCTTGCTGCCCCAAAATTACAGTGAAGGATGAAGTAGATTCTAATTGCTGGCTCTTGACCTCTACATCTATATATTTTGTTTAATTTATAGTTGGGAAAGCAGCTAAAAATGTTAAGAGTTCATGCCAGTCATTTGAGGAGTTGTAGTTTATATATATATAGCCCTGGAATTAAGTACAGAAGTGCTGGAGAGCCCACGCTATGTGCTGGCTCAAGAAGAAGAAACCCAAATTAGTATTAACTGGTATTCATGATCGCTTCTTGAGCGCCAGTGGTTTCTGTTCCAAGCATAGACTAATTTGGCCAACTGTGTGGGTCAAACAAAATAGCCAACAGCTCGGAGTTGAGGGTGGTGTGAAAAACACGGCCTCTGATTGTTAACACCGTATTCGCCAAGTTTGTGATGTCCTGTGACCTCCATCGCAAATAGCCGTTCCTCTTTAGATGATTTGACAGTGTAATTTAGCATTCGGGATTCTTTATAAACAACAAGAAAGCGATTAAAAACTTGTGCTTCTTCTCTAGCATAGAAAGGAAGCTTTTCAATTATATTTTTCAGGGGACAGAATAATTGGAGCTGGACATTGAGCTGGGCAGTTACAGCACTGTTGTCTGTCGGAGGTTCATTGACTTGGACTAGATTAGACCATCACGGTATGTTAGCTCTCCGACAGTTGTAAATAATTATCGCTCTCTCTAGATTATAAACTCCCCAAGGGCAACGATTTTTCTTTTTGGTTCACTGATTATCCCTAGTGCCTAGAACAGTGCCAGGCATGAAATAGACACTGACTCCGTATTTATTGAATCATTGAATGAATCTTTCAGGGAAGATTTCTACTCTGTTCATGACAACAGCAGCAATAATTTTCTCCCCCTCCTCTTTTTCATTTGCTAAAGTTACAACCAGCTCATCTCCAGTGAGTTCTTCTAAACCTTCCGAGCTTTTAAAATGGGGCTGTTGTCATGTAAGACTTTATTTGATTATGAGAAATGGCCCCTCCTAAACTTCCTTGAAGAGAGGTGCTAGACAAAAACAAGATGGTTTTGAAAAAATAACACCGCAGTCCAGACTACTAAGATGCTTGGTTGCATTCGAAACCAGTTTCACAGTCTGCGTTAGGCATGCGATTGCAACATGCTTTCCATCTGTGCCTGATGCAAGGGAGCAGGCTCACCCTCCAACTCTACACTGCGGCAGGAACATTGGCACGGCGCTCCCCGAGACAGCCAATGGGCGTTGCTCTGGTGGAGGCATGACATAATTTAATTTTACTTTATTATTTGCTGGGATGTGCCCATTGTATGTTAGCCTCTGGGTGTGTTTACAAGGAGCTTAAGAAAGAGGTAGAGGCTGTCTTGTCTATAAAAGATATCTTGTCAGCGTAAGGGCCAGGCATCTTCACACACACACACACACACACACACACACACACACACACCCACACACACCCACACACACCCACACCCACACACACACACACACACCCACACACACACACCCCCACCCCCACCCCCACCCCCACACACACACCCACACCCACACACCCCCACACCCACACCCACACACCCACCCACACACACACACACACACACACACACACACACACACACACACACCCCTTTCTTCCTTGGCATCCAGCACCAGTACTGGGCCAGGGGTGAAATCATCGCCATTCAGCAAGTGGCTCAAAAGCTCCGAAGGAACTGCCTCCCTAACTCTCCTCCCCTTAGCCCTGTATTTCCCTGCGGCAGCAGCTGGGGGCTTGAGCATGTGCACACCTGATTTCTCAAAGAACACACGACAAGTCCCTGCTCTTCCTTAGTCGAGTTTAAATACACTTACTGGGTTTGGGTGACTTTCCCTGGCAACGTTCCTAAACTCGCTGTGAAAAGCAAAGGTTCAAAGTCCACAAAAACATCATTTATTTGTTAATGAAAACCAAGGAATTTCAGAATGGGATCATGCTGTCCTGTCCTGTCACCTTCCCTCTAATGTTCTCGTGGCAGGTTGTCTTTATCCAGGGGCGAGCAATCATGTCTTTTAAGCATATGAGGCAATTACAGGGAGATGAGTTTGGTCAGCGACCATATATTCAGATCTTCCTCCTCCTTTGAAAAAAAAAAAGGAAAAAGAAGAAGGCTTTTCTTTTATTATGCTTTTCTGGTGAGTTTGTGTGTGTCATTGCTGTTTATAAAGTGACAACTTCCCCTTCTAGTTCACTTGTTAATTTCACCTCGTGGTTCTAGCAGAGAGTCAGTTATCAGGAAAGCAAATTCCCCTTATTCTCACCAAATTCCCTTATTTTTGTCATCTTGTTGCAGCAGTTCTTAACTAGGGACCTCGTGGGTGACGTGAGTCTTTCAGTTCTGTAACCGAAAACCAGCCGTAGACACTGGCCGTCCAGTGCTTGCCTGGTCAAGTCAGTGAAATCCTGATGGGTTCTTGAGTGTCCCTCCCTGCAGTTCAGTGGAGGCGATGCATAGCAGTAAGTCCTGATCCAGCAAATAATTGCGAAAGTCCCCATAAGTGTGTTATTTTGAAATATTTTAACTTTGACCAGATCAACAACTTCTGGCCTAATAAAGCAACTTGATGTGCTTATTTAATTTTTTCTCCCAGTACTTGAATAACTGGGCAGTGGCTATGAAGATACGAATCAGAGGGAATAGGGTGTCCTCCCTTCCAAGGAGAGCTGACCTGGGCTGTGTGCAAGGGGCTCTCTGTGGCTGGCCACTTTGCCTCGAGAAAGGAGGTGTGCCCCTTTAGAAATTGAGACCCTCCGTTCTTGTTAGTCAGCACACACATTTCTAGTCCCTCTGAGCTTTGTGGTCTCTCTCCTTTCCCACCAGCATTTAAAGCGATTAAAATTAATTTCCTTTGTTCCCCACTGTCCAAAATAGAGAAGCCAGAGATAAATGATGCCATTGTGGTCATCTTAAATCCAAGGATTTCTACTTTAGTCGGCCAAGGATCTCTTTAAGAGGGAGGGAGAACTAAATAATTGAGTCAGGTATTTTAAGATGTAAAATCTAAAAATCATCCTTTTAAGAATCAAATGCAAAAGCCAGTCACTGAGCCTCGAATTTCCCACCATGATTCTGCTTTTCAGGACCTAGGATGGCACCAGGAAGGGTTTAGCTTGACCATCAGCTGTTACAGGGCATATATGGTCTGAGTAATTCTTAAAATCTTAAGAAGGACCTCTCTAATCCTGTGAGGTTTTCTGAAGGAAGTCCTGATGAACAATCCTGGAATTGCTTTGCTTGGTAATGTCATCTTTATTGACAGTATCCTCAGCCAAGCTCTCTGGGTTGTTTGCTTTGGTTCCGTTGTTTGTTTTTAATCAGAAATGCTTATTAGTACGTTGCATGGTTGGAGAAAATGGCATTTGTTGTGTAGTGTTTTCCCAAGGAGTATTTGGAGAGGTTTTTTTTAATACCAATTATATAAGGATCCTTGTCCTAAGAACATATTAGTATTGTGATTTCTGTCTAGGAATTTTCTTTATTCCCACTGCTTTGTAGCTTCCAGAGATTCCAGTTGATATTCTTTTGCATTCTAATCAGAAGCCCTGACTTTCTGGTCCTTAGCAGAGAATACATCCCTGGCTAACTTGTGGGCACCCTTAGTGGAGGCAATGAGGTGTGGTCTTGCGAGAAGTCAGAGTGTTAGCAGGTCTGTGTGTTCCTCCAGCGTGGAGTTTTGTCATTTCTAATGATGACAATCCATCAGTCCACACAGTTCAAAATGAAGATAAATTGAATTAATATATGTGAGTTAAATGACTCATTGATATAATTATACTGTGAGGATTTCTTTAGTGTAACGTAACACATTTAATTGTAACGGCTTTGCATGGGAGCATTTAATTCCATAAGCAAACAGAATAATTTATTAATTCTCAAAAAGCTTTTTCAAGGCCTAGACTTAGAGAGAAAGAGAGTGTATTTAACTTGTGGTCTCAGTATGCTTTGCCTCATCAAATTGGAAATTGCTAAGAATTTTTTTTCCATTCCAACTTTCATTGATACATAGCTGTATGTGCCCAATTCAATAGTGTATCGACATGGAAGTGGGAAAAGGGTACCGTCCAGTAAATCTTAATAAGTTATTGAAAATTGAAGAGCTCTGAATAATAAAAGAGTTCTAATTGCGGTTAAAAATGTATTGGCGGCAGATATGCCTGAACGAGGATGATAAAACAGCCGACGAAGAGCATTGGATGGCAGAATCGAAGAAGGGTAATAGATTAAATGCAAAACTCAATTCAAATATTTTGTGAAATGTAGGCATGCTGTGTAAACCCATTTTTTGCTGAAAAGCATGTTTTCTCTCATGTCAGAAATGATCACAGGAATCCTTTTAATATTCATTTAAATAGTTTTTAATTGGCTTCAGAGAGTTTAAAGTTCAGCATGAAGGTGAGATCTAAGCTTACTAATTAGATCGAATGCAGTTTGACTCAAAGAGCAGACTTGATAATTAAAGAATTTCATACCAAATATACGTTTTGAAAACATTCTTTTCACATCCTTGAGGTAAAGGTGGTTTTCCTGAATTTTTTCCCGTTCTTTTCCAATAGAAATTCCTCTTAGTGCTTGTGAAACCTCGCGTCGCTTGTTAGAAAATGACAGTCTGTTTTTCGGAGCAAACCTCTCATTTGTTTGTCATTTAGCCGACATCCTGTGTTCAGGTTCTTCTCCATCTTTTTTCTATCCGGGTGGAATTTTGACTTGCATGGAACGTTGTGATGAACACAAGTTGTGTGTCTTCTGTTTTCCCCTACTAAGTTGTTTGATGCTGTTGAAATGGAAGGCTGAAGTAGAAGGGGGCACTTAAGCAGTGAAGGGTTTTTCTTTGTAAATAATAGATCAAGAGCAGTGGATCTGTATCTAATGGAGCTGTGTGCGGCCTCCGTTTCAAGGACAGCGCGCGGTTTTAAAAACCACAACTACCGACCATGCCGTCCGCAACCTGTGGTCAGTTTTGTGAATGTGTATGTGTGTGTGTCTGTGCTAGCTGCTTGTGAGTCCCACTGCCCTCTTCCCCCTGAAATGGTTAGCTGTAATGTCATGCTGTATTTCACGAACTTACAAAAACCCCAAACATTATAATATACATACATACTTAGATAGATTGAAAGAGAGAGATTCTTACCGATACTTGTCTTCTGTAATTGTGGAATGATTTAAGTTTGGTCCTGCTCTACTAAAATGCTTGAATGAACCTATTTGACTCTGGTCTGCTGTACTAGAAAGCATTGGTGTACATAGCTCATTAATGCAGAAATTAGTTTATCACAACAGAAAAATTCAATCGGTTTATGTTTGCAGACATGTTATCTTGATAATTTGCTAAAAAATTTACTTTACTGTTTTCTCCCCCTTTTTAGAGTTTATAAATTTGTTCTTACATTTGCTGGTTTGAATCTGTATTTGAAAGTCATAGATTGAATACTCGAAGTATTGTTGGGATATTTCATACAATTCTTAAAAGCATAGTAGGGCTTTCTTCCTCTTGAATTTGAATTAGTTATATTTTATCACTTGCAATCTAAATGTTACACCTAATTAATATTTTCCCTTGTATTGTAAAAGTATAAACATACACCAGTATCTTAAAATATTTAGTCTCTGTAAAAAGCGTCGTTGAAAATAGAAAAATAAACATTAGATGTTAAAATGTCAAATAGGAGTCTATCTAAATAAAATAGAAATAGAAGTACAGATTAAATCTGGAGATTCTTTTGCTTATTTCTAAAATAGTTGTTTATAAGATTATGAGGTAGTTGCTGTAAATTGAAACAGTTCTTTTTTTTAAGGTACATCCTACAAGTTTGGGTTCCTTTTAAAAAGAGCTAAAAATCACTTCCTTATAAAACAGGTAACAGATTTTAACCCAAACGTTTTAATATTTTTATTACGTACAAAAATATATGTTGGAAACTAATGCTCCTAATGCACCACTTCCTTGAAAGAAAATCATTAATCTTCTCAAATGTAAGCGTAAATTTGATCCATTTTAGCCTCCTTGTCCATAAATCGTTGATTATTGGTTTTGAAGGAAAGCACAGTTTGCGTGTGTTTTGAATTTTAACTTTGAAATCAGAGACGTACAACATGTTCATTGCAGTCAAATCACAAGCAGAGAGAACCCATTTGAAATAATTTTTAAAGCATTCTTGTCAGGGCATTATTTATAGGAATGATAAGTTTCAGATTTTAGGTTTTAGAAAGTTGAGGTTGGCCATACTACAAATCTACAATTTAACTGCTTTGAAAGAATGGCTTTGCATGTCTTCAGGGGGAAACAAATAACTTGGGGGACATCAGTTCATTCTTTTGCTGTCTTTCATCCCTAAGTATAACAAATTGTTTCTTTTATTAATGTGGTACTTGCGCTATGGAAGCAGTTCTTAGGGGAAAATAATCAGGAAGATATGCTTTGCTTCTGAGATGCTACAACCTGAAATATGTTACTATGTTCCTTGAAGGGATTTTTTCTCTCTCTCTCTCTCTCTCTCTCTCTCTCTCTCTCTCGTTTTTTCCCCCCTCTCAACAAACATAGCTAACATAATAGAAATTGCAGAAAAGGATACGATGAGATTTCCTTCCCTTCTCTCGCAGCATGCTTTGGTTGGCTAGGAGAAGCCAAGGTATTGGAATATGATTATCCCTATTTAAGGAAAAAAAAATGATATAATTTGTCATCTTACCAGTTCTCGGCATTCTGTGTGGTACGCACTTAGTCAATGCCGGGAAAACAGCGGTCTGACAGCTAATAGATATCTCTGCCTTCAATTGTTTAGACATTTTTGTCTTTTGTGACATTGAAGAAAAGACAAGGAAGGGAATGGAAGCAACTAAAAAATGTCAAAAGATCAAAAAATCAATGGGCCGCAGGAATGCGATCTGTTTACCAGGGTGTAGCTGCTCTTTCTGTTCCGCCAGAAGTCGGAGGTGGTGTCTGGGGCAGACCCCGAAGTCGTGTCGCCTCTCTCGCTGGGGGATGTGATCCAGCACGAAGCGATGCTTCACAAAGTGGGCACGCTAGCTTGCTCGCACCGCACCCACTCTCCCCCCGTGAATAAATAATAAAATAAATAAAGACCCTTTAAGGCTATAAAAACCAAGTTTTCGGTGCTGTCTCTTTCCATCCATTTTCACCCATTTCCACATTTACTGGGTTCAGCTCAGCAGATGGGCTGTGTGAGATTTACTCGTGGGCATTTTAATTTTCTGGTCAGGGGAGAACACTTGACATTTTTATTATTTATGTATTTGATTTTGGAGGGAAAAAGTCAATAAGAGTAAAATGGGTGATAATTAGGTGGGGCACATTAGGCAGATGAGTAATTGTTTTGTCCCTGGCTTGAACTGTTTGGGTAAGGCTTATGTATACCTTGGGGTGGTCAGTGGGGGAAACTGAAATTTTATTAGAAAGCTTCTTTCTTGGAGATGAGGAGATAGGGTATGCAGATAATCAGATAATTTTAATTTAACAGCAAGATAGAGTGTTGGTTACTTTCCATAAAAACTTTTGGGTTTTTGAACTATAGACCTTAGTTGCCTTTTCTCTTTTTAAAACTTTTCAACCAACTGGTGGTCTGGGGTGTGTGTGTGTGTGTGTGTGTGTTCACCTACACATTTGCCTCGCTAACAGTGACAGCCCAGGAAAATGGACAGACCCAACAAGGCAAGGCTGCAATCTGTTGGGGAAATTTTTTCCCCCGCCTTGTAGTTGATATTAGATA